>NC_080061.1:4934500-5275000 GCF_026212465.1 Amaranthus tricolor
ACAATGTAAAGATCTTAAGAGAGCCGTCTCTCACGGACATAGAGCCTAAACGCCTTAAAGTAAAAGGTCCAACATTTACGGGGTCTAAGATCAGGTTAGATTAACCCATATACCAACAGCCAGAAACGCGAGATAAAATTAGCTAGCTCATTCGCTGGCCTTTTGGGAGACAATCAACAGAGGGAATTGACTGTGCAACTGTGATTATTTCTAATTGGGGGTCCTAACTATATTGAAAAATACTACAGAATTTGAATTTTGGGAGCAGCAGAAGAAGGAATTAACCATTGCCTAGAAGATTTGAAAATTCTTTTGTGCAGGCCTTGAAGTGGGGCAAATTTGCAGCAGTTCTTATTTTTAAGGGTTCTTTTGCTAGAGTGTTTTTCTGTCTTTGGCAGGAGAACCTTTCTGCATCTGGATACATATAAAGCTGGTTAGTAGTAGTTTTACTGTAAATCATTTTATTTTTCTTTTAATGTCTCCTTTTAATTGGGTTAGGCAATTTTTGTGAGGACATTGGACTATTTCCATAGTCTTCATATTAGTATATTTTAGGGGATTTATATTTTTAACATGAGTTGCTGCTTCCTATGGTAGGGTTCTTTATATTCTTTTTTTGTAGCTACAGATGACTTAAAAGTTGTAACGTTTTGAATACCGTATATAATAATGCAGAGAAAAGCTCTCCTTTTCCAGCTCTCTCTCTTTTGGAATTTATTTTTGTGCTGTGGCTGGTTTCGTTGGATGAGTAAATTGGTTATTTTTGATACTTAATATGGATAAAGATGTATAATTGTCGAAACTGGTCTAATCTTGTATGAGGAAATCTTTATTGTTCCCTCTGTCCCTTTTGATTTAGCTCTTATTATCAATTTGCGAATTCGAGAGCGTATAGCTTCAATATGCGAATTCGAGGGCATATTGCTTCTCTTCAGAGGTGGTTTAAATTCGAAGGAAAACTCTTCTGTAAGAGTTGAAGCTGGGCTACAAAGTGTTGGAAAGATGATCTTTTTAAGTCATTACTGGTCTGACTAGCGAATACTTTGGCTTGGGCTTGTTTATATTGTTTGCTAATTAATTACCCGTTTACCTTTTTTCTATTTTGAGCCATTTGTGGAGTTTAGCAAAAAAGAAATGTAATGTTTATTTAGCCTTGTTCATACAAGATGTTAAAATGGGCTGGGCTCATCTGGCCCCTTCGCCCATTAGTTGCCTCTACCTTTTCTATATAATAACCCTAATTCTTGTGAGAGCTGATCTCTTTGAGAGACATCACTGATTGGGCTGGCCAATAAAGAAAAATATAAAGTGAGATACTCGGTGGCATTGAAGATATTGTAAGTATGCATTTAAGATATTGTAAAGTAGACATAAGGCATTGGAAGTAGGCAGTCAAGAAAAATGTAAGCAGAGATTAAAAATATTATAAATTGACATTTAAGGATATTGTAATAAGTAGGCATTAAAGATATTGAAAGTATACATTAAAAATATAGTAAGTAGACCTTAAGGATGTAGTATGCATTAAGGATGATCTAAGTAGGCATTAAGGATACATTAAGTAGACATTAAATATTAATGGGTAGGGTTGGAGAAACGTCTCTCAGAGACACAGTCTCTTAGGAGACCGCTTGATATAATAATTAATAAGAACAACTCTAGTATAAAATATTAAAACCATCTCAGAGAGTGACATGTTCATGTAAAGATCATAAATTTTAAAAGTAGATATTTTAATATCCAAAACGTCAATTTAGCTGGGTTATTTAGCCCACTTTAATATTATCTTACAATAAGATCATCTTAAATGAGAATTCGTTGTTTGGCCATAATTTTTTGTTGGCTTTTTGAACGATTTTTGGCATTTGTTTTTTGGTTGGTCTAAATTCCACCAACCAACAAATATATTTTTACTAAACATTTTTATAACTGATTTAATAATTTAGCTTAAACAATCAGATTTTTAACCGATAATTCCAGCTATACCAGTCAACAGTTTCAGCTGGTAGTCATTTGTCAAATAAATCCAAAATAAAACCTTCAACACAAATTTTTGTATAAGAAGGTCTTATCGTAAGATTTACACTATACATGGGTTGAATAACCCAATTAATACAATAATTAGCATTAGGGCTCCTTATTTTTAAATCGTCTTATTAAAATACAATCTCTCACAAAAGTAGCTTCCATCTTAAATTGTTTAAAAACAGTAAAATTTACTTAGGAAGAATAAACATGAATTATATGTAACAAACTTTATATATTCTTCATTCTCTTTAAGTTTTATGTTATAAATGCTAAGAAAATGGTGGGTCTCAAAATCTTTGACGAATGAGAATGATATATATATTTGTGGAATTGAAGTGATAGATTATATGCTTTCCAACCATATGATACCCTTTGCAATCCTTGAGAAAAGCACCACATTCTTAATTTGATTGGATTGGATTATCTTATGTCTACCATTTACCATGTATATAAGTATATTTTTAGTGGGTCCAAATTGCTTTACAAATGTCCTTTTTACCTTTCTTTGGAATAAAAGGATATAAACTCAAACAAAGTAAAGAATTATTTGAAGGGAACGAAGTATTCTTTATAGTAATAGGATATATATAATCCTACTATTGATGGGTTTCAATCAATTACAAATTAAAGACGCATGGATTTGAGGACATAATTTACAATATTTTATTTATTAAGGGTATGCTTTTAAATATATTTAGTATTAATAAGTTAAATTTATGTAGATTAAATAGTGAGAAAAAAAATCTAAAATATTATTCCTAAAAGTTAAGACGTTAATCAAAGGAAGTAAACTCTATTAGAAATAATAAATCATATTTAAGTTGTTTAGTTTTGTTGAAAATAATATAGTATTTTAATTGAATTTAATGTTTTTACTAATTTGTTGAACTTAACAAAATGTCTATTAAATTTGTTCTTGTTCAATAGTTTGTATTTTTAATATAAGTTTACCAAAGGGAACTAATATTTACTACTCCATTCATATATTTTTTTGTACAAATTTTTATAAAATTGAATAAATTTATTTTTACTGATCAACGTTATATTAATGTTATCATTATTATTATTATTATTATTATTATTATTATTATTATTATATGAGCTCATTAAGTAAAGTTAATTTACCTCATCTCACAACTAAAAGTAGTCTTTATCAATCAATCTAAAAACAAAAGGTTTCAATTATGGGAATTTTAATGAAATTTGTGGCATCAATCAATTTGGTATTGAAAGAAAAACACACACTCTATCTTTATGTATCTTTAAGTCTCTTTCTTGCTTTTACTTAACTTTTGACATTTCTCTTTGCTATTCACTCAGTTGCTAAGATTCATTATGTCTCATCCTTTTCAGTTCTTCTGGGATATAATTAGAGAGAATATATAATAAATCTTAACTCAAACTAAGACTATATTTGGAAAAGATGAACCCACTTTTAATGATATAGTATTTGTTGCTTGTTCTAAGAACATCCCAAATGTGGGTTAATTTGGTCATTAATTACTAATTAATTAATTAGCATTATTTTGAGAATCGAGTCTTATTTAAGTTAGATTAATCAATTAGCATTATTTTAAAAATCGAAACTTGTTTTAGTTAGAGTATGTATCATTTTTCCAGGAGGAACTTGGGTATGATTATCGTTGCTACCTTTCCTTACGACACTCCTTTCTTTAGTCTATCGTTGCTCCCTTTTATTAGGACGTTTCTTTCTTTTGTGTACGATGTACTAAAAAAAAAAATTTAATTAGATTGAATAATATATGTTTTAATATAATAAACATTATTTTATTTTAATTTAGTTTAATTAATTAAGTGGTAGTACTAGATGCTAGAATAGATTTCATAAAATCTAGGACTATTTCAATTCATAATTTAGGCACCATCCTAGCATGATTCATTTTATAAAGCTTAAACGTGTATATCATATAAGAGTTTTATTGATTAGTAGTTAATTATAAAAATTTACAAAGTGGATCAACAAGAAATGGAATAGCCTTTTTCTTAGATACAAATCTAAATTTAATGACTTGTTCAAAGATTTGGACTATATTCGTTTATTATCAAGATTAACAATATTTTTGATTTTAAAATACACTTTCTATAACAACTTGTTGTGGAACTATTTATCAAAGTATAACTACCACTAAACATAAAAGTGTGGGTATATATATATATATGTATTTTTTATATTTATACTCATTCTGTCTTAAAAATATATTCATATTTTTCCATGTGAGTTTATTATTTCAATCAGTAATAAACATATTTTTGAAATGGTAAATATCATTGATTTTGTAGGATTGAAAATGAGATAGTTTTCCCCTTATGGGCCAACATTGAATTGTGTCTAAGACATGGAAGAATCAATACAATAATTCTCTACCTTTGGGATATATAAAATGGTTTCCAATATATCTATTTATTATTTATATAGTATAATTCAAAGTTTGATGTATAAGTATTTATTGAAAATTAATAATTGTATTTAGTTAATAAAACTTGAGTTAGAACCCAATTTATCATTACTAATTGTATTTAGTTGATATATTCTCTTTTCTTTGTTTCCCATTCATTTTTGTTGTTTTTTATTTTCGTTTTTTAATAGACCACCAATTGGATTTATTTTTACAAAACATATTCCAAAGTTAAGATTTTGTTAGATATGCAAAAATTAAAACCATGTCTTTTAGAGGATGCTTGGACAAGACTTGTAGTGGACATTGGCTATCCTATGCCAGATGGCTCACATTTATTAAGTTAGCATCTTCATTACTTGTTTTTATAATTATGTTTATGTACTTTTGGGTATTGTTTATGAATTATTATCATTATTTTTTGATTGGAATATTGTTTATGAATTATTATCATTATTTAATTTTGATAGGAATATTATTTATTCATTATTATTAACATTTAATTTTGAGATTTGAGATAATAAATAACTAATATTTGCTGGTGTTATATTTGACCTGAAATCTCTTGTATTTAGTTGATAAAATAACTAAAATTCATAGGAATTATAATTTTGAGGGACATAAAATTTCCAAAAAAAATGTTTAATTTACTTACCAAGCAACCTTTTATCATTTTAAATTTACGTGTTACTTTCTATAAATGTAAATTTTCTAATGTTAAACAAAAAAGTTTACTCGATTCCTAGAAATTTGTCAAAGGAAGTAAACTCTATGGGTTTATCCATTGAATTAGATATTATCATGGGAATTCACTAGCTTCATGTGTCAATTAAATGTTCTTACAAAAATCTAGAAAAAATTTAAATTTCTAGCTGATTCTCCATTCGAATGAAAGTTCATTCATGATTATGCATAAACACAAACCATATTTCTTATTCAATTGTAATTAATAAAAAATTATAGCTTTTGTTCAAATAACTTTACATCCAAACAAAGTTAAATTCACAAATTGTTGTGTAAGACGGTCTCTCTGAGAAACACATCAGATATATAATAGCCCAATTAATACGAATTAAAGAAAAAATAAAAATACGAGCTTCTTATTTTGAGGTCGTGTCTTTGAGAGATGGTCTCTCACAAGAGTGACTGACAATCACAAATTCTTGTGAAAGAAGGTCTCTTTGAGAGACCATCACTAATTGGGCCGGCCTATTACATATTTTTTAAAATATTGAAAACATGCATTAAGAATGATGTAAATTGACATTTAAGATATTAAAAGTAGGCGTTAAGAATACGATAAGTAGGCATTAAGAATACGGTACGTAGATATTAATCTTTAATGAGTTGCGCTTGAGATATGTCTGTCAAAGAAACGGTCTCTTAAGACACTGACTAATCTACAATACAAATTCAAAAGATGAAACAAACAAAAGCCCAATTTTAAAGCCCAAATTTAAAGCCCAAACAGATTGAGTTATATTGGATCTAGGATGGAACATGAGAAACATAGTAACCCATACTCATCAATCATCAATTCATCATCCATCATCACATTGATGGCCATATTTAGAGGAAGGTGTCAATGAAAAAACAAATAGTTTCTATATCCATTGAAATTATTTCTGATAACGACATGTTTATATGGGAAATATCACTATCAGTTGTATTCTTAAAGAAAAGAGTAATATGTATTATCTTTATTCATAATCTAACATCCATTATATAATTTGTTATATATTTCATGTAATTTGTTATATATTTCATGAAATCTTCTATGAGATTGTCTTACCATGAGAGGAGCCCATATAATCAACCTATTTCTCTAATTAGTTATTTTAAGATTGAAAGTGATCACGCTAAGATTATAAATAACCACTTTGATACAATAAAGCTCAATAGAGATGGTCTGTAAGACCGTCTCATTTGAGAACATATTATTTAGTTTTAATATTTTTAATTATATATAATTAATTAAAAAATTAATAATTATTAAAGTATATATTAAAAGGAATATATTTAATTTTATGTTTATTACAAATATCTAAAATCAAAATAAATATAATAATAAACAAAAAAGAAGTAGTAGGAGTATATACTATATAGCAAAAGAGTACAAAGTAGTAGTAGAATATTTAATATTTAAATACAAAAATAGCATAAATATTGCACGTTACTTTATCCCATGGTTTAGTAGGATGATTGGTCACTATGCCAAGGTAATCAATCAATTTCATTACATTCCACGCAAAAATAATCAACAAAGTCACGTGACATACCCTTCTTATTATTCTCATTCTCTCTCTTTAAAAAAACAATACATAAAATTTGTTCAAAAAAGTCAATATTCCAAGAGCCCCATGATATCATTGGAGCAATTTTTGGAACAAATTTTCAAGGTGCCCCTATGTCGGGGAAAAGTGTTTGCTCAGAATTTACACTACTTTACATAAGTTTAAGACCCATTTTTAGTCTTTTATTTCAATTATTTTTTCATCATGAAAATTCAATTCACAACAATAAAGAGTTTTCTTTTTGACATTTGAAATGAAAAAGTCTTTTCTTTTTTGAAATATAAGAAAAAAATAGATTATGCTTAATCATTGAGTTTTACGAGCAGTTTCGTGGTTCGTCGTTGTTGCTGTAACCCGTCTTGTTTGAGACCGTCGCAACCATGAGACGGGTCCATACAAAAGACCCATTAATAAAAAACATTAAACAAACAATAAAACTGAACCTCACTTGTATAGGAAGTAATTATTTTGTTAAATAGTTTGTGCCGATCATTGAAATCGTTTCACAGTGAGATGACCTCAGATCAATACAAATTAGTTATAGTGGAAAAACTTTAATTTTCACCATCAATATGAAGAATTAATTTCTTTTGGTCTTTTGCGTGTAGGATTTTCTTAAACTAATTTCGAATTTATATAAAAATATAAGATGATGATTATTTTTACTTTGTATTTCCGCTAAAACAAAATTCTCTCTTTCATTATGTCATTTGGACTTATGCTTTCTTCAAAAGATTTGGGCCTCATATAGAAGTATCTAATAATTAGGTCAAGTTGCAATCCTTGTTTAATATGAACAATGCATTACAAGATGCTTTTGTCTTGTCAAGATCATTTATTTATTAGGATTAGGGATAAATTTCTATTAAAAGTGACATCTCCTAAAAAAAAATTTCTACTTAGACATCTCACGAGATTGAGAAACAAATGCATTAAATTTCAATGGGACTATTAACAGTATATATACTATAGTCATCCTTATTCATAATAAATGTATGTTGATGATAGAAAATGTGAGGGTTGAAATATAATTTAGTTCACTAAGTTTCGTTATTAATTTAAGTAACTCTCAACTATAATTGCTCCAATTAAATAAATTTGAACATAATAGTGTTTTTGTCTGAAAATCCCAATATTAGGCCATCTTAATTTAAAGAAAAAATTATAAATAATAAAAAAATATTTATTCGAATCGATGAAAATAAATTCATCTATTATGGATTTTTAATTAAACTTGCCTATTGGTTATAATCGATGAAATAAAATCAATCATCCATTGTTTATAACTTTCTTTGTAAGTTAAGAAATTTGGAATAAACAATAGCTGCGTTTATTTACAGCAGTTATTCCCAATAGATGAGTTTACTTAAAATAACAATATGTGAGTCTATTTTCAATAGATCGAGCAATTATTATCTCCAATAGGTGGGTTTATTCAAAATCATATGTGTGTGATCTTTATTGTTTTGCAGGTTATCTTTCTTGCATATGTTATAACATAAACAAATGAAAAAAGATGAGAATAATGGGTCAAATCAGTGCACAAAATTAAAGTTTTCTCTTCTACCTTTCTAATATAAATTTGATTCGCAAATAAAATTAATTTTTCTTCCCTTTTAACGCACGGAAAAATATCCTTATCACAAAATAAAAAAAATAAAAGAAAAGATGATATACTCCATGAAAAGCACTAATGGACTAGTCGTGCAAGTGCCACAGCAATTCTTAAGGGCATCATTTAGCAATGAATACGCAGAAATCAAGAATGAAGGAAAAGACGAGGGGACAAAATAAAGAGAAATCAATAAAGAAAAGATAATTAGTACTAATCAAGACAAAATATAGATGGATTTACGTTGTTGAAAGTTCCAAGCCTAAACAAAATCTGGTCCACCACCCTCTATTCTAATAACAATTATCCTACCAAAATTTAATCCATTAAAAATTAATTTATACTTTTGAATAATTATTATTTCCATTATTCTAAATATATTCTTAAATAAGATTCCATTTCCCAAACCTCGAAATATCTTTATTTGCTTAGTTTAAGCAATTCTCTTACTAATTTTATTAAATATTTGCTTATTCCTAGGGATACTGACATTCAAGTATATTGTAGTTGCATGCTACGATCTTCTTCTTTGTACCGACAAAATATGGATACTTCTAGTCTTGATCATGTATTAATATAAAAGTTAAGCTAAGAATATTTATATATACACGTATATTCCTCTCATCGTTTTCATTTGCTATTCTCATTCTTTTTCCTTTTAATTATAAGTTTTATGTCATTATAATTTTTTTTATTTTAGGAAAAGATTGTTTTCACAAAAGATTTTTTTTCGGAAAGACAACCTCAAAACAAAAAGCTATATGTTGATAATTTGTATAGGCTTTTTGAGTCATGTATGAGGTGCGTCTCGCAATGAAAC
Organism: Amaranthus tricolor; assembly: GCF_026212465.1. Classification (NCBI taxonomy): domain Eukaryota; kingdom Viridiplantae; phylum Streptophyta; class Magnoliopsida; order Caryophyllales; family Amaranthaceae; genus Amaranthus; species Amaranthus tricolor. Next base: position 4,943,672 of record NC_080061.1, read on the forward strand.
CGTATCATACAAGAATTTGTCAGATCACCTACTAACATATGTTTTACTTTCTGTTTCAATTTTAAACTGAAGCAATAAATAAATAGTGTATGCTGCTATTTCAAGTGCTAGAGATTTAAAACGCAATATAAAATGCCAAAAATTCACAACATATAAGATTTTTTTTGCGAGTGACACCTCATCTTTTTACAAAACTCCTTTACTCATTTCTATGATTGATTTCAACCAGTAACAAACACCTCATATTTCAATTAATAATTATTCTTAATAAAATCTTATCTCTCGTATAAATATTTTAAATGGAAAGAACATGATTATATAATAATTAGTTAAATAACAAATATTAATATTCCTCAAAACATGTAAACATTTGAAGCAAATTAAATTTTGATTACCGAGGAATGGTTGACATTCATATTAAGACAGAGGCTTAATTTTATACTTTTATACTATAATTAAAATAATAATAATAATAAAATAAAAAAGTATATAATGCCTGCCTCTTTCATCAAGATGTGATCGAGTTTTATGCTGCCAAAGAAGAGATATTGTCAGTATCTTCTATTTCTGCTCCGTATTAATCGCTGCGCACAATAATCCCTTTGTTTTCTTGTGCTTTAATTTATTTTGAGTGTAGAACAAACTTTTATGGAACTAATTAATTATTAATTATTTTATTAAAACATGCACGTAAACACAAGCTAAATGCTCGTCTTTCTGTCGGTATCCAATATTAGGTATTATGGTTTTTTATTTTTTTTTATTTTTTAAATTTGGTTATGGATGAATCTAAGGGGTATGTATTCCTACTCTTGTTAAAAGCTTTAGAAATGGTTGTTGAACAAGTACTTTCCATCCTAGCTCCATAATTTCTTTCCATCTCTCATTAAAGATTTATTGAGATTTTGGTTTTTTTTTTTTTGACTTTTTATGTCAAGATATAAGGAAATATTGCTTTAGAGCGACTAAGGAGTGTTTGCCGATATATTGTTAGCTGGTTCAATTGACTTGTTTGACTAATTGATTGCGGCGACAATTTTTATTAGTTATCTATTTAACTAATTGTACTTATGAAGATGTTTAGTAAAAATTAATTAATACTAGTTGGATGTCGGTTATAAAGTGGATTGTTAAAAAGTAATTGTTAATAAAAAAGCTAATATATAAAGGGTAGCTTTTTGATTCTAGATTAAAGCTAGCTTTTAGCAGGCTTAGAAGCCAATAACAAATATATTTTTTGATTGTTTGACCAACCAGATTGGCAAAAACCAATGGAATAAGTTGGGTAAAAACTATTTTGAAAAGACAATGTGGTATCGTACTACTATATAACAGGAATTTCTACCATTAGTATAAACCTTTTATTGAGATTGTCCAAAACTGGTATCAAAAGCCGAGCTTGTACAAGTTTGAATCCTATCTACTATCTTTTCCATTGAAATATTAAGCGTCATATATAAAAAATTAAATTTTGAGAGGTTAGATATTGCTTCATACTTTCATCCCATATGTCTCTTGTGTTAAATCATGTGATAAACTAGTTGCATATACATGTATTGAAACTACAAACATTAACTTACTTTTGTTATTATATTTCTTTTAAATTAGTAAAAGTATATAAAATATTCAAGAGTCAAATTTGAACATTTTGATTGACAAGATGATCTTATAATTTAATTCTTGCACGACAGCGAAAGCAAAGATCAAAAATAATAACGGAAAGCAATAAAGATTCAAACAAACAATAAAAAAATCACACCGAAAAATTAATGTGGTTCACTATCAATGTGATAGCTACATCCATCGGCACCGAGAATGAACTTTTCACTATAAATTGGGAGATTACATGATGAACGAGAAACCACAACAATGGCTCTTCAAGCTTTTTCTCTCTTAGTTTTCCTCACTTTGTGTTTCATGCATCATGCCCTAATTCTAATTACAAGAGGGTTTTATATAGTATGTCACTTAATAAAAAGAAATTAGGTTAACAATTACAAAGAAATCGGCCCAAAAACTAAGTAACTGTCAAAAGAATAAGTGAAAATTGAAAACCCGCAAAAAACTGCACAAGTCGCGACTCGCGTACTAGGTCACGGCCTGCGATCTACCTGTTTCCCAAAACAGTGGCTTTTCCTTTAGAAACTCGCGACGAGCGACCAAACGTACGGCCCGCGACCTGGGCGTCTTTCAATCCATTATCTACTCTGCGCCCCGCGCAGTACTCCGATCCGCACCCCGTACACTTTGACCCATCTCTTAATTTTATCTTAAAATCCGATCTTAGACTCGGTTCGAGTCACAAAATCCCAACATTGATAATAGGATTACCATGCAAAATGCATGTGATGTGGAGCTGTAGACTTGTAGTATTAGGTTTCCATAGCTTATATGCCAAGGACCCGATAATTAAATAGAAATAAAAAGTAAAAAGGCCAGAAAATTAAATGGATTTAAATAGACCATAAATCCTATTTATATGTAAAATTAATTACACACCTTTCTGTCATTATGTTGCTTTGAAGCTAAAGCTTTAATGTCATATGACTTTGGAGATCGAAATTCCGTGGTATGTCACCTTTTGTCATGCATCCTAATAAATGATCCATCACCTATTTGCAGTACTAAATCATGGAGTAATACTCACTCTTAGTAAAGGAATCATTTCTTAATCAATCTATAAATCTATACTTCCATGAAATGTGTACTAATGCTTTTCTGTCATGTGTTTTGTTACGGAATTACTGAATTCAATCAAATCAAAAATTTAAGTTCATGGTTGAGATTTTAAGATATGTTATATATTTTAACATGTCTGTTTTTAATCCAAAAGTGTGGATGCAATACATGTCCTTCTCATAACTAGTACAAAATATTACATTTGAAATTTGAGGGGTAGTTGAGATTAATTTGAAGCCTTGACTTTTTGTCACGTTTACTCTAATACCATGAGAAAGAACCAATTTAACAAAAAACTTAAACTGATAATTTAGGCCTTTGGATATATTATATGCTTTGACACGTTTCACAAGAGAGCCTTTTAGCCTAAAAGCGTGAATGTAGTAGGTACCAGCGACAAATAGTAGCTTATTTTAAGTGCTTGTATGAAGAGATAATTAATAAAGTCACTTAGGATGAATATGGTATATTTATTCTGGTTTAGACATTATTAAAACTGAATTAAAATAATTAGAAAATTAAATCAAATGAAATCAAAATTTGTTCAAAAACTCCAATGTAGACATTTTCGTATGCATTGGTACTAGTAATTTCTAATCCTTCTATATTAAGGGGAATGGTTTAGTCAAAAGTAACTTTGGGTGGGGCTATGGTTGACATTTTGTATGAATGATTTTTATTTTGAAAAAAAATTAAGAGATTCGAACTCATTAACTATGTTAGCAAATATGATGTGGGATGTTGGCAAGATTGCTTACTTGTTCGGTAATTTAGCTTAAAGAGATATAAATAGATGTTTGATTGATTAAATAATCTAATGTTATTTTTTGATGAATTAGTTGGTTGAAATAATTTGTTATAAACAAAATAGATATAAATAGATGTTTGATTGATTAAATCATCTAATGCTATTCTTTGATAAATTAACTGGTTGAAATATTTTGTTATAAACAAACAAGCTATTTGAAAATTAGTTGGTAAAACCAACCATTGTAATCAACTATATCAGTCGTTTGTCAAATACTCCATATGTGCTATGAGCTATTAGTCGTTTTCCGAATACCTTATATATTAAAAAATCAACTCAATCAGAAATTTTGGTTGATAGTAAAACCTCGTATTTTACTTATATGCTCGATCAATTTTACTAAGAGTAAATTCCTTCATGAATTAATTTTGTAATATTAAGGAGTGGGTTGAATGCAAGTAGTCCAACAAAAACTAGAGCCCTAAAAAAGAACGGTCACCCTTAGCTGGAATGGTGATGGATGATGACTTTGGGTTAATTGTCTAACCTAAAAGCAAGTGGGTTTTTCTTTAAAGGTACAATCTTCTGTGGGTTCTTTCTTTTTATGTTTAGACTTGAGGTTGTAATGTCATATCAAGAAATACACACACATAATTTTGTGTTATGCAGAGTTTGTCAAGCATGACATATTGACATGTATTGTATACACCACATGACATGTATTGTTATTGCATAAACTAAGAACAACCCACAATTCTATTTATTATAACTTCATTAATCTCAAACTTCTTGATACCAGAATTACCTGACGACTTTGATTAGCGTACATTTTAGCTTGTATTGATCCAACACACAAGTGTATAGAATTGGGGTGTTTGGATATAGCTGATTGGAACAACCATTTGACTAATTGACTTTGAACATGCTGGTGGAAATGTGTAGCTTATTGTAAATTTGCTGATTAAAGACAAAAGGTTGTTTTAACTGGTTAATTTACCAAATACTAGCATTAGATAGTTTGATTATCTAATCATCTCTTTACACCTAAATAAACTAAAATTATTCAACAAGTTATTTTTCCAAATACCTTTTTATTATATATGGGTTCATTGTATTTGAATCATTTAGAATCAAAATTGTATATGCAAAATATTAGTCAGAGACAATTATGACAGAAAATTATCTGGGAGGATTAATTTAATATTAATCTGGGAGGAATTAGTAAGTTTAGAGGGTAATCTGGTAACATTCATCTAGGAGGATTGAAGGAGCCTTAAACGTATATCAATAATATTAGTGCATGGGAAGGTCACGTGCGGTTGGAAGATACTTGTCAATTATAGAAGATCATTATAAGTTAGTGGGACATATGTTAATTGGAGAACCAAAGAGCGCCATGAAAAATAAAAGAAAAATCACCAAAGTAAAAAGAAACTTGACACGTCCAAGACAACTACAGTGGCATGCAAGGGAATTTTAGGGATTGTTGAAATAACAGAAGAATGTTCTACATGCATGAGGATAGACTATAAATACACATCAAGGAGCTCATAAATGGGGTAATTTATTTTTAACTAACAACTACTATTAAGAGAGAAACAAAGAACTTTAAGTAATTTATTGCGAACGAGTTATTACATCTGATTTTCAAGGACCCACATTGATTTTCGAAGAAGCATTATAATTGCATAGTCATTTACGATTGTCATAAATTATCCACAAAAGTACCTTTGCCAGATATTAATCACAAAAGACCTTAAGTCAAAATAAGTCTTAAGTAGTAATCCACCTTATAGCCACAGTGCTCCTGGAAGGATCTATTAGGCAATCTGTCTCAGACTGTTACTGACTTGGGCGTTGGAGTAGATCCCCGGAAAAACATTTCGGGCCCTACTAACTCCTTGTTGCATTTTACAGGAACAACCATCTTCTCAAACGATGTTACTGCATAGCTTGGCAAGATAATCAAAGCAGACTTTCACCAGCACGTAATTTCTAATTAATTACAAATGAGGGGATTAAGTTCTTAATTAATCGTAAAAACACATATATAGGAACAAAAGTTGAACTTAAAAACTAAAGCAAGTTGGGGATAAAAATAATAGTAAAATAATCGTAAGGGTTTATATATAAAACGCTAAAAGAAATATGCATTAACAACATAGATCAATGAGACATAATTGTCTCATAAATTTTTTTACTTAAGACCATTATACGTAATATATGTAAATTCAAAAAAAAAAAAAAAGAATATATGAACATTAATAACACATTGATGCATAATAATAATATCATAATTCTTCAATTTTAAACTAAATTAGGGATAACTTAAATGTTTATAAGCAACCTATTAGGCAATGTATTATAAATTTATAGAAAATACTTTTACATAAAACTAGTCATAATTTTTTTATTTCTCTTTATCATAATTATTTTTTCATATTTTAAAACCATTTATTATATTATTTTGAATTTATGTGTTAGCATCCTTACAAAAAGTGTTAATGATCGATGACTGTCCATGAAAATTGTATACTAACTAATAAATTAACATAAGTTTCTTTCAAAGCATTATGTTCTCACTCGTCACTATTGCAATGTTCATTTGTGTTATCAATTGATTTCTAAGTTACATGATTTTGGTCAGTTTAAAATTGAGTCTTGTATTCATATTGATTAACTTAAATTTGCCTATTTAGACATCATTTACTTCAACAAAAAGTCATTTTAAATAAAAACTACAACAAAAAGCAAATTAAAGGACGAAGAAGTAAAGCACACATACCATACCCCATAAAATTTATGGATATCTTTAATTTGTATCCTCTTTTCAATTAACAAAAGTTCTAAAGTTGCTTAACTTTAAAATATTGATATGCATTTATTTCATTTTAGAAACTTTCTTATGAGATATCCTCAATTTCTAAATAGTTATGGATCTCCTTGATTTTTACGTAGTGACTATTCAAGTATTTATAATTAAAAATATAGCTTTGACAAAATCATTTTCTTTTTAAAGACCCCCAATGGCAAATAGTTTTGGAGTTTTGACGCTAATGGACTAACAAAACACTTGCTTGTCTAAGCATCCGAGCACATAAAAAAAAAAAAAAACAAAAAATAACAATCGCTTAAGAATATCAATGTTAAAGGCTTAAAGCCTTAATATCAAAAAATAGGAGTTGACTACATAAACTAATTGATCACTTTCAGTGGCGTTAATCTTGATTTTCTGCCATCTTAACTTGCAAATCTGAATCCTTCATATCTTTTTTGTCTTTTTCTATCTAGATTATAATCGATTTTCCTTGCACTCTTTTTAAATCCCTAAATTTTAACTTTTGATCTTTCTTACTATTATACCAATACCCTGTTGTTGTACATATAAAAATATCTTAAACGATTTTCGTTTATATTCTCCTCAATAATTCTAAACCTTTTCATATATCTTTAAAATGAGTTCTATCCTTCAAATTATATCCGTGTATTCAACAAAACATTAATATTATTTCTACTACTCCCACCCTATGATAGGTACTTCCAAATATTTTAGATACTTTTTGAAAAAAAAAACCGAATAATTGGGTTTTCTTGATCGAATTCGGATGGCATTTTCTTGATCCAAAATTTTCAATATCAAGTTATGCACCTTAATCCTACCTCATATAGACTATTGTCAAGTCTTGAACTTTTAGTAAAACTACTCGTTATTTAAATATTTGGTTGCTCTTAATATTAAAATTATATTAAAGCATGTATACAAGGAAAAATAATAAAATTACTCAATTTTAAAGCAAAATTAAACCTCCCCAAAATCTGCAAGTAATCATATACTTACCCCAACTTAAGTGTTTGATTTTAATGTGGGGGAGGAATGAATAATTAACCCAATTTCTTAATTCTTAGAAACATATTGATAGGTGAATATTTCACTGGATTGAATATAGTTCTGTTAAGAGAACTATTCAACTAAAAGTTTTAGCTTATAATTAAAGGCATACAATATATTTTATATCCTTTTTATACGTGATGTCAACTAATTTACTTGAAATGAGTTGGATGAGAATATCGTGTTAAAAGACCAACTTAGTCAAAAGTTTAAACTTATTATTAAAAGTCCATAAAATATTTTAGACTGTATTATCTTCTATAAAATGTAATGAATATATTAAGTTGAAACTTCAAAAATCTTTGAATTACTCCATTTTAATTTGTAATGTTATAGAAACTTGCTAATGGACGACCCTAATAGGTTTATTAGTAAAGATAAAATTAATTTTTATATAATAAATTAAAATATACTTCAAAATTTTAATTATATGAACATATATTAGATTATCAAGTATATCATATAATTTGAAATTATCATCACGCGTTAAAATATATTATTTTATATTTATCTTTTATTATATTTTTAATTTTTATTTTTATAAATATATTATTCTTATTAACGAACACTTTAAAACATTTTTTAGCTTTTATTTTGAAAAATAAAAAAATTAATTGAAGTATGGAGATTGAAGGAAGTATATATAAAGCTTATTTCTAACAAAATTAAAAAGAAAAACATAGTGAAAAAAACAGGAAAAAGAAAACAATGATTAAAAGAGGAGGAGCCAAGAAGGGTTGCAACAACATTAATAGCGTTGGTTAATTGTCGGTAATACTTGCCCACTAGTTTCCAACCCACTTTATCAAAAACTCATTTAATCTGACCCATATACCCGGATGGTAAAATTTGGGCTTAGAACTCTTGGAATAAAAACTTATTACAGTATATTTTTTTGATAAAAACTTATTAGTTAATCAATAATTAAAAGTGGATTAGTTGGGTATTTTGACCGACTGTCAATTTGAAAGTAGAGTGTGGGTCCCTTGTAGATTTTATCCCAAAAAGGTGCATCATTGTTTCATCAAATTGAAAATGTTTGCAAGCTAAGGTTATTATTATTATTATTATTATTATTATTATTATTATTATTATTATTATTATTATTATTATTATTATATATATATATATATATATATATATATATTATAATTAAATTATTAATATTTTTCAAAAAACATTTTGTATATAGGGAAAACTTATCAATATTATTAAAAAAAAGTATTTTCTATTTTATTTTATTTTATATTGTTTGTTACGCTTCGCAAATCTTAACAAACGATCTGAAACGAAGTGTGTAGTATAGTCTACACATATGTTTGAAAGTTACACTATCCGTTCTCTTTTAATTTTCATATTTGTTTTTTTATATATCCCAATGTATATTTAAAAGTCAAATATTTATTGTCTCATGTTTATATAAATGTCATAATTACTATTCACTAACAATCATATAGGGACAAAGAAATAGCTTTAATTGTGATTTTAAAAGCTGTAAAAAGTTGATATTTGAAAAATATACATAAATACGTTTTATTTTCATCATTTAAATCGATGAGAACTCGTAATTAAATTTTTTTCCTAATATTCAAATATTTTATTTAAAAATGACATAAAGTATTTATTTTTACTTAGAATTTTATGTAGAAGTATTAACATAAATTTGAAATATTTAATAAATATTTTATTTGGATGATTTTGATTTTTTGGGGGTACGAAAATGAAAAGCAAAGTAAAATAAAATTGGACCAAAGGTAACGATTATCGATGCCTAGCTATCAACAAGCTGGTTAAAGGCATTAAAAGCTTCCTTATCATCTTTCAACTAATATACTCTTCTTTGTCCTCAAAGTTAAATACTTTTTCCATCTTTTTGTCCTTTTTAAAAAAAATTTCTATTTTTCCTTTTTGTTTTTCGAGATGGTTTAAATGTCAAGAGAATAAAAAAACATGGATTTGCACGAGCATTATGGCTTTATCTTTTTAATCCCACAATAACCATAAAACATTTAATAGGCTTTTATGCTAAATAAAAATAAATTAAAATTGATGTCTTCTTTAACAACAAATCTTGGTGGCTTTCATGCATTTTTTAGAATTGAACGTGCATGAAAATTACTTACTTTTCATCTTTGAAGTTATATGTAATTACTTTTACTTTTCCATACTACCTTATGTTCTTGTTTCTCCTTTAAGGTTTAAGCATCAATTCAATCCTTCAAAGCAAGGTAAAAAAAAAATAAATGTGATAAATGGAGTATTATAATACAAAGTTAGTACTGATAATGGTAATCAATAAAGAGAGAGAATAAATTACGTGGATGAAATTAAAAGAGAGTTAAAATTTGTGGATGAGATTAATAGAAACTGGTGGGCCATTGTCCAAAAATAGAAATGATGCAAATAAAATGAGACGAATCAAAATCGCAAAAATGCAAATTAAATAGGACACAGAAAGTATGTTGTTATTTTTGATAGGTGAGCTTGCAATGGTTTCATCAATATTTTGTTGAATAGTTGATGAAAGTTTATTACTTATATGATTATCTTTGAGGAAAAATTGTCCAAGTCATCTTTTAGGCAAGACGAGTGCTCCCCAATAACCTATCTTACTGATCTATGAAATAAAAGATTCTTCTATAAATCAGTCTGATCTAATTTTGATAATATATACCGACTTCTAATAAACAAACTTTAATTTGATTTATTGCTTCTATTAATTTCTTTTATCTTTGATCTAATTATTACAAAAAAAATTTAATAAATTGATAAATTCTTCACTATATATATGACTCTATTGCTCCAATTTTTAAATTCTATATTGTCCTATCAATAATGCACCAAAACATATCTTTCGTATACTGCTACGTGGTCTAGTAAAGAACAATTGTCAAAGTGAGGAAGCTACAAAATTGATGTATAAGAAAATTGTTTTCATTTAGAGCGTATAATGATCATTGAAAATAATAATTAATTAAATTAAATGAATAAATTAATTTATTAATTAAGTTAAATATCCCAATATTGCAAAATTGTTGTTTTGTGCAAAAGTATTTTTGCGGATCGTGAAATTTCAAGACAAAGTTTATGTTTTGGAAATTACTCAGGTCGCGGCCCTCGACTCTTGCGCTAGTTTTTGCAATGTTCGTTTTATTCGGTTTTGTTAATTATGTAATAACTACCTACGATTAATATGGTTATGTTAACTGAATTATTGGGATGAATTGATTTAATATCGACATTGATTCGTGAATCGAAGTTGCGGTTTATGAAGTGACACATTACTTCATGAATGGTTGTATGCTTTTCTATAAATATAGAAGACATGTGTAAGTTATTTCTTACATGAGATGTACATGAAATATACATGCAATTTCTGATTTTTGTTTTCTTCTCTAGTACTTTACAAAGAGAACTTGCAATCCTCGGTTATAAATTTCCGTTTCTTCTTCCACTTAAGTTTTCTCATGTCGTTCTAAGTTCCTTGTGCTAGGAATTTAGTGTAATTCTTTGTATCTCAGAACATATTTCTGGTTTATATTCCCAAGCATCTTAGTAGGGAAGAAATGATGTTTTAGGAAACAGCATCTCGTCTAGAATTTATATCAAATTACATACAAAATTTTCTTGTTACTATGTTCGATATATGGTGATCCAGATAATAAAGTTCACATTCGGTGTATGTTAAGCAAAGGTTTAAATTTGTCATATGTTTTTATAACCTATTAAATTTATATAACTTTATTTTATATATTTGATTAATAAAATTAAAGTGTCAGTATACAATTCTAAAATATAGCATTACATAAATACAACTACCTTCATATTCATTGAAGAATATTTAAAATTCCATCCTGTGTTTGTTTGTTTCTTGAGATCTTCAAGTTTTCAACACTTGCCACTAATGTATGAACCTAATTAATTAATTAAGTTCTGCAGCCAAAATTATATTTTATTTTATACTATAAGATTGACCTAGGAATTTACATTACCTGCAATTTTAAATTAAATTCGTAGCTTAAGCTAATTAACATTTTCAAAAGCTATTATAAATTAAATAATAATTATAATTAATTAAGATGAGTTGGAAGTTCGTGCTTAGATTTTGATACCAATCTGTCCTATCCTACTAGGGACTATTAATTATTTAATAAATAAATATGTAAAAAAAGCAAATATTTACATTCCATAGCATGTCGGTCTATGAATGATTTTATAATAAAGAAATTCTAATTTTACTACTATGACTTATTTTAGTTCATTTATATTTTAATCAGTTTTGTTTTATTTATATAGGTATATTTAAATTTAGTTCACAACGGCTTAAATTTTAGTTTTTATTAGTCGTTTCGTTTGTTAGTATTAACAATTTTAATTTAGTTCTGCACTGTTAAAAGGAATAAGTTCTATTTTCTTTTCTAGTATAACTAGCGTTTCTAAATTGATTGGATTAATTGAAATTGAGTATGACTTAACTCGACCAAAATAATCTGCATTTAAAAATCAATTTGAATTGTTAAAATATTTACATACACACAAGTACAGAATTTAACCCGCATAGAGATATCATACTCAAAGTTCACCTGGATGTACACCTCAAATAGTAATTAATAATCAAATAATATAAGAATTTATTAAATAAGTATGACAAAATCAAATAAAATTTATTAGCTAAAATAGTAAAGTTTTGAAAACTTCCATTTAAGATATTAACTATAAGACAGTTCTATAAATTTTGGTCTCTCAAATAACTATACTAGTCTGATTTTTTAATCCACCCTCATCTTTAATTATTGACTTTTCATCATATTATGCCAAACTCTTAGCGACATCTTTACAACAATATAGATTTACTTTTCAAGCTTAAAATATTGTTGAGATTTTTTTAATTTTAAAATAGAAACTAAGAATATTAACTTAGATATTTATAATTAGCTAGTTTGTTAGTATATCATGTAATTACTATATCAACTATTTGACCCTTTTATTTAAATTTTTGTGTTCACCCCTAAATGCAATGAACCCACGCATTTAGATACATATGAACGTGTTAGGAAATCTAAGTAAGGAAAAATGGGTGGCATTTCAAGTATGGATTTACGTATGAAGTTATAGACAAGTGCAAGTAATGTATGAATTGTTGAATGAACGATGTAGAGAAACTGTGCGTGTATAAAAAGAGAGAAAATTAAAGAAAAAGGGGTCCAACATATTAATGGTTGAAAACATTTGGCCCGACCAAGCTTCCCCTCTAATTCTATTACAGACTTGTCTAATATAATGTCCTCAAGAATATACCCATTTCAACATTCATGTGTGCTTTTCATGTTTCTAGAATGTGTTGGTTAAATCATTCCATTGAGGTAATTGTTTCATGGTCAAAATTGAGTACTAGATTTACTATTATATCCTTTGAACTAATATGTCATTATATATAACAATCTCAAACAAACGGTGGGAATATTTGTTATGATATGTCATATATTATCTTTCTTTATAGGTATAAGTTGCCGTCGTCTTTCCCTCTTCAGACTTTGACTTTACTTTTCTATGAATGGGATATACAGGCCAGGTAGAATGATGATGATGATATGTCATATATTACATAATATGTTATTTGACTAATGTAAATTGAGTAGTATTAAAGGTAAATTAAATTTTGAGAACGATGTCTTAATATTGGTAAGTTTTTAGATAAGTAAACGTTGAAAAAAGTTGATTATGTGATAATTTGAGTTATATCTTCATGTACTCGCTCTACAAATTAATGTTCAGAGGCCTATTGTAAATACTGTTTCAACTAAGATATCTATATTAATGTCTCTTAATTTATTGATTTATATTTAATATTCGACTCTCTCCGCATGTTAATGTTGATCTATCTTGAGTTTGTCATCACAAATTCTTTTTGCGGTTCCAAGACTAGCTATGTGATGGTTCAAATACAAGCATGATCATAAGGGTTTGATTTGTTTTCGATTCAAGAATTTTAATCATACCATCTTTCAATCTTTCTTTTGTGAAATGAATGATTTTAAATAGCTCTTAACTTTACTATACGCAACTTGGGCATAACAATAATCAAACAATCAAAAACTTAACATACATGCACAAGTCATGGCAAACCTTCAAGGCTACGTATGTATAAGTATTAGAATAAAACATGAGATATAATGTAATATATTTTTACGTGTTTAAGGATTAATTTTAAATTTTATATTATATTAAAATATATAGTTAATAATTATATGTAAAATTTTTTAAATATATTCTAGTTTATTCTTAAAAAGAACATCAAAGAGGGCTCCATTAGCAAGATCTTTATAACATTTAAGCCTAATATATCTTTAATAAACCATTTTGAAATGACTGTACAAATGATATTAACACATTTTCTTTACAATATATGATACCAAAATTAAATATTCCAACACAATGGCCGTGGTTATTCGACATCAATCATCTCATCATTTACAAAATTCATTTTAATTTCCAATGAATTACCATTTTGAAAGGTTATATCAGGTGATAATGGAAAGTCGTGAACAAAAAAACTTTGTTAGATTTATTACTATGGGAATGGTAAGAATGCACGATACATTTCATGAAACTTATATTATAAGTCATTTTCATTACTATTATTTAGTACCAATAACCAAATAAATCATTAATGCAATCTAACCTTGGTGACCTCAAGGTAAGTTTTGATATAGAAGCAGGAAAGGAGAAATGAAAACATGAAAGAGAATGAGGGTAGTTACGATTAAGAAATTGTTAATTTAAAAACCGAAATCGATAGGAGAAGAGCTTAGTCACTTACAAGTCTAAAGACATTTATCACTAAAACCAATTGGTGCTGGTAAGAGTTATTCTTTAACTTTATAAATTGGTATATTTTTCGATTTAGAATAATTCATATGTGGGTGATAATGGGCACTTCAAAAATATCCCACAAGCCCTTAAATTTTATAGCCCTACCAGAAGATTCGTAATAAATCTTAATAAGTCAATAGTAGTTCATTAATAAACCAATTGAAACTAATAGGAGTCAATTCTAAAGCTTATAAGTGGTATTAACTCCGTCATTTTCTCCAATAAAGAACAACTCACACATCGATAATAATACATAGTTATATCTATCCTAAACATCACAATGGAATAGTTAGACTACAATGCATGGTGAAACATACACTTGGAAACAATTAAATGCTTCATAGTTAGTAAGCATATGATGAAACATTTTTAATGAAATCCAGATCAAAACAAGCCATAAAAGAATAAGCTCATAAAAATCTTTAAAAATCTAAATTCTATACATGTGATTGGAGACAACAAGATGATGAATGACAAAACAAGCATCTACAAAGTTTATTAAAAAGCTAGACAAATGGCCAAATACAACATAATGACAAGGATAAATTACACTTAGTCCCTTACAAATATCATTGTTTTGTTCAATCATCGATAATCAATTAGCTAACTATTAACTACACATACAATATTGACCGATTAATAATAAACATATGGCCCATTTTATGAAGAGCTCTCCATTTATACTTATATACCTCAACGACATGAGCTAGCTAAGACACTACCAAATAAACCAGACACCTTTCAACTTGGGCCCACTTTTTTAATGAAGGCCATGCTATTGTCTAGTAGTATTGTAATTTTAAAATAAAATTTCATGCCCCTAAAAAAAAAATTCAATTAAGTAATTTTTAAATTTTATTATTTGGCTATTTTTCTATACAATTGGTTTGTATTAGTGTTGAAACTTTATTTGTCTCACAATTAAATTACTGTAGTTTATAAAAGTACACAAGATCACCAAACTCATCCAGCAACAATTGTCCTTAACATAAAAATATTTACACTAGTAGATTAATAAACAATGATTAAAATGCATTAAATTTTTTTTAAAGCACAAATAAAATTGCATAGAAAATCAAAAATAAGTATTAAAATAATTAAATGGGGTACTAGTCAAATGAAATCAAACTTAAACTTTTAAATCGAATATAAACATGACTGAATTATAGAGTAACAAAGTTCAAAGAGTGCCAGACTGATAAAACTAAACTATACCAAACTAAAAATTAGTTCAAAAGAACAACACCTAAAACAATGTTTTTTTTGATACCACCGTATTTAATTACAAATATGAGAAAGGAAAGCTAACTTTAAAAATTGGATATGTACATGAGACTACAATTTGTAATCTCATTTTGATCGTATTTAATGTATCTCGCTCATAAAATTTATGATCAGACTCTTAGGAGAAATAATAAACGGCATACACATAAAGCGGCATACACATAAAGTTGAATGCAACCAAAAAATTCCAACTTCGAAAAATTAGAATTTATAACATGCAAGACTATTTTACAATACTATTGACAATGAAAATAATTAACAAGGAATAGGAAAAGACTCTTTTTTGCTCTAGCAATGGTCTAACCAACTTTATACAATTCTCCAAATATATGTCTTTCTTATTAAAATATGGTTTAATTAAAGATCTCTTTTTTGTGCTTTGTTTTTTAGACTAAAATGGGGGTGATGAGTAAGTGTGAAGGTATGTATGTATGTGTTTGTGTGATTTGTTAAGATCATCAAATTATTGGTTTAGTCTTCAATTAGTTTGTTGACAAATCTGGGAGAAAGCAGCATAGAATAATGTAATTTGCACCCAATAATTATGGGACCCAGTTTTGTCATCAACAACACAATGTTTTTTGCACTTAATAATTATGATTATTGCTCCCAAACCAATATCTAATGAGAGCCTTTGATTTATTTTGGGATATCTAAAGGAATAGACATGTCGTCTATTAAGAATCTTACAATTTTCCATGATTATTATATACTCCTAATCACTTTCATTTGTCTCTTTATATGCTAATTAAGAGGAGGTTATTATATATAGACACATATATTGCATCCCCATTCTATAAAACCCATCTAAATTCTAATGTATATAATCAATGCACAGACGACTAATATTAAATTTATGATTTAAAAATTAAATTCTGATTACGTAATTTTTTTATCATCATACCGTATCTCTATATGTTTTGGTGAGCTATATAACCTGAAACAATACCGCAATTATATATGAATTAACTCCAATATATCTTAAATGCTGCCTTTTTAATCTTGGTAGAAATATGTTGAAAAATTAGCTAAAAAAACACTGTTTACAATTTAAAATGTGCATATGATAATTGATTACAAGAGTGTTAAGAAACCAATGGAAAAAGAATGAAATAGGGGAAGATAATTAAATGACTAAGCTTATATGTTTCTAAAAAAATTTAAATATCAATTAGTGTTGCCCCACAAATATGATTGGAGCATATTTCCATTTTTGCTAGTAATATAGTTGAAGTGTTGCTTCAAGGAGTTTATTTGTTACTTGGTGATATTCCATTCTATTGTTATAAGTCTCAACAATAATTAATATCGATCACTTTAAAAGTCAAGTGATTTTGAATTGTACCAAATATTGTGTATAACTATAAGTGTTATGCTCTATTTGGTTCACCTTGTCAAGAGTTTGGTTTTATCATGGTCACAAAATGGACTTTAATTTGCAAGCTTTATAAGCCAAAAGATTATATACTCATTATACATAAGACTAAAGTGAATATCAAAACTTAGCTCATATTTTTAGATAAGCTTTGCCAAAATAAGTAACGGATTTCGGATAAGTAAGAAGGGGTCTAAATTTATTTTCCAAACAAAAAACTTAAAAGGTCAAGATTCAAACTTATAATTTCTTATTTAAAAATTAATATTTTCATTAATAGACCATATATTTATAAGGAAGAAATATGATGATTGATAACAAGACGAACCATTTGTACTCTAAGAAAAATCCCTCTCTAACCAAAATATAACAAGATAATAAGGCCACACTATCACGAACGACGTCGAGCATTATTAAAAAACAAGATTGAATACATTGTTCATTATCGTGTCGTATTCAAGATATTCCACTTACAAAAGTTATAATAAGAGTTTAGAGAGGAATATAAAAGAGCATATCCTTAATAAAGACGGTTGCAATCAGCAATAAGACCTCAACTCTACATAAACCTGCAAATTAAATAAGATTAGACAGCGAACAAAAGAAGAAAGGTTTAATACAAAAGCAAACATAAATCTTCAATCATTTTATTTTCTTTCACTCTAGATCAATATTTGAGACTATACCTTAATAGTTAGATCATGTTCTAGAATAATATAATTAAAGTGACATAATTGTGAAATTATAAAGTGAAACTTCACCTTCAATGAAAAGATAATGCCCAAATTTCTACATAAAGTTTCCAAAATTTTATCTCTTATGCATTTCTAACATTTTGATCTCCTTTCTTCTTTTTTTTAACCATCCATTTAAGGAAAAACTACCTTGAATAATCCAATCTTTTTATGATTTTCTTACTTGAATTCCAACAATTGGTTAGCTATGAATAATTCCAACTTTAGCGGGTATTTTCTTAGAGTAAAATAGGGTAACCCGATAGCCTGCTATAGTAGATAATTCACCAAAAAAATAATTGAAAATTAATTTAAAATTAATAAAGAATTTTAAAAATTTACACAAAAAACTATAAATAATAAAAAAAATCATAAATTATTTTTTAAAAAATTTAACATTTTTTTCGTTATTTTATTTTAATTAAAATTTTTTTTAAAAAAAAATTTGTTATAGCAAGTCATCTGGTTACCAGGTTTACTCTAGGAAAATACCCCTCAAAATTAGAATTATTCATGTTTAATCAATAATCATGAATAAGTTGAATTATTCTAGATAATTTTTCTTCCATTTATACTCATTGCAATACATGTAGGAATTGAAGATGATATATTGGCTTAATGCTATTTGTTTTTTTGAAATAGAAGCACATATATCTATTAAGTTTAGCTGGACTTATTGTGAATGTCAGCATATTACCGGAAAAACAAGAGGTGCACATACTTCATAACCCAAGGATATATACTATTCTAAAATCATATGACCATAGTCGGGAAGAAAGACTCCAATAACTTATAAATTTGTGTAACACCATCTTTAATTGTAGATGTAGGATAAATCATCCCAACAATATCAATAATAATATGAGTACCTCAAAATTTCAGAAAACGCACTTTCAAACTAAAAGGAAAGCTAGAGTTAATAGATACAAAATAAAAATTAACTCTAAATTATTACAAATTAAAATATTATAAACATTAAATATAATTCATCAACTGCAACAGAAGTTTCCAAAATGCGTTAGAGCAAAAAATATTTATTTTTAAATATTTAAACTCACTTATAAGCCATGTTAGTATTACGCAACTAATAAAAATTTATGAGAGAAATAAAAAGTCAAATTGAAAAAATTAAGGTTATAACGTACTAAATTTATACAAAATCTACTATAGTTGTATAGATAATAAAATTAAGGATATAAAATTACACAAAAATCAACCCTACAAGCAAAATCTAAGACTAGAAGAAGAGGGCATGTAATGTGTATGTTAGTGGTTAGCAAAGGTAAGTAGGACTTATTTAATCTTTATTGAGGGACAAAGGCACACGTCTTCTACCTCTCAAACTCAACAACAAAAAAAAGAAATTTTTTTCAATTCACAAAAAAAAAAAAAAAAAAGTAGTAAAAATTTAGACAAAAGCCTCTTTAATAAAACTTGAAAAAAAAAAAAGTTTTCCTTTATTATCAACTCTTCTCTTTAATTTAGCTCACTTTCCTTGCTATTTTACCCCCCCACCCCACGTCCAAAAAAGAGACTCCCCTTATTTCTCTCTCTATCTTTGTGGTTTTTCTCTTTCTATACCTCCTCAAGTGTCATTTTCTCACATATACTTCACACAAAAGATACAACCATTCACTTATACCTTGTCATTTCTCTCCCTTCTCTTTCTCTCTCTCTATCTCTATCTTCTTCTCTACAACTACCCTTTAATCTTTAATTTCCCTTCTTCAATCTTCAATTCATCAACTTAACATTTTTAAGTCATTAATTAATAAACCATTAGTGTAAGACTTATATATTATTACAACAGAAGTTTTATTTAATTATTATAGTATTAATGGAGTTATTTCCTGCACAACCCGATTTGTCTTTACAAATCAGCCCACCAAACCCGAAACCCACTTCCACAGTTTCATCTAATCCAGATTTGGATCATTTAACCTATTGGAAAAACCGGGTTTCGGATAATTCTCGTAACGGGTATTTAAAACCCGGATTTGAATCCACTACATCGCCGTCATCCACGGCGGCGATCGACTTATCACTATCTAATCCCGTAACGGCTGCTTCAGCCACTACGGGTTTTCACCATCACTACCATCAACAGCAGCAACAGCTTTGTCAGCAGTTGCTGCAACATCACCAGCACCAGCACCCAAATTCGGGCGCTGGTGCTGGAATGGGCCTAGTGGGCCCAGACATGGGTTTTTCAATGCCCATTAGAGGGATACCAGTTTATCAAAACCCTCCTCCATCTTTTCCTTTTGCTTCTCCTGGATTACCTCAAAGTTTGGATTCTTTTGGTGTTAGTGTTGGAAGTGTACCTGCTGCGGGTCTAGCTAATGGTAGTATAGGTTCACCTACAGCTAATCATCATCATAATCATAATCATCATCATCATATAGCTTATCAATCACCATCTAATCATCATCATCATCATCATCAAGGGTTGATGAGATCGAGGTTTATATCAAGGTTTCCGGCTAAACGGAGTATGCGGGCCCCACGGATGCGGTGGACTTCTACTCTTCATGCCCGTTTTGTTCATGCTGTTGAACTCTTGGGTGGACATGAAAGTAATCATAATGCCATTTTTGCCCTTCTTTTTTCCCTCATTTTTTTGGATAAGAAATTTTCTTAATCTTTTTTAGTAAAATAAAATTGAAGGGATTTAAAAAAAAATTCTCATTAATTTTTTTTAAATTTGTCAATAGGAGCAACACCTAAGTCAGTACTTGAACTCATGGATGTCAAGGATCTAACCTTAGCTCATGTCAAGTCACATTTACAGGTATTATTTTTGTCAATAATTAGTAAATTAAAACCTAAAGTTTGTTTTCTTTATTATTTGAAGAAATTAAAACCTAAATTTTTGTCAATAATTATTACCCATTATCTCATATCTAATTAGAAGTATATTATAAGCGATGATTATAATCAAAATATGTTATATACTCTTATAGATTATTGTCACTCCATTTCACTCCCAAAAAAATGATTTTTCATTTGAAGATTGAAGCCATTTCCAATTTTTTCTTGATTATATATGATCAGAAATATTTTAAATCTCATTTCTTTTTCCTCTATTTTAATTGGAAAAAATATTGTAAAAAAATAAGGGAGAAAAAGAAAGAAAAACCCATTATCTACTTCTACTGTAGAGTTTTGCCCTTATTCTCTATGAATGGAAGATATTGTTTTGTTTTTGTTAAAAGATTAAACTACAACTTTAATTTAACCACTAATTTTAAAACCCCTTTTTAATTTTTGGATTTAACCCATTCAAATACTTAAAACCCATGATTTTATCTACTAATTTAATTTCCACATTAATTTCTACACCATTATCTTCAAACAAAAAACCCCAAAAATTCAAAATTTGCGATCTTAATTTTATGTTTTTGGAAAATAAAAAAAAAAGAAAAAATGGGTATTATTCTAAGAGTCTTGAAGCAGCTTTTGTACTAGAAAGATTGATCATTTGTGTAAGTAAATGAGTAAGTAAGACAAAGGTCGAGTAGCTAAAAAAGTGGGAGAGAAGAAGAAGACTGCAATACACACATACACACATAAAAAGAAGACAAAGCTTCTTCTCAATTATTTTTTTATGATTCATAACAATTACTTGTTTTATCTTTTTGAATTTGCACTATATGATTAAAACAACACTTACCGTCTTATTTACGGTATTTTTATTTTACTTATAATTTTTTTAAAATTAATGTGTTAATAATTTCTCTTTCTTCTTCATTGGTTTTTCTCGGGAAAATGCTATTCTCTCTCTTCCTTGAGATGGGCGAAGAAAATTTATGGAATAATAGAGAGCAAGTACAGGAACACCATCATTTCTCAATGATATTATGTTTAACTTGGGGGTGCCTTCTTTTTTAACCATGGTTAATATTATCTCCTACACGCTTATCCATAGATCTAATTCCTCTACTGTACTTGCCTACGTATTCATGTCTCTTCTTTTTATTTCACTCCCAAATACATAAAACAAAACCAAAGAATTATACTAATTAACTCCCTTTTTATTATTTTTCTTTTTTTTTTTGTGTGTGTTTATTTGGACTAATAACTTTATTACCTAAGATTTTCTTATGTTATAATTCTTCAGATGTATAGAACCGTGAAGACAACAGATAGAGCAGCTGCTTCTTCTGGTTTGTATATTTTTTTCCATTAATTTTTAATTTTTGGGGTATAATTTTGTAAAATATGAGTTACATATGAATTTTTGAGTCGGACAACAACCTCTTTATCTCCTTTGATACGGACAACAACCTTTTTATCTCCTTTGATATGGATAACTTTTATGAGTAAAATATACTGAGTATAGTTAGAATACATGACATATTCTGATGGCTCAACTATCAGCTACAGCTTTTGTTTGAGTTGATTCTTTAATATGGTATGAGAGTCAGTTTTTAATTAGGCCCTAAAATATGTTATATACTCAAACATATATAATATGTTGATTATGAGTTATATGTATGAAGAGAATTTTTTTTTAATGATATTTGAAAAAATTGTTTAATGGTGCAGGGCAAGGGGATGTTTATGAAAATGGATCATCAGGTGATACTTCAGATGACATGTTTGGGAATATGCAAAGTAGTAGAAGTTCGGAACGTCCTACACTTCAACATAATAGATCATCATCTAATTTGCTTCAAGATAAGGATTATTCTCATGGACTTTGGAGCAATTCTTCAAGGTTACTTGATTTTACAACCCTTTTTTCCTTTTTTTTTTGTTCTTTATGTTTGTGTGCTTTAATTATTTTCATACTTGATACTAATAACATTTAACAAGTACATTTTTATAAATCCTCTAAAGTTTTTATACAATGCATTATTTTCTTAATGAAAAGGGGTTTTTATAATGTCATGATAGACTCAAAAAAAAAAAAAAAAAACCAATCTTGGAGCTTCTAATAAAAGATTTGAACTTTTATTTGATTTGATAATTTCTTAAATATATAAACATCGCATAAAGGAAATGCTCCTATCACTAACGCAATAACACGTGGACTCTAGGTTCGAATCTGCTTAGATATGCTAGAACACTTGGTTAAAAGTCATATTAATATTGAATTGTATCCAGTTAACAAAAAAATAGTAGCTAAGTTGGGTTAGCAAAAATGTCGGGATGAGTATTGTTCGTCACATGCACCCTATACTAGTTTTTGAATTCACCTCAAGATAAAAACATGTTGGTGTTAAACCTATATGGTTTTAATTAGATATTACTTTTACCATTGTTGGTGTATTTAATCTTCAATATAGTTGATCATTTCTCAATACTACTCTATTGTTTGTGCACATGAGTTTATAGATCTTCAAAAGGTTTTCTAAATGATAAAGAAGCATCAAATTTTCAAGATCTAGTTTGTCCTTTTTATTCTACTATTAAGCGGTCTTGAAAAATTTGGGGGCCTGTACAAAATTTTTATTTTACGTCTTATTTATAGTAAAATATTTATTTTATTAATTAACTTAACATATTTCTTTTTTTTATTAATTTTTTCATATACGGGAGAAAGAGGGAGTTTGTGCGGTCGATCACCTTGCACACTCTCAAAGATCCCTCAGCTACTATAAAAAAGAAATTCATACCACACACCATAGTACGCATTTCTTCGTTCCACTGAAAATGTTATATTACACAAATCTATGTTAAAATGTAGCAATTTCACCGTAACAGATCAGTAATCCTAATTTCATTGTGTCTTCTTTTCTCACTTTAGTGGATTTTCATGCAAACTTGCTGCATGAAGAGGGATTCACATGCAAGAAGAATTCAAGATCAATGAATAAACTAAACAATAATATAATGTGTAGTATGATTATCAAGGTATTTAAATAATGATTAATTAATTTGCATGATTAACTACCACTTCTAAACACTTTTATTTTAGAGTCTTTTCAAAAAGTGAAGTTGAACTAAATAATCGATATTTAAGTAAACAATAATAACTAAACTTACCATGCATATTTGCATAATTTTGTATATGAATTAATATTAACAAAAGAATCTAAACTTGACATTTGATTCTTCCACATTATATACAACAATGCAAGAATATTGGAACTTGCAAGATATCTCTTTCCTTGTGATTTTGTGGGCTCAAATATATAACTTATAACTAAATTTTATAATTTTTCACTCTATATGGAACCCACTTTTGAAAAAAAAGGAAGTTAGTCCTAATGTAAAGAACTAAACATATTCGTTTATGGACCCATATTTATATATATCTCCAAGGAAAATTAAAAGAGAAATGCCAATAGTTTTAGTTATAAATATGATTCTGATGAGTAATTAAATGTCCTTTAAATTGGTTCTCTTTTATCACCATTTTAAGCTTAATTATGGACTATGTGTTGATAACTAAGTGTTTTGTTCAAGAACCATTTTGTGCAAGAATTGGATTTTGGGTTTGTTTGATGTCTCAGTTTCCACTGATGGAAATTATTCTTTTTTCTCTTCTGGGTGTCAAACTTTTGTAGCAGGGAAGCTTGGTTGCATAGCAAACCTAAGGAATCTGGTGGAAACAATTTGCATTGCCAATCTTCTCTTGAGGTACCCACTTCTTCTTAGCTTACAAAATTATGATGCTCATATTTGTTTAGGACCTATTATTTGATATCAATATGTGTCAGTCAAGGCCCTTCCTGACCATATACAAAGTAAGCATTTGCCTAAGGGTCAGAGTTAAAAAGAGCCTAATATCTAAAAATTATGGTTAATTAAGTATGCAGTCAATTTATAATTAGTTTTTTTCATCAATTAAAAAGTATATTATATATCTACATTTATAATGATATTTGTAATATAAAGACTTTGTCTCTGTTATTTTTTCAAACATCTGTTTAAGCTCAAAATTGACCCTCCGTAGAGAGATTTATTTCTTTCAGTTTGCCTAATTTCTATAAAATGCCAATAACGACACTAGTTCAAGTGTTAGACTTGATTGCTTTACAAATAATTTTATATCATGGGTCTAAAATGAATTGTTAAACAGACTGTTCATGTCTAAACTTCAAGGATTAGACAAAACGTTAATAAGCCTTTATCTCGATAATATGATTAGATTCTTTATTAATTGTTTAAATTGTGTAATATGTAACATGACGCATCTAAAATTTTATAAAATTTTTTGAAACATTTTTTCTTATAAGGCAAAATCATTATATTTTGAAAGACATTGACTTTTCTTTGGGTACAAACAGTAAGTTTGAAATTTAGTACCGAGTTTCAAACATGAGAGGTATATTATTCCTGTGGGGAATATTGAGGGGAATGTGCATGAAAAGAAAAGGAAGTTAACCATAAAAAGAAAGAAAAGGTAAAGGGAAAATTAAAAGAGAGCTATATACTTACAATTTTCCCCTTCACTTAAAATTTTATATATATTATCTTCTTTTTATTCTATTTTATCTCATAAAAGTCACTGCTATAAAAAAAAGAAGAAAAAAAAGAGAATTTTAGAAAAAGGACAAAAGTCTTTCAAAAGCTGTGTAAATAAGGGAGAGTGTCCTTTGTTATTTGCCCTTCTTAAGGGACAACTTTGTCATTTTATTTCCTAGGGAAACATGGTTTCTCGTGACTTAGAAAAAGCTCTCTGCAAAATCCCAAAATTAAAAGAGCATCCATGAGAATTGAGAAACAAAAGCAAAGTAAAAGATATTACAAAAGTTTTATTTTTTCGGTCAAAGGGGTTTTCATAATTTACTTCAATATAATAATAAGCTTCATTACTTTTTAAAAAAAAAAACTAAAGTCCATTGTAAAAGTTCTTAGGCTTAAACATGAATTATAACTTAGTTTGCTTTTTGTCTTTATTTAATTTATTCCAATATTTTCTATAAATACTACTTTATAATCATAGTGACAACATCCTAAAAAAGCAATGGCTATATATATATATAGGGTCAAGTTCTAGTGAAAACCAAGCTTATATGAGAACCGTGAGAATCAAAACCTTTTTACAGAAAAGGTGATACTTTTGCACAAAAAATGTGTTACTTTGTTTTTAAAAAAATATGGTACTTTTTACCAAAAAAGTGTAACTTTCAGAAAAAAAAAATATAAATGCAAAGTAACACGTTTTTCTGGAAAAGTAACACCTTTTTATGGTTCTCATGGTTCTCATATAAGGATGGTTTTCACTTGAACTTCTCCATATATATATATATATATATATATATATATATATATATATATATATATATATATATATATATATATATAATTATAGATTATATTCGCTATTATAGATCTGGTCAAATGAAAATAAAACAACCTTAGTGTATTACTAGAGTCAGACTGCACATTTTTAACTTTTAAATCTTACTTAAACAAAAGCCTAAATGGAAATCACTTAATGTGATCAGACTCATAATTATAATAATAAAATTGTACATTATTGATGATGGTGGTATGTATGATTATAAAGGATCATGTACGTAAATTGTATGGCATAATATAAAGTTATGTAGCTACTTATAACAAGGAAGATTTTGCATGAGAATAATAATATTATAATATTTATAAAGTATTGTTTAGAGAAAATGATCAATAAGTTTGAAGTTTAAGTTAACTTTTTAGCTAAGGTTCACATCAGACACTAAAACTATAGCAGGTTTTCTACATGTAAAACATCACCCTTTTATTTCCTTTATACATAACAATTATTCTTTTATTCCCTGAGTCCAATGTCCTTGGATTCTCATCACCTTAATTCTCCAACCACATCTTCTATTATACTCATCTTTTTAACTCTTTCATCCACTTCTTAAATCTTCTTTCTCTAAATTTCCTTCTTTTTCTTCTTTTAATGTCAATAATAATATAAAATTATGTATGTATACTATATATAAGATAAAACACATACTGAGAATTATATGCTAGTTTAGTGGTTAACAGTTTTTTCTTTGACCCTTGTAATTGGAGTTTGATTCTCACCACCAATATGTTTCTTTGGTTTCTCTTATCTATTCCCGAATAAGAAAATAAGACACGTACCAATTATTACCTTATCATAATGGTTATATAAAGTGAATTTGTTGCAAATATTTATTTAGGATTGAACTACATTTGTTAGGGATTAGTGTGACAAATTTATGCCCAATAATATATTTCTCATTAACTAAACATTTTAGAACGTTGTCGTACCTTCTTTTTCAATATAAGAGTAGATTTGATTAAACATCAAATTCTATAAAAGTAGAATATATATTTATACTCTTATGAGTGTTAAGTAAATAAACCTTTATTATAATAATTTCACAAATGATACCTTTGTTTATATCTTTATTGGTATGACAATAAGGGTGGTGAAATTTTAATTACAATATTATAAAATGTATTGTTGTATATTTTTAATTACACTCATATTGTACCTAAAAAAAATCATATTAGAGAAAAAGAAATATGAAAAGATGAAGACTTATGTCAAAATTATGTATGGCCTTCGTGTTTTTTTTACTTACACCCAAACCAAGTGTTGTATTATTTATCATTCTATGATGTTTTACATATTTCTACTAAATTATGCGAGAAAAACATAGTTATGTGACATCTTATTTTATTCATCTCGTCACATATTTTCATAATATCAAATTTTTATAATGTTTGGTCATATATAACTATATTTTAAAAAAATCCGAAAAACACATTAGACTACGTAAAAAGATGTTTGGGTCATAGTGTGCAAGTGAAAAACCGAGGAAGTATTTATCTATTTGCTACATTATAATATTAGCTCTCTCGATTCCTATGAATTTGTTACTGAAAGTAGCATTTTTCCTTATAATTTTTAGTAGCAAATTCAAAAGTAGATGTTCAAAATGTTTAAGTATTTTGACTTTAATTTCTTAGCTATGGTCCTCATTTAAGTTAATAATATTTATGATTATTAATGTATATTACATGTATTTGAATACAGAAGGAGGTAGATCCAAAATGCTTAAGCTATGAAAGAGTGTCAGAAGTGAGTTCATCAGGAGAAAATCAGACAAGTCCAACAAAGCCAAATCTTGAGTTCACCTTGGGGAGACCACATTAACATCATTATATCATAATTACCTAATTAATCATTTCTAGCTTTTCTATTTTTGGGGAGAAGAGAAGAATTAACTCCAAGGTTAAACTCTAAATCATCATCATGGTAAAAAGCATGCAGTAACTAATTTTTTTACTGCTACTCATTTTGAAATGATTACAGTGTACTGCCAATTTTTACTTGGTGATTGGAAGAATCAGGTTCTCTCTGGTTATAATTTCAGAGCCAGAAAGAGAAAGGGAAGAAAAAGGAAAAGGAAAAGGAAAAAAAGGACAAGGAGACAAGAAAGACAGAAAGCAACAAAGGAATTGAAGGAAAGGGAATGGGAATGGGAATATGAGAAAGATTTATAATATAGTATTGTAATTTGGGGAGGTCTAAGAAAATGAAAAAAAAAAAAAAGAAATTGTCCTAAGATCCAAATCAAAAATATATTATATTAATTATTCCCTTAGTAAATATGATATTCTAATTGATTTTGTATGTTTTGAAATGAGAATTAGAGAAAGAAAAGAGAGAGATAGACTTTAATTAATTATTGTAACTACTACTATTACTTCTACTTATCTTGAAAGTTTGAAGTAATCCTTGGTAATTGTAATGGGTCCTTTTTACATTTTGATCATGGAAAAAAAGAGTTTAAAGGAAATTTTAATTTATGAAGAGTTATTATTAATTTCTTAATAACAAGCAATCAATTATTTCCTTTATCGTTCATTTTGAAGATTACGTTTTAACTATTCCAAACATGAAAACAGAAATTTAGATCGTTTTTTATGAATTTGTAAAAGTTTAATGTATCCATATTGTATGCTATTAAACTATTTTCGACTTATAGCTTTTTAATATATATTTTTATGATGCGTATTTATTAATATAGACTCGAATAATGATGGAAAATTTTCCAAAAAGAAATTATAATCAATAAAATGTAATCATGATCATCATCATTACACCCACTGTAATTCATTTAGAAAATGTTATGATCAGATGACAAGAAATGAAAGACCATAAATCTTAATGTTATTGAAGGAAACCAATAATAAAAAGAAAGTGAGGAAGTGAAAAATTAATTTTTTTTTTGAATTAGAATATATCTTATTAATCTTTATATTTAAAAAGGAAAGGGATAATTTGAAGAGAGGCTTGATGTTCATTCCTTAACAATGTCACATGCTCCACACTTTTCAAGCAAAGGGAAAGTGTTAAAAGTGAATATGACAAAGGCACTAAACATAAAAGAACATTATTCTTATTTTTAGTACATGAAAAGAAAAGGTAAGAAAATTTTATTCTCTTTATTACATCAACTTGGTTAGGAAGATCTTTCACCAAGATTAAACTTTTTTTATTGAAAATCAATTTAAATTTTCAATTATATTTCTATACTTCTATAGCAAGCAATGCCCAATTATTAGAAAATTAAAGCTATCCAATTTAGGTAATTTAAAACTCTAAAGTAAACATAATTATTAGTTCAAAACAGTCTTATCTTTATGTTCAATTACTTGAGTTATATTTAATTGTATAATGGTGCAACTTTCTTTTTAAAAGAAAAAAAAAAAGACTACGACTAATGATAGTAATATTGTGTATGCTATAATTTTACATGCAAATTTGTAATTATTGTAAAAGAATTTCAAATTTGAAAAAAATTTAATAGTAGGCCAACTAAATAGAACAAAAGCTTTTGAAAATATATTATATTAGAGTCCAAATCAAGCACAAACGCATAATAATCAACCATCCTTTCTTTTTAATGATGGAAACACAACATTGTAAATAAAATTTGATTTTGGGGAATGTCTTTAATTACCACAACTATTGTATAATAAAATTTCTTTTCTAGTTGAAATATGTACTACTTTTCTTCACAAATTGCAAAAAATTAAAAAGCATATGTATATGTAACCTATTGTGTATTATTAATTCAAAATTTCCTTCATACATAAAAATTGTAGGAGTAGTTCTTTCTAATAATTAAAAACTGATAAAAAAATAATAAAAAGATAGAAAATACAAATTTATACCTGTTTCAACTGACCTATTTGACAGATAGTCATTTTTGTTGGGTTTTATTTGTTAATTAAGTTATATATTAGTTACGAATATCAGTAATTGTTGATTGTTTATTATAAAAGAAGTAAATTTAAAAGCTAACAGTTAATACAAATCAATTGGTAAAAATTTTTAGTTATGTTTCTACGGTGGCTGAAAAATCAGTTTTGAGCTAGCTTGTGACCAACATATTTTAAACTATTCAAGCAACTTAAAATCTATAAGGTAAAAACTTCATTGTCAAATATATACTCGATCCCTTTATCCCTATGTGTTTGTTTGACTATTCTATCTTGGTTCAACTCTTTTACTTTGCAATATTTTATTTTGAGTGATATTATTTATACTTTTTTTAATTCTTATTTACATATCTTTTCTTATTTTTCTCACATAATCACATCCACACATTTTAATTGTCTTCATTATTTTCTTTATCACAATACAATAATGTATTATTATATTGTTATAAACTCTTAGGTAAAAGAGAGCACTACTTTCTATCCTACAAAAGTCCAAATAATTTTAATTTTAGTCTATCTAATTAAATTTGTCTCATTTATATTTTTGACCCTGCCTTACCTCTTTCTTTTTGTTTCATTTATTCAACTTTTTTTTATAATATATTAATATTAATTTATTCAATTTTTTTAATTTTCCGAACAAAATTGATGAAATAGAGAGTAATAAATTTCAAAATATGAATAATGTTGAGGCAATTTTGGGTAGAGCAATGGGTTTGACTAGAGGTGTTCATTCGGTTGATCGGGTCGGTTTCGGACGGGTGTTATTCGGTTCGGTTGCATTTCGGATCGGTTATTTTTCGACTGTGTGTTACAACGGGTCACACTCGGGTCGAGTCGATTAGTCACGGTTCGGTTAGAGATCGATTATTCAAGCTATCGGGTTAGCATCAGTTCGGTGTTGGTTGAAGTTCGTGTCGAGTGTCAATCGGTGTCGAGTGTCAATCGGTCTCGAGTTGTCATCGATTACTAATTGGTTCGGTTTTTTCGGGTACAGATCAGGTTCGAGCTTTATTTTTCGAGTAGTTATCGATTACGGATAACTATTGATCGGGTCAATATATAGTCAGGTTTTTAATTGATGTATGCTCATTTACTTACAAAAAATAATTACCGATTATTTTATCAGATATAGCAGATAGGGGTGTCAAACAGGTCGGGTTGGGTCATTTTCAGGTTCGGATCATATATAAATGGGTCAATGAACCCTTAACCTGAACCTGACCCATTTAATTAATGGGTCAAAAATTGAAACCCCGACCTGATCTATATCAGATCGAATCAACCTGCTAATGACCCATTTAACCTACTTTTTTTTTAGGTCATTAAATTCATATATTTCAGGTCATTTGACCCATTTAACCTTAATTAAAGGCTTCCTCCAAAAATAAACGTATGCCACTTAATGCAGCGAGCACACGGTATTCTTTAGTAAAAGGCGAAAGAATAGTTCGCTTTGTGCTCACGGCGTGGCTGCGTAAGTTGGTATGAGATCTGTGGAAGTGATTTAAAGGATTTTTCTTTTATTAGTATCTTTCATAGCCGATGTGGGACAACTTCCTTTGTTATTGAAAGTCATCTTCAGCTGACAAATCCCTTAGCCGATGTGGGACAACTTCCATTCTTATTGAAAGTCATCTTCAGCTGACAAATCCCTCAATACATGGTAATTGGTATTATCTTAGTTTTACGAAGTATTTGGCAAATGTTGACCCGTCTTAAATTTAATAAATGGGTTAAATAGGTTTTTTTCGGGTTTAAATATTCAACCTGAACCTAACCCATTTAATAAACAGATCAGGTCAGGTTGAACCATTTAATTAATTGGATAAAAAAATCTAAACCCAAACCCGCTAATTTCGAGTCGATTTCAGATCAGGTTAGCAGGTTGGGTCAGCTTTTGCCAGCCCTAATAGGCAAATCAATTTGTTTCAATTAGTTTATATATATATATATATATATATATATATATATATATATATATATATATATATATATATATATATATATATATATATGTATATGTATATATATATATGTATATGTATATATATATATGTATATGTATATATATATATGTATATATATATATATATATATATATATATATATATATATATATATATATATATATATATATAGATATATATATATATATATATATATATATATATATATATGTATATGTATATATATATATATATGTATATGTATATGTATATATATATATATATATATATATATATATATATATATATATATATATATATATATATATATATATATATATATGTATATGTATATATATATATATATATATATATATATATGTATATGTATATATATATATATGTATATGTATATGTATATATATATATATGTATATATATATATATATATATATATATATATATATATATATATATATATATATATATATATATATATATGTATATATATATATATATGTATATCTATATATATATATGTATATATATATATATGTATATCTATATATATATATGTATATATATATGTATATATATATATATATATATATATATATATATATATATATATATATATATATATATATATATATATATATATATACATATATATATATATATATACATATATATATATATATATATATATATATATATATATATATATATATATATATATATATATATATATATACATATATATATATATATATATATATATATATATATATACATATATATATATATATTTTTTGTATGCAATCTCTTCTGTATAGAACTTGTGTTCTTTCTTTTTCCGTATTATTAGAAAACTGAAATTGGACTTAATTTGCTAAAATTAGGTGAAAATTTGATTCGGATTTATAACAGTTCGATTTACAATCGGTTCGGGTTAAAAACAGTTCGATTAATAATCGATCGGGTTTGTATCAGTTCGGGTTAAAAACAGTTCGATCTTAATCGGTTTTAGTCAGGTTACATTCGGTTACGTGCATAATTCGGGTCGGATTTGACTCGGGTCGATCACTGTTCAGTTCGGGTAATATTGGTTAAGGTTTATATGTCGGTTATAAAATTCGGTTGCAGTTCGAGTGAAGTATCGGTTCGGTTAATTGCGGTTCGGTAAACCTAAAAAACTTACATTTTTTCGGGTCGGATTTTCGGGTCGGGTTTGTTTTGAACAGCTCTAGGTTTGACTTATGCAAGCAACAATACTATACTAGGCTCTGCACTGCACAACACTGCACCATTTTGTTCTCTAACTTCAAGAAACTCAACTTCTAATTGCATCATCTCTTACACAAAAAGGATGTATTTTTTCAAACATTTATTAGTTTTGAGTACTTCTACAAACAACAATATCATAATCACGCAATAGGGTGCATTTTATTCTTATATAATCATCAGAATTAATTGAAATAATAATAACTTACTAATAATATTCCTAATTCTATTAATAATATAGTACTGCTTAATTAATGGAAATAAACCTCTATTATTGACTCAAATTTATATCTTTTTTGTATTATTAATAAGCTGAATTCATAGTCTTTTATTGAAACTTGTTGAAGGGGAGAAACCAATTGAGTAAATTACCCACTCAAAATAAACTTAAAATGTATGATTGTGTAATTAAATTCATTTCTCTTATATTTTTTAGACGAGAACGATTTAATGATATTGATTTAATAAAGTACACTAAGTATTAAAATTTATACCGATTAGTGTTATAGATATATAGTCATGGGTAGAGCCATAATGCCCCATATGTCGATGGGAAAGTGGGAACTATTGAGAATTTATAATTTTATGCTATAAGGCATAAACAAAACGAGGATATGAAATTTTTGTTTTCGATAGCTATATAGCTAGTCTGAGGAAAATACAAATTATTATTTTCTAATTTAATTTAAATTATACCTAAATTTAAATTTCTCAGTTAAAAACTATAATTTGACATTTCCAAGCTTTAGAGATTCATCTTATTTGTTTATAACAATTAAATTTACAAAATATGATTCCAAAATATATTATATTTTGCCACTGTATATAGCATTAATCATTCAATACAAATTAGGGTTTAACACACATGGATATACTTTAAATTTCATATATATATATATATATATATATATATATATATATATATATATATATATATATTATACGTGAAATTTTAAGTTCAAATTTTATCTCTCCTTTTATAAAATATAATGTATAAAAACGTAACCTTTTACGAAGGAAGCATTATATATTTTTGAAAAGTCATTAAATATAACTAAAAAATAAAAATAGTGTTATAATAAATATATATATTATTCCTTTTTGTCAAATGAAAATAAATAGGCATTAAGTAGAACAAAATTAATGAGAAGAGAAAGAGAGAGAGTAACCGATACTCCACATCAAGCAATTATTAAACTTAGGTTGTTAAGGACAAGTAAATTACGACACTTTCAATCTGCCACAAATTAATAAATTCCATTCCAAAGGAATACCATAAATATGGTAAACTTTTTCTTTAAATAAATATGTTATTTCTTCAATAACGTTACACCTTCCACCCCCAAAGTTAATGGGAATGCTTGGTATTTAAAGGTCACATTCTATTATTCATTTACTTTTACCGCAAAACATCACGGGGAATAAACATAAATAAATACAACTCTATTTAATGTTTTATAAACGTATACTATATTATTTTTTATCAAATACTCAACTTTTTTTATCCAATTGATATTTACATATTCCCTGTCAGGAGATGATTAAAAATTAACAAATTTTTTAATAGTCTTATGTAATTTCAAAAATTATGATATTTTTCTAATATCTTTATATCTTTAAACATTTAACATATATTGTTACGTATTTTAATATTAAGGCCCTAATTTTTCGAACAACTGTACGATCGACCATGTTGAACATGCATAAGCTCTCGTAGTCAATACATTTTGCTACATATATGAACTCACTAATAATATTTCACTAAAATCGAGTATATTCTTTTTTATCAATTCAAAGTTAAAATACATAATTATTTCACTAAAGAACATGGCCTCATTTACATATATACCCCCACTAAAATCACTCTTTGAGTGGCAAACTTAACACGAGAGAGAAATAGATCCTACTCAACACTTAATGGAAAAATAAAAATCGGGCAAAATTAATAAATAAGAATAAAATAGTTAATCTTTTTCAAAGAATCACATAAATTTCTTATCATAAGAGAATAATGTAAATGTAGTTAACTTTATTATATTAAAACTATTAATGTAAAACTCAAAGATTTACTAAATTTTAGAAAAATTGTCTGGATTAGTAGAGTCTCAATCAATCATCCGAATTGAATTAAAATTAATATATTTACGTAAAAATAGTTTAATTTTATACCCTTCATATAGATTATTCAAAACGTAAAACACATTATAAAACGATCGGAAGAGTAGTACATAATACACACACACACACATATATATATACATACATATATATATATAAATAAAATATATATATATATATATATATATATATATATATATATATATATATATATATATTTATATATATATATATACATATATATATATATATATACATATATATATATATATACATATATATATATATATACATACATATATATATATATACATATATATATATATATATATATATATATATATATATATATATATATGTATATATATATAGACATATATATATATATATATATATATACATATATATATATATATATACACACACACACACACACACATATATATATATATGTGTGTGTGTGTGTGTGTAGATATATATACACCACACACACACATATACATATACACACACACACACACACATATATATATATATACACACACACACATAAATATATACACACGCGCGCGCGCACACACATATATATATATGTGTGTACACACATATATATATGTGTGTGTACACACATATATATATATATACACACATTCATATATATATATATATATATATATGTATATATATATATATATGTATATATATATATATATATATATGTATATATATATATATATATATATATATATATATATATATATATATATATATATATATATATATATATATATATATATATATATATATATATATATATATATATATATATATATATATATATATATATATATATATATATATATATATATATCCCTAATTCATTGAAGAATAACTATTATGCTTGAAAATGTAATAATTACTAATATTCCTACTCCTACATTAATTGTTTTAAGGCTTTAAGTTTGTCAAGGACAAATAATAAAAAAAGTTGGTCAATATACCAACAACTAAATATATTACGTTCAAAAGGAATAAAATAAATAATGTAACTTTATGGTGAACTAATGGTAAGTTTCTGCATGAGCCACAAAGTTATTAAAGAGTCTTTCATTTACCCAACTCCAAACCTACCAAAAGAATAAGCAAAAAAAAAAAAAAGTTTAACCTAGGATACTCATTTTTGGTCCACAAAATAACAAAAGTATTTTTTTTTTTAGTCAAGTATTCAAGCCATGTAGAGTACAAACAAAATATAATTAAATTTAAAGGTGTACAATCATATCATACATACAGTTAATTAAAAATACTAGAAAATGACTAATGTCATTTTTGGGTAAGCTAGAATTATTTATTAATTTATAGTTAATTATATGATAATATTTACTGAATTTAGAATTTAATTATTTTTAAAATTAGAGTTAAATTAGGTAAAGTATTTATATAATTTATTACAAGAATTCTATAAATCTAATCTAAAATTTAATATATTTAATTGAATGAAAAAGTAATATATTCAATAAAAATTTAAAATAAAGTAGTATTTAATTTTTTTCTATAAAAAAGTCATATATTTGATAAATTTATTCATGATAATATATACTTGAATTATTCTTTAAAGTTATATATTATATATTTTATACTCATAAATTCGTACATTTCACGAATTCCTATACCTTGGAAATGAAAAAAGTTTGCGTGAGGCAGTAACGAAAAAATCGGTTGCAGTATTTTTTTTTAATTATTATTATTATTATTATTATTATTGTTATTAATAGTACAACGTTGTTATTATTATTATTATTATTATTATTATTATTGTTATTATTATTATTATTATTATTATTACTACTTATTTTTATGTGTTATTAGTATTGTTATTATTATTATTGTTATTATTATTATTATTATTATTATTATTATTATTATTATTGTTGTTGTTGTTGTTGTTGTTGTTGTTGTTGTTATTATTATTTTTATTATTACTGCAAAATATTAATAATTCGGAGGAATATAATAAAATTGTATTAAATATTACAAAATATTAAATAATTACATATAAATAATTAAACTACTCTACGGATTCTTCGTTTTATGAGAGTACAATATCACAAATCCATCGCCACATTTTGAAATTCAAATTGATAAAACATTGGCGAAGAAATAGCGCCAACGAACTTTAAAAAAAAATCATATTCGCGACTACTTAGCGACCAAAACGCCCGTCGCTATATATTAAAAAAAAATTTATAAAAATGCTGGCTTCGTGGCGACGACTTGGCGACCGACAACCCCGTCGGTAAAACATTTAAAAAAAAAAAATTAAATAGGCGCGGCAAAGGATGGGCGACGACATTGCCCGTCACCAATTTGCTTTTTCTTTTTGCGTCGATTCCAGCCGTCGTGTGTCCGTCGCCACTGGCGACCAACCCGCCCCGTCGCTATTTTTTCATCGATATTTCGATACTTATTTGTAGTGCTATAATAGTAAATGATAATTAAATTTGCTTCAGTTTTAAACCATGACCCACACTTTTTTCTTAGTTTGTCCGGATACTTAATTTATATTTTTCATCTTAACCACATATTTTTCTTGCTATTTTACTCACAATATTTAATTTTCACCAAATTAAAGTATAATTATTATTATCATACAATATAGTAATTCATAAGCATTTTATTCCATGTGTCACTATTATAATGCATTTTACAAACATGTTGTGCCAAGTGTCCCACTTATGATGCAATTTTTAATGAAATGCAAATTATCAATGAAGAGTTTTATTTGAAGTGTTTGTAATTGTAATGTAACAATTTGGTGATGACATAAACTCCCCAAATTCATACTAATATTAATATATGAAAATCAATCTAACCCACAAATTCATGTAAGACCAATTTATGTAAGATAATTATTTTTTAACACCTCCATTCATATTCTCAAATGCAATGCACTATATAGTGAAAGTTTACTATATAGAAGGTGATAAGTTTGAGAAATAAAGTTAAGAGTAATACATTAGAAGTAATTTTTGCAATCTTATCCTATCTTATATATTATAAATTCTCAACAAAAGAGAGCTCAAAATACTCATAGTATGTAATATACAAATAAAACACACATATAACAATATTATATGGTATGATTGAAGATTTTTCAATTACTACTACATTCATTTGTTATCAAGAACATACGAGTTCACCAGTTTCAGTATACCATCATTATTATCCTCATTATACCTAGTGTATCTCGCTCATAGGAACTATGAGTAGTGTATAGGGAGGGAACGAAGGCGGCAACTCAAACCCATAGAGGAGAATGTGGTCAAAAAGTCCCTCAGCAATTTCAATATACCTTTTCCGAGATTTAATTCTAGCATCTAATTTAAGAGAGATTATCTAATCATAATATCTTTTCAAGTATATCACTATGATAACATCATAAGCACTTTAAGTATTATGATTATGTTTAGTATAAAATTTCTAATGCTTAAGCCTTAATTGATAATTATAATGCATATCCAAGAAATGGTAAAAGGTTCTATATTAGGACTTTGCTAATTTGTCAAATGTCCAACCTTTTATGAGGCCAAACAATCTGTAAAAAAACAAAAGTAAACCCCGACCATATATAACACCGGTATAATCTTAGTTATATTATATTGTTTGTAAAATATCAAAGTGCCAAGCTAAGAGGGACAGATGGCAACTTTTTTGTTACTTTCCCTATTTTCTGATCTAACAAAGAATTGTTGCACCATAACAAGAAATACTGCAAAGCCTCATTTATTTTATTTCTGATTTCTAAACCTGTAATTGGGTTGTACTTGTACCTCCTTCTTTACAGCTTTATAAAACTAAAAAATTCAATAATAATAATAATAATGTTTATGTGCAATAATAATAAAAACAATAATTTCTCTCAAAACAATATCACCTTTTAGTTTAAATTAATTATAGACTTTTATTCATTCTTATATGAATTGAATTTAAAGAAAATATTTATAGTATTTTTTTTACGGATTAAGTTGAGAGAAAAAAATTGTTAGAAGAGGAAGGGTGAGAATTGAACACCCGTTTCCACTGAAGAATATGGTATATTTTTTACTGAGGTAAAAGTTGATTTTTTATTAATTTCATTTTTTGACATATTAATGTAATTTGAGTTGATTATCTGTAGTGTACGTAGCAATTTATTTTACTGATAATAGTCAATCACGAAACCAAACGATAGAATATTAAATTCTTGATAAAAAAAAATGTAAGGAAATTCTTTTTATTCCCACGGCCTAACCATAAAAAGGACGATTTGATTGATGGTAAAATGGAATAAAAATGTTTGTTGCTTCCTTTACTTACTTTGGCCTATGGAGCTTCCTCCGTTTTATACATAAAGTTCTAGCACAAAATCAAAGTCCATAATTGTAGTATATTATTTAGTTGAATACAATTTTTTTTAGAATTAAATTTACCTAAATAATATAAAGAAATATAAATTTTTCAAATTTGCTAAAATTTCCCGTCTTTCATTATAGCTCAATCTCATCTGAAAATTAATATTAGAAATTTATAAAGTTTTTTTGAAGAAATTCATCCGAATTATGTGAATTTTGGCGTTTTTTGTTATGCATATAAATTAATTTGTATTAATGAGAAGCGAAAAACTTTATAAAAAGAGAGGAATAAAAATGTTTGTAAAAAGAAATTCCAGCCTGAAATTCTCTAGTTTTCTGGTCAAACGTTTCTTTCTGAAGAGTACAAGAATAGTGAAAATTGTCTTTGGGCCAAATAAATAATACTCCATCCGTTTATTTACCAATTTTAATTTAGCTATAATTTCTCATCAATTTATATTAAATATTAAAAATATATTTATGTGAAATCTTAATAAATTCATCTTAATACATATTTTTTAAATATTAAATTTTTGGAATTTTTAAAAACTCAAAATTATGAATATTTGACTTTAAAATTTACATTAAAATCTATAAAAGAGTAAATAGAACAACAAATGAAAACAAATAGAATATGAATCTAAAAGAAGATCACAGAAATTAACTAATTATTAAAAATAATAAATTATTATAAAATAAAATAAAAAGGATAAAATTAAATAGTATGCAGAAATATAATTTGATCATGTACTGTTCCAAGGTAGCAGCTGTATTGTGGTCCGACTTCATTAATTACTTTCAATGTCACCATCTTTTCTTCATACATACAAATTTCACCACACATTGTATTTTCTCTTCTTTAATCTTCTTTCAATATTCTTACTTCATGAAAATGCAACAAATGAATTATTATTTTTTATTAATTTTATCATACTTCTTTCCTATGGAAATAGTTGCGTTTAAAAATTTTAGAGTCGGAATTAAAGTTATGATTAAAAAAGTAAATAGTTTTTTTTCTTTTTTACGATTTATTTAAGTTATGAAAAATATTGTGTGATAATATGAGTGAGAATCGTCTTACAATTTATTTAGTTGGAACTGTTTCTGTTTGACTATTTTTAGATTCAGACTTGGAATAAATTTAAATCTAATTAGATTATATTTAGTCATTTCAGAAAATTTTGTTATTTGTGGATATTATATATAGTTCATCAATTCTTCATATTATAATCAATTTTCTCCATCACATTAATAATATATATTCTTCATATCTCGTGAAAATAAATAACCCTTTATTAATAAATAACGTTAAATATATGTGTGATTTTTATTATTAATCAATTTATTTCATTCTTAATAATCATGGCCTTACAAGTGTGTCATTTCACACTTTAAAAAAATTGGTCACGTTTAGATATTTCATTTTCCAATCCATGGATATATACAAGTAAAAATTGATGTCCCAATTTTAACATGTGTCTAAAAATCATTTAAAATATACAATAATTTTTTATTGTAATTTAGTATATCATTATTAATGTTGAAGCTAATTAAGGTTGAATAGTCGATAATCTCAATGTAACACATTAAAAGTTTGAATTATTCAACCCGAAAAACGAAAAATCTACTCTAAAACTCACCATAATATACAATAAACTACCCACGACACATGTATAAAGAATATTGAACTTCTGTTGTTCTTCTTGCTTAGTTTGTGAAAAAGAATTTTGGAAGAATACCAAGTGGATAATATGATAAATGCTAATAATATTTCATAATTAATAATCATTTATGACGATCTTGTTAATGACTTGTTATTTATTTTGGGCTATTGCTATGGTTCATATAATTTAGTATTTATTTCTTCAATAATCCTTGTACTTAAGTGTCTGATTAAGTAATTATATTTTTCATTTATTGTAGTTTGTATTTTATTTTGGAAAAATTATCTATAATAATCCAATCTTTTCATGATTTTCCTACAATAAATTCACTTATTAATTAACCATAAATAATCCCAACTTTAAAGAGTATTTTTCAGAGTAAACCCAATAACCTGATGAATTGCTATAGCAACTATTATTTTTGAAAATAAATTAAAATAAAATATCAAAAAAAATGTTACATTTTTATGTAATTTTTAAAATTTTTCTCTAATTTTACATTAATTTTCAATTTACTTTTTTGGTGAATTACCTACTATAACAGGTCATTGAGTTACCCAAATTTACATTAGGCAAATACCCCCTAAAGTTGGAATTATTCATGGTTAATTAATAGATGGGATTATTGTAGAAAAATCATGAAAATATTGGATTATTTTAGGTAATTTTTCCTTTTATCTAATTGATGAAATTAATAGTTAATCAATTGTCACTTAAGAAAAGGCATATTGTTTGTATTTTAAGAATTTATTTTTTCGCTTTCGCTTATGGCCTCAAAAATGTCTAAGACGACCCTATCAATACGCATGAACTTATTTTTTGAAATCTCTTCTAAAATTACTCATAGTTAAATAACTTTATCAACTCTTTCTTATATTTTCCATATGGAACTTGTGATTTATATTCAACAAAACTATAACAATTGTCACTAGCTCGATGGATTGCTTGAACATCATTCATGAGTCTTGACTAAGAAAGACCTTGTTAAGTCGTCTACTAACCACTAATTCTTAAGCGAGAAAAGTAAACTTGTATATGGTCATGATAAACGATGATCAATAGCTAGCAAAAGTCCAACGAAACGACATCAAATAGGCCCCTAATTAAGAAGTAATTAGTTAGCTAATTAAATGGGCCATCTTATTGATGTCTTGACCTATACTACTTATTAATGTAATACTTGTCATTCTTTGCTTAAATTTGAATTTAACAGCTTTTAGTATAATGATGCAAAATAAAAAGAAAAAATTCGTTTAAGAAATATTTCATTACGCAAAATTTAAATATATCTTTAGGGAGTTTGAAGATAACAAAAATTAAAGAGAAATCTATGAGAAAATAAAAAATAATAAAAAAATTATATATTTTGTCTCCTAATTGAGTAATATCTTTCAAATTTAACGTTGTTTTAGGCCACATAATAACCAGTGCTTTTGTAATTCAAATTTTTAATATTTTCTAACAACTTTATATTTAAAATTGATTTATATCCACTAACAAACACTCAGAAGCGTCTATTATATGGATGAACTAGACTACTATCTCATGCATTACTATGAGAAAAATTACGCAAAAACTTAGTCTGATTAAATAATCAATAATTTTATTACTGTTAGCTAGGTGCTTACTTTTTATTAGTCAATATCCTTTCACCTTATGAATCAACCTACATATTTGATTTAGTTGATATGATTGAATATTGTTCAAATTGTGTGTGTTTGTCTATGCTTTCCGACTCTTGTTGGTGCAAGTTAATGAACTATATTTTTATTGTTTGTAACTTGTGAGGTTCCTCTTCAAAATCAAATTGTTAATTATTTTGTTGCCATTAGTTCTCTCAGAGCATCTGTATATGGAGTTGAAGATTTGGAGTTCGACTCCGACTAAGTGTATGTATCAGTTGGGGGTTTCTTGACTGCGCGCATCTCTCCTTACTCCCTCTTTGGGGGAACAGGTATGATTTGTCCGCATCTTTCAGGAAAAAAAAACCCCCCCACTCGAACGCTGCCTTGTGCGTAATACTGAAAGTGTCCTTTATTACTTCTCTGAGAACAGTCAAAACCTAATTTTTTGAGTTTTACAAATTGAACTTAAATTCAAAATTCACATTTCTCAAAATGTTTTTCTCAAAATTCGCTTTTAATCACTTAACATCAAAAACTAGTTGACGTGTCATATTGTCATTAGCGATAAAAAACTATACCAAGGGTAGTAATGTATGCACACAAGATAATAAGAAAATGGTTGAAAAATATGACAAGGATGTAACATATAGACTATAGTCCATTTGGTTTTGATACTGTTTGACATATTGCATCGATCATTCCATACTAGAAAATGAGAGGTCTTAGGCATCAATTTGTACGACAATGACAAATATTTGTCTCAAAATTTTGGATTTGTTCTTGTAGCGCCCGTGAGATTTGGCCATCTTCCCTAATCTACACGGCACCAACTGACTCTTTTTTGCACCAATTTTGCCAAACCAACTCATCAACTATCTTTATTTTTTAGTTTCCTAAACCCAATAACTATATCCAATTATGGAATATTTTTGACTTTTCACCCTATATTTCAAGATTAGTGTCTTAGATTAAAGTGTAAATAAATGTGCTTATTACTACTTTTGGAAGAGAATTATGGGTTGATTTCATTTGTGATCGAAGACGTTTACTTTTTTTGTATGATTTGGGTTTGATTTTCACCCTGTATAAAAATGATTAATTGACTCTTCATCTTTGTCTGTTGAAGATTCTCTGATCTTACCCCATTAAAAAAATTAATCTTGGAATATTTAAACGATTAGCTAGTAGTATAAATCACAACGTGATAGTGTATAAAATTTATTTTGTAACTTCATCCATCTATTGAAGTTTTTTATTTAGTTGGCCTTGTAACATAGAATTAGATCCCTTATAAATGGATTATATATCTAATGTTATAAGGTAGGAAACTTGATTGTTGCATTTACTATTTAAACTTAACTGATTGGGATAATTTATTATATTCGGCTTAATTAAGTCATGCATCGGTGCAACCACACTCCAAAATTTTTGTAGTATAATATTGGGAAATAACGAGGAAACATATAACATCAATATCCAAAAACCTAACTCATATATACATATATATATATATATATATATATATATATATATATATATATATATATATATATATATATAAGAGTGATATAGAAGACTGATGGAGAAATATAGGGAGCAAAAGAAGGATTTGCATATTGTGTTCATTGACTTGGAGAAAGCGTATGATAACATACCACGATGAGTCATCTAGGATAGCCTCAAGGCTAGAGGTATT
This sequence comes from Amaranthus tricolor, assembly GCF_026212465.1. Lineage (NCBI taxonomy): Eukaryota > Viridiplantae > Streptophyta > Magnoliopsida > Caryophyllales > Amaranthaceae > Amaranthus > Amaranthus tricolor. The sequence continues at coordinate 4,988,131 of NC_080061.1, forward strand.
TCTTCAGTGTACATTGAGGCTATCCGGGATATGTACGACAGAGTGTCGACTAACATTCAAACACCATTGGGGATAACAGAGTCTTTCCTAGTTAAAGTTGGCCTATATCAGGGATCGACTCTTAGCCCTTTTATTTTTACTTATGGAAGAGATTTCTAAATCTATTTGGGAGACAGTACTGTGGTTCATGTTATTCGCTGACGACATAGTGCTGGTAGCAGAAACTAAAGAGGAGGTTAATAATAAATTGTATGAGTGGAGGGAGGCTTTAGAAGATAAAGGGTTGCGCATTAGTTATACGAAGACCAAGTATTTGCACTGTGACTTTAGTAGGACAACACCGGTAGGTGAACCAGAGGTGTCCATTGGAAGCAGTTGTTAAAGGTACGACCAAGTACAAGTATTTGGGATCGATCATTCAAAAGGATGGGGAGATTGACGGAGATGTATATCATCGTATTCAAGCGGGTTGGCTCAAGTGGCGAGCAGCCAACGTGGTGCTATGTGATATGAAATTCCCAAGCAAGTTAAAAAAAAAATTCTATCGGACAGCAATCAAACCTGCTCTGTTATATGGGACCGAATGTTGGCCTGTAAAGAAGATTTTTGAACATAAGATGGAAGCTACAGAAATGCGTATGCTGAGGTGGATGTGTGGGCACACATTGATGGATCGAATTACGAATCAAGAGTTTAGGGACAAATTAGGGGTAGCTCCTATTTCTAGGAAAATCCATGAAAATAGATTGAGATAATTTGGACATGTGCAGAGAAAGACTCTCGCCGCCCCTGTGAAAAGGGTAGAAAGCATTATAGTAGAGGGTAAGAGGAGTTGAAAAAGACCCACGAGAACTTGGGATGAACAAATAAAAGTTGACTTACGTGAGTTAAACCTCTTCGAGGGCCTGACTAGGGTTAGAGGTAGTTGGAGGCGTCATATCCATATTTTAGAATACTAATGTCCTCGTAGGTTTCCTATTTGTGTTCTTTATTATTAAGCCTTTATTTATCTTTCTCGTGTAGCTACGTCTCCTTATATTGCTCGAGCCGGGCCGGGGGACTCATTTGGTCGCGTTCTTCTTTATGGGTATGAGTTGTCGCCGTCCTTTTCTCCCTAGACCTTGTCCATAGTTTTTTCTATGAACGGGATACACTGGGTAGGATGATAATGATGATATATATATATATATTAGGAAGCTCAATTTTTTTATTACAAGATAGACTAAGAATAAAAGAGTGCTAGATTAGAATATAATTCAGAACCATACTATTTCTAGAAATAAACAAGGAGCTATCACTCTTGGCACTAACAAAACCAAGATAGAAAAGATAAGAAGCGAATCTTTGATATCAAAGTTAGAAAAGGTTGTTTAGCTAAATTGAAACTACAAGAAGGTACAATTAAGTGAAAGCCATGACAAGAATTTTATCAATAGTGACCCAATTGTACCATATCATGTCCTAATTTTTTCTAAGAACGCAATAATTTTAATAAAACAATATAAATAATATGCTTAGTTTTTTTTTATGTTTCTTTGAGTTTTTAATATATATAATAAAAAAATTTCACATATTTAAAGTAAAAAATTTTGATCTGAGGTTTAATTCTTCTATAATTATGGATCATTCTGTTCGTGCCCATTAAACATAATGGCAGTGAGATAAGCCCTAGGTATTATTAATTACTAGCTTTTTATAAAGTCATTATCAGAATAAATAATTGACCCTACTTAAGGAGTAGTAGTACTGAATATAATATTGTCCTAATTAAAGTTTGTCAGTCCAAAAATATATAGATATAATAATAAATTTAATAAATAAAATAATTAAAGAGCAAAAATAAATTCCACTAAAGAGAAGTGTCAATTTATGGTAATCAATAATATAAAGGCTACTGTAAACATATTGAAACCCAAATTCCCCCACCAAGCTGGCTGGTGGCTCAACCAATTTAGCCCCATTTAGAAGCGCGTACACACTCGGCAATGGCCATTTACTTTATGAAAAGCCATTTTATCTTATTATAATGTGGACTACTACTATTTACTACTATTTGGAATTTATTTTATTAAATGTTGGGTCTCCTTTTTTTTTTTTTTATGGACATGTTTATTGATATGATTACATACTCTTTCAAATTTTGTGAATTTTTATTTTTTATTATTCTAATTTTGTATGGGTATTGATTTAGTAAATTTCGTATATTTAATATTTAAGACCGTTGTTGATATGATTTGAACCTGTTCTTAATACGACTGAGTCAATGTTAGGATATGAATATAAAATATAAACGGATTTCGGTTTGAATTTCTGCAAGGATCTGAAAAATAAACGGCTGCATTTGTGTCTAAAGTCTTTCAGACTCAAATTCGACCCGGGCTAACTCTAGACCTGACCTAGAATTAACCACCCTAGAACCATTCAAACCCTTCTAAGATCCAGGCCAACTCGAAAATCGACCTCGATCCACCCTAGGCGTGACCCATACCCCAACAAATATTCGATTCATTTTAAACTTATCGTGTATATATTTGGGCCCCTGTTAGACTTATGTATGGCCAATTGAACCATTTTAACCTACAAAATTATACAAAAACTCAATTAAATACTAAGTTTACAACTCAAGTGAAGAAAACATAAAGGGGTGTTTGGTAATTGATTTTTACGTTAGCTTTTTAGTTTGCTTTTGGTTTTATCTTGTTTATTGGTCAAACATCCAAAAAATGTTTGGTAAATGACTTTTAAACCAGCTGAAAAGCTGACTTTTAAGCCAAAATAAAAAGCTACCCTAATTAGTTTTTTTTGTTGGCTTTTGGCTTGTTGACCCACTTTTTCTAATAAACAATCAACAAACAATATGTAAATACACCAAATATCTCCATAATCAGCTGACTTTTCAGCTAGCTAAAAAGCCAAATAAAACAACCAACATTTTCAGCAGGTCCAACAAGCCAACTAAAAAAAGTCAAGGTAATTGCCAAACACCCCTTAAGTATATATAGGTAGTGAACAAGCTTAGAAGTATAATTCAAGAAAAGAAAGGCTTTACTCGCCAATAATAGCCAGGGCTGGTCGTCCTGTAAAAGGGCTTGAGAGATCTGCAATAAAAAACAACGCTTTAATATTTAATAGTTAAAAGCTTATAATAGTACATTTAGTAAATAAAGACCATAATAAATGATTTTATCTCAACCTCTTATATTTTAAGGTCGACCCTGATAATAGCCTTTAATTGATGTGAAAAATCCTTTGGTAATTTGTAATTAGGTATATGATTGATAAGGAAGCGCGTGGGGTTTGATAGATGTTGAAAGTAGACAGGTAGGGTATTGAAAAGTATGTAAAGAAACAGACAAATGTGAGAATGGAATGGAATGGAATTAATGGACAATGAAATGGCCAAGAAAGGATTTTAATTTAATGTAGTTAGTATGTTCTTTTCCTTTTTTCTATTTTCTTCCTTCTTCTTTCTTTATTATTATTATTATTATTATTACTATTATTATTGTTATTATTATTATAATTGATTGGTTAATAATCTACTTTTGTGCTTTACTGCCACGTGTCGCTTTGATTATCGTCTGCATGGTTTCTTTCTTTTGCAATTATTGCATTCATGATTACTTGCTACTTGCTATTATATCTCTCCTACTACTTGGAAAATATTTTTTTAGTAAAATTTAATAGAAAAGGTCGAATTGAGTTGAAAAATAAGATAAAAAACAAATAGATGATAGAAACAAATAGTTAAGATAAAGAGAAATAATAATTATAAATGGGTTTAAAAGAAAAAGTGTGACCACTTCAAAAAAAAAAAGAAAATAGTGCAAAATAAATAAGACAAACTAATGTATAAAAAGTAGTTTACGTTAAGAGGGATAGAAGGAGTATCAAAGCCACACTTTTCTTTTTAATTCATCTCTTTTGTTTTATTATAATTTCTTTTATGAAAGTGACTTTATAATTTTTTTGTATTCTGATGCACACATTTTAACTTTTCACTAATAACACCTAAACAATTCAAATGGACCACTATTTTCTTAATCTTTATGCAAAATTTATTTGTTAATCTAAGAGATCCGGAAAAGTAATTTTTTTTTCCACCTATTCTTGTTGAATTTAATTATATGTGTAAATGTACGGAATGTAACGAGATAAATGGAGATCTTGGCTAAGCTTAAAATGCATGGACTATATATTAATTTTAGTACATATATTTATATACTCTTTTAACAATTTTAATGCTTTCTTTCATCCAAATAAAAATGTCTTTAAAGTCTTTGAGTTTGACTAACTATATAATGGTCTTATTAGGTACATAATTATCCCCCTTAATATAATATTGTTTATTTTATAATTTGTTTTTAAGCATATTTTATAATTTGTAATGCTATTTTAGAGTTGGAACACAATATATCTCATTTGCAATTTATTAATAAAAAAATACTCCTACCTCTTCTATAATAACCTCTTAAGTCTTACCACATGGCCGTTACTCTAGAAAACAAATACATTGTGTAGAAAATTAAAATACAAAGAAAGAAAAGAAAGAAAATGGGATTATTTACATTGAAAAAGAAATTATATCATGTTGATCACAATTTAAATGAACAACATTAAATATTTTCAATATTGGTACTAATTAATCTATTAATCAAATCTTGCATAAATTAATAAGATAATTAGTAAAACTTTTAAGGAAATTAGCAAAAAAATAAAAAATGAAATTCCATAAACCAACTTATTCATATACTTATAAGAAAAAAATTGTATAATTATTAGAAAATGAAAATTTTTGATTTCTTTTTTATTAATTTACCTTAATCAAAAGCATAGTGAATGTTCCTTTCGTGGAACCCGTTGTCCAAACATTTAAAAGCTAGCTTTTAAAATGAATTATTGAAAAAGTCTACCATATTAAAGTAAAAATTTCATAAACCAAAAATGAAAAACATGAAAGTAAACCAGAAAAAGATAAAGTAGAATTTTTATAAAAGCCGTGACTAAACAAAGGTCAAGCTCCCTTTAGTATTTGATTGTACTAACTATAAATTGCCCTTTTCACAAAGCCATGCTAATCCCCTTTGGCTTTGACAACTCCCTATATTTTTCCCTTGATTTTTTTTATCTTGTCTATTACCCCATTTATCACTAATTTTATTTAAGATAGTAAAAGGAAGATTACTTGAACTACTTATTTAAATTCAAATCACTTTATTTTTTATAGATGTAAACCTTGACGTAGGTCTATATACTCTGAAAATTTTAAATCCGAATCCAAACATGCCTATCTTAATCAAATTGTTTATCTATACATTATAATTTTACATTTTATGATTCATAAATTGGATCTTGAGTGTGTATATAATTCGTATATAAGTCTAAAAAGGGAAAAATAAAATATAAAAGGCGTCTAATAATGATTATATGTTTAGACTTTGATCAGGTTTACATTGGGTCCAAGTCGTGGATTGATCTAGAGTAGGTTTTAGTTGAGTTTAATCATAAGAACCGAAATTTATACTTGTTTATTTTTTTGGACTCGATCATATCCAATTCCATGCCTATTGTTTCTTAAACTTATACTAATACCCTAAATAGAGTCAGATTTCATTAAAATTTTGGGTCTAGGACTATCCTTACTTTCTCAAGTAGATAAAAAAGTGACCAATAACATCCTTGTAACAAGTGAAGTAACTTATACGACCACCAAATCAATAAAATCTATAGTTAATCTAATAAAATCAATAACTCCAATCAACAATTATTTGTCAAGTAGATTTTATATTTCCTCCGTTTCAAATTAGTTGTAACATTGAAAAAATGACACTACTCATTCATCACTCTTAATTTGTGATTAATTTTTAATTTATAGGTTTAAACATAGTCAAGTGAGATCTTATTTGATTCGTCTCATAGCTTAGATTATTAATATTAAATTGTTATAATTTTATATTATACATAGTTAGAGAGGATTAAGTTCGTGTATTGAACTGTGTAAAAAAACAAACGTTAAATTGAAACGAGAAAGTATTTAAGTATATAATTGTGAATCGCGCAAGTTAATAAAAAAAAAATTAGGATTATTTGATAAATAAACCCAAATTGTAGGAGAATGAATGGAAAAAGAAAAAAAGATAAATAAAAGAAAAAGACTATAGGTAATTGATAAAGACGGTAGCTTAGCTAGGGACAATTTAAAAGGATGAGTGCTACAAATCAGAGAATCACCAGTGAGTAGCAGCATTGAATCACAGAAGACCCACGAGAGATTTAATTTTATTTTATTTTTATTTTACTTAATTTATATAAAAAATGAGGAGAGAGAAAAAACAGAAAGCTACATTGAAGAGCTATGACTAAAGGCTACATATCCTTATATCAGATCAGAATGTCAAATTATTTAATAATCATTACACTATCATTCATTCTTTAGTCCAACCTTACTTTACACGTGTCCTCATCTTGTCGTATTGGTTTGGACTACTTCATCTTCTCTTAACCGTCTGATCGCTTTTGCTCTGTTTTCGCGTGGAAAATGACCGACGCTGATTTTGACCTTCCTTTTTCAGTCGTCTAACTCATAATTTAATTTCGTTTATGAGATTTTGGTAGCATAAAGGCCGGTTAAATTACACTTTATATATCGTGTATATCTATATGTTATAAACTTATTTTATCTTTTTTTGAAATATTCGCAATATAATGTTTTTAGTAGTATTTATTATTCAAACTTATTTTATATATTGTGGTTAATGTGTAAGGAAAAATATAGTCAAGTGATTTCTTGTTTGAATCGTCTAATTGCATACTTTCATGATATTATGTTTTTATAATTTTTTGATGTGTATAGTTCCATATATAAATGATTATAATAACACATTAAATAGCTTAAAAAGTCAAATATTGCTAGTATAGTAGAACGGAGAAAGTATAATTTATGGATGCTCATTGCCAAAAATTATTGGACTTATGAATTTAACTTTCTTTTAATTTTTAGTTATTTGCCTAATCTTATTCACCTCTGTCTCTCTTTGTTATCTTCACTTTTTATTTTAATTCGCCTTACTGATTTTTTACCTTTTTGTGATTTTACTTTATTTCTTATAATCTTAATACAAATTTATTCTCTCTTTACATTTTAACCACTCATTTTTTTAATATAGTTGTTTAAGTCTTGATTTTCAACTCAATTTGTGTTTTTATTAAATTTCACCAAAAAACTAAGTAGTGCTAATTTAGTGGCCATGAGATAGTATTCCTTCTGTTCTCTAATATTTTTCTCATTTGGAATATTTTACCTTAAAGAGAGAGAAATATGATTATTGTTTTTATGATATAGTTACAAAATAGAATATATTCATGTGATATCTCGTTAGATTCGTTTTAATGTATACTTTTTATTATGTATTTTTTATAATTTTTTATCATGCGTATTTTGAGATATTGAAATTTAAAATTTACTTTAAAAACTGCGCAAAAAGTAAATGAGAGAAACAAAAATGGAGGGAGTATTAGAATTCTTCTCAACAAAAATAAAAAATAAAAAAAAAAAAAAAAGAGACTGAATTTCTCTTAAATACAAGTAACATAAAAAAATAGTAAGAGCCTTGTTTTCACACAAAAGCTCATAAATTTACAGTGAAATTGAGTAGCTCGAGGACGTTGCATGAAAAAGTTGTAATGCAGCTGTGCCAAAACTAGAGATGGGCCCCACCTTGTATAAAGTCGGACGTTACTTGACTTTCTCTGCTTTCTTTCTGCTAAATATGTCCGGGCCGGGCTGCATTCATAAAAAGACACTCATTTCGGCCCAATCTGTCTAGTTCTGTATTAGTCAAGTCATACCCAATCCATATACAATGTACTATCATTAGTTACTAACACCACTAATACTGGGCTAATTGTGTTTCTACTCCTAGCTTTGAACCAAATCAATGAACACAAAATGTGATGAACTGATTAGTTGTACACTACCTAATTTATCTGTCTCTTTAAACTTGCTACTGAAAATTTCTTTTTTCTTCACTACACATTTGTCACTTTTCAGTTGCAAATTCAAAGAATAAAATAATCGATATAAAGAAAAAAATTTTGATGATACTAATAATAGAGTCAAAAACTCTAAACACAAAAAAAATAGTAAAAACACTACATGTCATCAAATATAAGTGTATAAATTAAACAAGCCTTCCAAAATTTTTAATTTTGAAAAATCAGTCTTTATACTACCTAAACTCACAAAAATATTATACATACAATAAACCAATTAACCTTAATCCTTTGAAAGACAAAATTTTCAATAACAAAGCCAAGTTCAATATAAACTCTCTTTTATATCAAAGAAATTGTCTCATTCTCTTTCTTTAACATTGTTTTTCAATTATTTTTTATCTGTATTTTATTATAAATTAATAAGTTAAAACATAGTCAAGTGAGATCTTATTTAATTGGTCTTAATGTAAATTTTATCAACATCAATTTTTATTAAAGTAAGTTGAATAGGGTATAATAAAACTTATCCCAAATTCCTCATCATGTAACTATACTAAATACTAATTCTACATTGGGTCTTGCAATCTTACAAGATTCATCGATCATCATTTTACTCAGTGTATTCCACTCATAGAAAAATTATGGACATGGTCTGGGGAGGGAAGGACGGCGACAACTTATACCCATAAAGAAGAGCACGACCAAAGGAGTCCCTTGGCTCTAGAAAGATAAAAAGACGTAAGTACACGGGAAAGATAAATTAAATGTCTATAAGTAAAATAAATAAGTAGAACCAATTACAAAATAAAAAAAACCGAAAAACTAATAATAATAGAAACGAGAGAAGCAAGAGTGCAAGAACACCAAAAGGTAATCTAAGAGAACATCAGTGGTCTAAAACATAGATATGACGCCTCCAACTATCCCTATTCCTAGTTAGGCCCTCAGAGAGGTTTAACTCATGCAAGTCAACTTTTATTTGCTCATCCCAAGTTCTCCCGGGTCTTCCTCGACTCCTCTTACCCTCTATTATAATGTTTTTTACCATCCTCACAGGGGCGTCGAAAGTCTTTCTCTACACATGTCCAAACTCTGCAAAACAATCCCTCTTTCATGAATTTATTATTAGATGAAAATTAAGATGATCAAAATTTAAACCCATAGAGGTTGAAAAATGAAAAAGAAAGGTTAGAAAGAAGCAATTAAATAAGTGTTTTGACTAAGATGGACACATTATAAGCCGAGATTCTCGCGGGTTGCCTATCAAACGGTATTATTCTCTTCTTCTCCTCTTCCTTAAGCCAAGGAGAGAATATTTCTTGCCAACAAAAAGCATAATTCATAAATATTTACATCCTCCATTTGAGTTTGTTGGTTGCGTTGTAATTAAATATGTGATAGTTTTTTTAATAAAGTGTAACAATAAACTGAAATAGATAAAGTATTTTGTAATCTTCCCTACTTATTTGAGTGAATGCAATACTTCTTTGGTTCTTCGGGATAGCGTCAAAGTGAAAATGAATTATTTTGCAAATACGTATTTGGTGAAATTTTCACTTAACGGTCTAGTGATACTTTTGTCAAATGGTAGTTTTTTGCAAACATTTGGATTATACTATAAAGTAGTTTTTTAAAAAAAAAATTGGTGATTTTTTTTGCAAAAAGTATTATACATTATATTATTTTTTGAATTATGTTTTGTGAAATTTAGTGTGTAACAAAATGTGAAATAGAGCTAGAAAGTATATTGTTTAAGAAGCAACACTTCCATAGTACTAGTTACCTCCAACTCTCTACTTAGCTAACAAAGATCCACACGTGTATAGTCATTGTTATATGAATGTTCACACGTGCCAATGGACGTGACACATCGTGCCTTTTGTACAGCAGCTAGTAGTATAAGGGTGTTGCTATTTTTCGCCACCCCTTTTTATTTTTTCGCCACCCTCCCAAAATTACATAATTGCCTCTGAATTTAAAAAAATTACAAAAATGCCATTGGAGTTAAAACATAATTAATAAATGTAAATCACGCTTAATAACACTATTAAGAATTTAATGCGGATGATTTGTCTATATATATCGAATTCTGAGATGCGTTTGAAGTACGAATTCAAACACGGTACTATCTCTCTATAAAACTGGTACTATCTCTCTAAAAAGTGTTAAAGAAGTTGTAAGGCGTAATTGGTTGAATATGGCTAACGAAAGCGACTATGAGTCGGATGCGGTACGTAAAATTGTTGTTCGAAAAAAAAAATAATAATAAGTCGCACAAATCTAGGCGACTGAACCATGGTTCAGTCGCACAAATCTTGGCGACTAACCCATGGTCCAGTCGCACAAATCTGGGCGACTGATCCATGGTCCAGTCGCCCAATTTTGTGCGACTGGACCATGGGTTAGTCGCCCAGATTTGTGCGACTGGTTTATTAAATTTTTTTTTTTTTTTTATATTTTTGTTATTAACGTATTAATGTTTTTTTAAATTATTATTATAATTATTGTTAGTACTATTATTATTATTATTATTGTTGTTGTCATTATTATAATTTTTATTGTTGATATTTTTATTTTTTAAATTTTTTAATATTTTAATTTACGTAATTTATTTATTTATTTAATTATTTATTTATTTATTATTGTTATAATTATTATTATTATTGTTGTATTTGTTGTCATTATTATTACTATTATTATTATTGTTATTATTTGTCTTGTCATTATTTATTTATTTTAAATGTTTTTAAATTTTTTTATTAACGTAATGTTTTTATTATTATTAAAATTGTTATTGTTATTGTCATTATTAGTTTGATTTATCGTTATCTATTTATTTATTTTTTATTATTATTATTATTATTATTATTATTATTATTATTATTATTATTATTATTATTATTATTATTATTATTCTTATAATTATTATTATTATTATTATTATTATTATTATTGTTGTTGTTGTTGATGTTGTTGTTGTTATTATTAATCCAATTATTATTATTGTAGTCATTAATGTACTTAATTTATATCATTTCAAATGTGCAGGAGTTTGAAAACTTTGGAGACAACGTAGACTACTCCGGTCACTTTGTTATGGATAGGGAATTTATCTCCATAGATGAGTTACATAGTTGGGCCGATGCGATAGCAATAACAATTGGTTTTCAATTTACACGTGCTTCTTATAAAAAGAAAGAAGGACGTTCTAGAGTTAGTTGTTATTTAAGATGTCACCGCTATGGTAAACTTAGGGGTGATGTAGATAATGTAGATAATGCTGCCCGACCTGGTTCTAAAAGTTGGAGTTGTGGGTGTAAATTTATGATTGTAGGAAGTAGTCGTAAACCAGGAGAAAGACCTTGGATGGTAAGGGTGTGTCCTGGTGAAAAGGGAAAACATAACCACCCGTTCTTGGTGTACAGAGATGGTCATGTAAGGGCGAGGATTAATGTAGATATTCGGGAGCACATACGACAGCTTAGTGCAACCGGAATGCAACCGACCTTTATTATGAATTCTATTAGAGATAATTTTCCTGGTTTTTATGCTAGTATGAATCAGATATATAATATTAGGCAATCAATAAGGAGAGATGAAATGGAGGGCAGGACTCCCCTTCAACACTGTCTTCATATGGCCACAGAACATAATTATGTGGTCTGGACAGAGTTGGATAATGACGGGCACTTGAGCAGACTTTTAATTGCAAATCCTACTTCAATCCAAATGATACGTACGTGGCCGTATGTTGTGCTGATAGATACAACGTACAAAACGAACAAACCAAAGTGGCCACTATGTGAAGTGATCGGAATGACGCCAACAAATCACAACTTCTTGGTTGCGTTTTGTTTGATGCGAGATGAGGCGGCTGTGTCGTACTCGTGGGTGCTGTAGGGATTGAGAGATATTTTCGGCACTGCTCAGACTCCTAGCGTCATTGTAACCGATCGTGACGAAGGTTTATCTGCAGCTATTCGTGACGTCTTCCCAGGTAAAAACGCTTTGTGAGTTCATTATTGTGGTTATATCTATTGATAATGTCTTAATTACGTTCACTGTTTTGTTTAATGTAGATGTACGTCATTTGTTATGCACTTGGCATATTGGAAACGATGTTGAGAACATGGTGGACAAGTTGTGCGGCGGCAAGAAAAATCAACAAGGGCAGTTATTCAGGAAAAGTAGATGGAACCCCTTGGTTGAAAGTGCTACAATCCGGGAATATGAAAAGAGATGGGAAGGGATCGTCAGTACGTGGTCAGTTAGGAACCGAAGGGTTGTTCGGTATTTGACTGGAACATGGATTCCACTTAGAGAGAAATTTGTGCGTGCGTGGACGAATGATTGTTTACACTTAGGTAACCATACTACCAGCAGAGTGGAAAGCCAACACTCGTCTTTTAAGTATTACCTTGGTAGCGGTAATAGCTCATTCAATACCCTTTTCAAAAGGGCGCACGCACAGATTACAAATCAACAAGCTAAAATCCGACAATCGTTACAGGAATCCATGACTTCTGTACCAAGAACGCTACGACAGTATTTCTTTAGACCTCTATAACGCCACGTGTCTCTCTATGCCTTGGAGCAGATCCAGAATGAGTTTAACCGCATGTTAGAACTGGGTGATTTTGCATTGAACAAATGCGGTTGTGTACTTCAAAAAACCCATGGATTGTCGTGTGCATGTTATTTACAAATGACCATTGGATCACATGATGCTTTGTATTTGGATGACATTCATGAATTCTGGAGTACTTTGAGGTACACAGAGGTAGGAGACGAACCCAATGAAGAAGTACGAAACGCGAACGCCAATGACAAAGAGTACTTTGAATCTCTGGTCGATGAAATCCTTAAATCTGATCCCGCTTTTATTCGCCGAATGGCTGAGGTACTTGATTATGAATTACACCCAGATGGTGCGGATATACCTGAGCCTTACGCTAGTCCACCGAGAAAGGGAAGACAAAGCACTAGTAAAACCATGAGAAGGAGAAAAAGTTCATTTGAATATAGCCGATCATCTTCTCGTGGTCGAGGGTCTAGATCTTCTTCCCGCGGGAGATCAAGTGGCAGATCTAGTGGCCGAGAGACGCAATCTTCAGTAGCAATTAAGTTCAGTTTCAACTTATCCAGTAAATGACTTAATTTTTAGTTTTTTTCATTAATTATTTGTTATTTACGCATATTAACTTAATTTACATTTATTGTAGATGATCCAGGAGGTCGTGATTTCTCACTGTTTCCATGGCCTGATTACATCCCATTCATGCTTCCTCCTTATTTGTTCGACTGGATTGATGTGTTAGGTGATGGTAACTGTGGATTTAGAGCAATTGCCGTCACAGAGCTGGGAGGCGAGGAAGCATGGCCTCTTTTAAGACGTGCTATGAGTATGGAAATGCAAATGAACAGAGCGCAATACCTAACTTTGTATCTATCTCAGGAGTCACTAGACGAGTCAATATTCAGAGTAGGTTCACACACCGATGGACCTGCTCCTTTCATGCACTGGTTCGATGCACCGATGTCTTTCTACTCTGCAGCAACTGAAAACACAAAAAGACAATGTGCGTTATTAATTCATTAAAAAAAAGAACCTGGAAAAAAAATTGATAATAAAAATTGGAACTGAACATCATCAGCATCATTATCATCATCACTATAAACCCCCCAACTACTCTGGAGGCTATCAGCTTGGTCATCAAAATGAGTACGCACTTGGTTTAGCGTACTCGACCTTTGGGCCTCACTGTGTCTGGCCGCCTCTTCCTGCCTAGCCCTCCTAGCAGAACCCGTGACCCCCCTCTCATGCGGGTCCCCTCTGAGTAAGGTAGGCCTAGAACTATTACCTCTCAACAATTGCCTAAAAAAACCCTTTCCTTTTCCTTGATTACCAGCCATTTTCTACAATTTTTTACGGTTTCATTCAATATTATAAATAATAATATTTCTAAAAACATAATAATCATAAATAAAATATGGAAAAAAATAACATAAAAAACAAAATAATTAATTAATAATACAAACATAAACAATTATATAACAACAAAAAATTAAATTATTATTAACTATCACAATAACAGTAATAACATAAAAAAATATTATATTTATAATAATAATCACCTTTTTTTAAAAAAAAAAAAAAATTATTAATAATAATCACCTTTTTTTTTCCAAAATTAAGTACAATATTAACATTTTATTAAAAAAAATATATAAAATTATTAATAATAATCATGTTTTTTTTTTTATATTTCAAAATTTAAAATTATTATTCCTAAATAAACGGAAAAAAAAAAACAAATTTAAAATAAATAAATAAATAAATTATTTACAATATTAACATTTTATTAAAAAAAATATATAAATTTATTAATAAAAATCAGGTTTTTTTTTTAAATTTCAAACTTTAAATATATTTTTCCTAAATATAAGGAAAAAATAAAAAAAAATAAATAAATAAATATATATATATATATATATATATATATATATATATATATATATATATATATATATATATATATATATATATATATATATATATATATATATATATATATATATATATATATATATATATATATATATATATATATATATATATATAATAATCAGTTTTTTTTTTTAAAATTTCAATTTTTAAATTTATTAATCCAAAATATACAAAAAATTAAAATAAAAAAATAAAAAAAAAAGAAAATGAGTCGCCCAGATCCGGGCGGCTGGACCCCGGTTCAGTCGCCTAAAATTAGGCGGCTGAACCGGGGTTCAGCCGCCCAGATCTGGGCGACTCAATTTCTTTTTTTTTTTTTTTCCGTAAAATATAAATAACATATATATACACTTACTAAAAAAAAATAAATAAACATTACAACATACAAATTTAAACTAATAATTTATAAAACAAAACATAAACATATATTTAATAATAAATAAAAATAACAATAACAATAATAATAATAAAATTAATGATAACAACATTAACATATATTTAATAATACAAAATTAACAATCACAATAATAATAATAAAATTAATAATAATAACATTAACATATATTTAATATTAACAAAAATAACAATACAATAATAATAATAATTAAATTAATAATAATAAAATTAACAAAATACATACGGAAAAAATAAAAAATAAATAAATAAATAAATTGGAGTCGCCCAGATCTGGGCGACTCCTTTTTTTTTTTTTTTTTGATGATTAAATTTAATTAAAAATAACTTACCTCGATTGATAAATTCCGGATTGAACTTAATTTTTGCTCCCAAATTTTGCTTTTGTATGTTGGTTTTTAGTTGTAGTGAGAGAATTTTTAGTGTGAGTGTGGTTTATATAGAAAATTTTAGCTTTAATGGCATAATTGTAATTTTTTCAAAAACCAAGGGCAATATGGTAATTTACTAGGGGGTGGCGAAAAAATAAAAAGGGTGGCGAATTATAAGAATTGGGTAGTATAAAGCATTGACAGTGGAAAAATATAGGAGAATTATACGATTGAATTTGTCTTATTTATCATTTAGTTCGTTTTAGTATATTTATTCACTATTTTTTTATTTATTTCTATTATATATTACATTATTTTAATTTATTATTTTTAATTTTAAATTGTCAATTATAATATGGCTGACTCATGGGTGATTAGGAAGAGTATAATATAAAAATAGAGATTGGTAAGTTTTTATTAAATATTTATCTTGAAATATAATTAAAAAAAAAAATGGTTGAGAAATAAAAGAGGCAAGTTGTGACTTGTGAGTATGACCAAAAATAATACTCTTTTCAATTCTTTTAAGTTGTTCCATTTAGTTTTTTGATACTATTCATCTATCACTCTTAATTTGTATTTTATTCTTAATCTAGATGACAAAATATAGTCAAGTAAAATCTTGTTTGATTCGGCTCAATGTAAATTTTATTAATATCAATTCTTTTTATTTTTAATTATGCACAATTAGAAATATTTAGAACTAAATTGGTGCATTAGATAGTGTGTCAAAACAAAATGGGACAACTTAAATAAATTGGAAGGAGTATGTAAAAATCATGTACAGATTTAGTGTACACTATTTTAATGTGGACTAATTTAATAATAGCATTTTTCAATAAATGTATTTAATCATACTTGTCAAATAAATATAAATTTCATTTTAATCTTTTTAGAAATTAATGCAATTTAAAATAATATAGACCAAATTCAAACAAAACTTTTTTTTTATAAGAATAAAAAAAAAGGTAAAGGGCACAAAGGTCGATGAAATGATTTTGTAATCCATAGCTTTATGATTGACGCTTCTCTGATCTGACGACCTTCATCACTTTCTCTCTCTGTGTCTCTGTCTTTTTATGACTGAGTTTTTTTATATAAACTCTTTAATTCTGACCTTCTTATGAGCCTCTCTAACCGCTGTACGTAATTATTCTGATATTACACTCTTTTTTTAAAAAAATTGCATTTTCTGTGTCCTTATTTACACATTTATAAGGCTTCTGTCCCTACATGTTTACCCAATGTTTCACCTTAATTTTTCTCTCAGTTTGTCTACTTAAATAATGATTATTTGTTATTTTATCTTTGTGTGGCATAATTTAATAGAGAAAAGATTTTGATATTTAATTTTTTTATTTTTTTTTTTGTCTTTTATGATGATTTATAAATCATCGTAATTGATTAGAAATTTTTAATTTTTTTCTGGATGAAGGATGATTAAAATTCAAATTTACAAATGTTATATATGCACTTTGCTTATTTAATATATTAAATAAATATATGTGAATGTATTACATATACCGTCGGCATGTATTTTATTAACATATAAATACTCTCGTTTTTTCAATAATATACTTTATTATCTTAAGATTATTGTTAAATATCTTTCCCGAAAAGTGAAGTTCAGAAAATTGCTTTAACAGTTGCCGCCCGTTGATAACTATGTATATAACTAACAGTAGTTAATACTCTTGCTTTTTTTTTCTTATTTTCTTTTTGTATGGTTTTCAAATTAAATTTAAAAATTCAATATTTCTAAATATAAATAATAAAAAATTATAAAAAATACATAATAAAATAGTATACATCAAGACAAATCTAATAAGATCTCACATGGACATATTTTATAATCTAAATATGTGTCAAAAACATTAATTAAAATACTCTCTCCTTAGAGTGGAATGTTTCAAATAAAAAGACCATTAGAGAGCGAAAAGAATATAATCAGTAATGAAGTTACTGAATTTACTTTATTATTCCAAATAACCTATATCGATTATGAAATGGATTATTAGAGTTTTATATAGAAGTATGTGAGATATGAATGTGAGTTTGAAGTCACATCCACCTACGAAGAAGTAGTAGAATTCAACTCGTCAGTAAAAAATATATTTTATTTGTGTATTTGTAGTGGGTAATTTACCCATCGGATTAACTAAGTTTTTTTTTTAAAGATTGAGATTAATTGGTATTAAAAAAGAAAAAAAAAGTAGGAGTATTGTGTTAAGTGCATGAAGGTGTGTGGGGTGTTAGGGATGTATGGGGATGAGGAGCCAAATTGATTACGACCATACTGTCCCTTATGAAGGGCAGTCCTGTCTTTGTCAGCCCCCTTCCCGGCATTTAAGGTCACCTCCCGAGAATTTCTCCCTCATCTTACACACTAACTCGCTCTTTGTTTTACTATTACCACCTTTCTCTGTCTCTTTCTCTTTCTCTTTTAATTTGTTTCATAGTTTCATTCATAGTCATACTTGTATTAGTTCCCCTACCTAGCTACTAGTTGCTACCTATCTAGCATTCTAGTAGTAGGTTTTACTTCCTCTTTCATTTTGTTTACTATATTTATTGATTTTTTCCCTACTTTATTTACTACTTCTATGCTTGTTTAGATACTAAAATATAACTTAAATGAGAATTATTTATCGTTCAAACTTATTTTATATATTGCGATTAATGAAATATTTTTTGAATTGTCTAATCGCATACTTTCATAATATTAAACATTTATCATTTTTAGATATGCATAGCTCAATATATAAATGATCGAAATAACATATTAAAACACGTAAAAAGTCAAATGTGGTAAGTATAGTAAAAACAGGCAAAGTATTAGTCAGATGATTAAGCATAGAAAAAAGAATGACTAACAAATTAGCACAATATTTTTTAAAAAGTTAAAAGTTTAAGAATTGGTTGACATGAAAAACATAATAATTTGAGACTTCCATTGTTGGGTGTTTGTGAAAGATGTGGATATCGATCTAATAGGGTTGATCATTTACTTGTTTAACTCATTAGAAAGCCAACAAAACATTATCTAATATTTAACATCAGCTACTCTTGTGAGATACCGTCTCTCAAATAGACAACCTCAAAACAAAAAGTCAATATTCTTATTTTCTCTTTAATTTGTATTAATGGGTTATTTAGCCCATATATTTAATGCGTCTTTTGAAAAGATCGTTTCTCACAACTATTTGTGATTTAACATTGATCAAATCTAGAAAGGAAAATATATTATTAGCGCCATTAATAAGTCTTCTTGCACTCTCAAAATACTAATTCCTTGTATTCACTTTTATTGTGTTATTTTGTTGTAGTTTGTCGATACATATATTTAATTTAAAATATGTTAAGTTGTGTATAATATATTAATTATTAGAATTATAAAAAGTTGATGATAATGAAATTAAATGGAGATAAATCAAATAATAACTTACATAATATTTTAATTTATAGATGGAGAAAAAAATATAAATTAAGAGTAATCAATAATAATATTTAAAAAAATCAAATAAGACAATAATAGCGAAAATAAGTTAGTATATTATTCGTTTCTTTATGTTTGTCCAATATCTGCCAAACAAACTTTTATAGAAAATAGAAATGGTTAATAAACAATATCATGTAAATAGTATTATTCCCTTCTATTCGTCCGAAGTGTCTCATTTTCTTATTTGGACAAGTCATCCTATATGTCTCATTTCTATTTTGGAGATGTTATCTTTACTAATTTACTCATACTAAACTTAGCTTTTTCACACCTTTACACCTATTAACTCCACTTTACTCCTATAAAAATTTAAAAACTCTATACTTTTTTTCTTTCACATGTGGTCACATTTAACCACCTAAAAAATGGTGAAAAGTCAAATAGGACACATGAGGGAGTATTAAAAATGTACATTTACACTTGGTGAAGAATAAATCCGACATTACTATTATTCTACTCCAAACGTTAATTTGCTTTGCACCTAATTATAATTTTACTTATGGTATAAATGTACAGTAAAGAAAAAGTACAAATAAGGGCAACAAAGAATATAATTAGCGTTGAAAAAAAGAGAATATATACTAATAGTACTAAAAAAATTGTACTATTTCATATTTGGAAAACTAAAATTATATGTGCATCATAATTAAATTTTATGATTTAGATAATCAAAATAATAATAATAATAATAATAATAATAATAATAATAATAATAATAATAATAAATCACAATTATCATAATAACTTAGAATTGAGTTTTGAGTTAGTTGCAATATGTATCACTTTCTTCAGGTAAGTTTGATGCTCATTGCTATTCCCTTTTCATACACAAAATATTATTATAATAACTACTTATGAAGTAGGAGTTGTCCGAAAATAAATGTCTTTTTTATTTTAAGATATTTATATGATATATGAAATATGACTATATGAGTAGTTCTATATATTCATTTTTTTCAGTTTAAGTTCGCTAAATTCATTTTGTTTGATAAAATACATATTTTAAGAGTATAATAATAATAAGCATATAGGAGTTATTTAAAGGGGGGAAATTTATAGAAGTACAAGCAAAGTAGATGGAGCATATATGTTGTTAGTACATTAGAGTATATATTGGTGACAATCAAAATTGACTACTAGTTGAAATCATAGACCACTTAAATAAAAAAAAATAAAAAAAACTTCCTTTTTGTTGAATGATTTGATATAAAAAGAATCAAGTCTTTTTCTAGTTTGTTGGATAAGTCCTATTCTCAAAGCTAAGGGTACTCAACCATTTATACTTGGTGAAAGTTTTAGCTTAAAAGGTTGGTTTGATAATGATACTCCTTAGCTTAGACCAACCACCAAAATAACTTCATAAATGTGTAGACCAAAGAAATAAATGATCTTCTTTTCATACAATAGAGTATATAGCTTGCCTTGAAGTTAACAAGAAGCCATCACCTTCCTTTTAACCTATAAAAAGTTGAGGATCAATCATCAAAATGATCTAAGTCTTGTTGTTATATATGGTAAATTATGCTCAAGTGCAAGTAAAACTTTGCCAATTATGTTATGCAAGAACTTTAGGTTAATTATTCAAATCTTTTCTTGGATTTTTCTTAAATTCAAGGAAAAGGAAATCATTTCTTGGTTTCATTTTCTTCATTCCTTTTAATTTCTATATAGATAAAAAATTGTTATTTAAAATCTAATTGTCAAGGAACTAACTCATCCAAAAGTTTAATTCTTGATATAGTATCAGAGCTAGCGTGACAAGAGATTACGAGTTCGAATCTCAACTACTTTTCATTTAAATTGAAATATTCAGCGTCAAATATGAGGAGGACTTATGCTGCATCCACAATTCTAGTCCAAACAGCTCTCGTGTGAGAAGTTGTGTTAAAGTATAAAATATATTTTGGAGCCTCAATCATCAGCTTAAATTTTTCATTGAATTGGTTCTTTAACACTAATAAAGTCAATTCAACCAATTCATAATCAAACAAATTTATATTGAAACTAACGTACAATGAACATTGAACATGAAGAATCTATATGAACGACTATTGAAATCTTTTAATACTCAGAATTTGACATTATTGTTATAGCACATTTAAATTAAACATAACTTACTTATCACTGGGTAATAATAAATCTAATTGTGTGACCATATGTTTTAGCATATTTTTTTGTTTGTGGAAAAAGATAATAAAAAAGAAGTCCAACATAAGATCAGAAAAACTGCTGAAAACTTTTCTGACAAAAAAATTCTTCTATATATCTATCAACTTTATTTCTATCTTCAAAATTTTCAACCATAAATCTGAATTTTAAGTTCTTTTCTTTTCTTTTCTTTTTGGTGTAATACTTTTATCAAAGAAAAGTGGGGAGGTGTTTGTCTGAAATTTGAATCATTCATTCATTATTACCTGCTTTGAATGCTTTGGTGGAAGGCACTGATGTGACAAATCTGTATAGCATTTTCTCTGTAGTGGTATGTTAGGACTACAACATATTTTTGCCCTACTCATTTTACCCTCCTCTACTATGAAAGTTGAAAATGAAGGGGACTTTTTTTTTCTTTTTTTTTTTATATAATTAATTAAATTAAATATTACATTAATATAATATTATTTCAACATAATTCAGTGAGATTGTTATTTAATTTATCTTTATGTTAATGTTTGGTAAATGAGACTGTATTTATTTGATTTTAAGTAAGTTGAATAAGCTACGGTTTAAGGAGTTGTTTGGTATATATTAATTGTTGGTTATTAATTAGAGAAAAATAATTCAACAAGGGATGGTCATGGTCGCGAGTCTGGAGTGGGTCCAATTAAAGCCGAACTCAAAAACATTAATTTTTAATGGATTTAGACTTGCATTTGGACCTTATAAGTCTAAAATTTTCAGACCCATACCTTAATCCACCGGATCTGATGGGTGGATTCTTAATGGGTCTAAAAAAGCATCTGAAAAAGGATGTAAAATCAACATTAATTATTCACCAAAAGTTAATATTATATAAGTATGCGGTTAGACGATTCAAATAAGATCTCATTTGACTATATTTTTTCTTACTCGTTAGCCGCAATATATAAAATAAGCTTAAATGATGAATAATGTTCTCACACGTAATGTAGCAAGTATTTCGGAACTGAAGAAGTAATTTTTAATATGTACAATTAGAGATATAAAAACTTAACATATAATCTCGACAAGTGTAAAAAAAAGGTAAATAAGACAAGTAAGCTGAATAAGAGGGAGTAATGAATTAAATGTGGTGGGCCCTAATTCTCCTACAAAGTGACTTGTTGTTTGCCCTTGTATCTCAGAGTATGTAGGTACATGGACTGGACTCTTTATAATTTATTGAATTGAGGGCCCACATGAGGGCAGTGTTTTCAGAGGTTCCAAGAATAGTGTTTTTTATCCCTCTTTTAAATACCAACTTACTAAGAGTTGTACTCCTATCATATATGGTGACATTCAGTAAATCCAAAACTAATTTAAATTAAAAAAAGTTAATATTCTATTGTGATTGAGACTTGAGAGTTTATTTTGCTGAATGTGTGAAGAAGATAATGCCAAAACTATTTGGAAACTGAAATTGATGTATCCATTTTTGATAACTGACTTTTTATATTGGACTTTTGTTATTTGTTAAATCTCATTTATCAGATTTCTATTTTAACATGTATTAAATTGATGTTTTTTATGCTTCATTGATTATACTTTTCTTAATTTTATTATTATGTCAATTATGCTTCATAATTAATTAATTACTTTATAAACCCTCCTCTTAAAGTAGGTGATAAGTATTAGTTGGTGGGTTTTGATTAACAAAATATTCATACATAAGAAAGGTTGTGATTAACATCGTATTCGCTTTATTATTTTAAAAATTGTAGATCGCACTAAATAGTAAATCATAAATTTATAATAATATGGTTTTAAATTGCAATTCTAAACTATAAACCAAAGTTATATATGTTTATAGCCTCTTTATTCCAACTTTTAAATAGATTACAACTTGCGCCTGGAAATCTAAGTCAAATTTTCAAAATAATTTTTTTCAATATTAACATTTTTTTTAAATGACACAATTATCAACAAAATCACAAGGCGTGAATCCTAATATACCAAAATGTTTTTTAAATGGTTTGATCTGATCCGTTTTATGTTAAATTTAAGAGCAAAATTAAACGCATATCAAGTACCACCGTAATCAACCCATATTTCAAACTAAACTTGACTAAGGTACAAATAAGTTACAAAGTTAGCTAGCCAAAAACATTTTTCATAAGTAACAAATTTTTATTTAGGATGGTTCAACTTAATATTTTGATTTATACGACTACAAATCCTATACAAATACAAGTAGATTCCTTCATTTCAAATTTCAAAGAATTAATTATTTTGAATAGGATGAAAACTTGTTTAGTGTTAAGAGTTGAATAAATGATTATGGGCCTAAAGCCATCCATATAAAGAGTATAGGGCCGTATGCCATTTATATAAGGTTAGATAGAAT
Source organism: Amaranthus tricolor (assembly GCF_026212465.1). NCBI lineage: Eukaryota > Viridiplantae > Streptophyta > Magnoliopsida > Caryophyllales > Amaranthaceae > Amaranthus > Amaranthus tricolor. The sequence goes on from NC_080061.1 coordinate 5,011,437, forward strand.
TTTTTTACCCAAAAAATAATTGGCATAAACGTTCCAAACTTAAAGAGCTACTTTTGCAAGAGACTATTATTTCTTGGTGAGACGACCTTAAAATAAGAAATCCAAATAATGATTTATATTAGACCATTTAACTCATATAGACACGTTTCATAATGAGACCGTCTCGTACAAAAAATTGTGACACTTAAATTATTAAGTCCAATTGAGTCCACCTTTGTGGATAACCTTCATAACGTTAGATTTGGGCCCATGAATTATAAAGGCCATAATCTAGCTCTTAACTGTAGTTAGAGGCAAATTTGCATAGAATTAGACCATTTTGCAACAATTAATGTTATTTAAGGACTTTTGCATTATCTTTAACAAATTGACATGATGATATGTGTCATTAAAGTTTTGTTGAAGAATTTTTATGTGTTCACCATAATTCTTCTTATCAATAAAGCTAACCTTATTAATGCCTACTTTTTTTCTCCCTCCCTCAAATATATATACTAATACTATAGACTTTTCTAATTAAGAGTTTAAATATGTAATAAATTATAATTTTTGCTTTATGAATACATTAGTAATCATATTTATTACTTAGTCAATAAAAAGGGTGTATTGTTTTTTTTTCCTTTGGATGTTAATCCATTATACTCTAGTTTAGTTTTTATAGATTTCTATTAACTATTAAGTGTTAAGAGTCTGTAGGTTGTATTTGGTTTGTTTCCGATAAATAATAAAATTTTATTTGCCAAAAAAAAGTCTGATTTTGATTCTATTTTTATTGTATGACTATTAGGATAAAATTTATCTTCACGTAGACACGTTTATCTTTGATGCACTAATATAATTACTAATTAGAATAGAATTATAATTTAGGATAATCATTTTAAATCAACAACTCCATCAGTCAAATAAAAAAACTAATCCATAAACATAAGTTTTTAGTTAATAATCTAATTATTTGTATCTATATTGGCAGGTAAATTAAGGGAGTTTATAAATTACCATTTGTATATCTCCTGTTAGGATAAATATGTCACATGTTTTATCATCCTTTATCTTTTGTTTTAAAGCTTAAATTAATTATAAATTATGCACCCATGTGTTAACAGTTTGTATAGAACTTAATTATTTTTTGAAAATTCATTAAATAAATTGTAACATGTACAACTAAATTATTTTTATTAAATTGATCGTACCATAATATTTTTTTAGTCGACGATCTATGAAAAAAAAGAAATTTGAGCACATGCATCAGCAATACTCCCTCCTATTCTCCGCAAGTGTTCCATTTACTTTTCGGGCACTGTTTATTTCTTACTCTTAATTTGCATTTTATTATTAATCTAAAAGTTAAAATATAGTCAAGTGGAATTTTGTTTGATTCGTCTCAATGCAAGGATTATTTATATCAACTTTCTGTAATTTTTAATTACGAACAATTGGAGATATTAAGAATTAAATAAGTGCATTGAATAAAGTGCATAAATCAAATGAGACATTTGTGGTGAATAGGAGGAAGTATTATATATTATTATGATACATACAATTTTAAAGTTAATGAATATAAGTACACACATTTTCATATGAGACGGTGTCACGGTGAGACAATTTAATTGAGTTGGTTCAATGTACATTTATTTTTAATGTGATGATTTTTTATAGTCTTAAAGTTATTACTTATAACCTTAAAATGATCACTTACAATATTAAAGTGATCACTTAGAGAAATGGACTTACTCGTATGGACTCATCTCATAATGAGACGGTTTCATATAAGACTCGCGGATATATATATATATATATATATATATATATATATATATATATATATATATATATATATATATATATATATATATATATATATATATATATATATATGTATGTATATATATATATATGTATGTATGTATGTATATATATATATATATATATATATATATATATATATATATATATATATATATATATATATATATATATATATATATATATATATATATATATATATATATATATATATATATATATATATATATATATATATATATATATATATATATATATATATATATATATATATATATATAAAAGTATCATTTTAGAATAAACCATCCATATAAAAACCAAGTTTTTTGACACAAATAATCATATGTTTGAATGATTTTTCCTAGTTCTTTTACTTGATGAATCTCTCACTAGCAAATACTTTAGTGTAACATTCCATCAATTTGATACATTTATTTAATTTGTCTTAATAAATTTATCTCATTCGAGTTTTTGAATAATATTCAACTTTTTTTACTCTTTATATTTTTTCTCTTATTTCTAAATACTATTTCTTCCGTTTTCTAATATTCTTTCCGTTTAAAATATTCTATTTTGGAGAGAAAAATTTAATTAAGATTATTAAGACATATTTAGATGATAAAATATATCCATGTGAGAACTCATTAAATTTGTCTTAATATATACTTTTATACTATATATTTTATATAATTTTTTATGATACGTATTTAGAGATATTAAGACTTAAAATTTACTTTAAAAATTGAGTAAAAAAAAATTAGAAGAAGAAAAAAGAACAAAAAAGTATAATTTAACTTATTTTTTTCAATTTTTAATGTTCATGTTAAAAGCAAATAGGGGAGAATAAATGGCAGGGAGAAGTAATCTACTAGAAATAAGTCAATGATATTAAGTGCTCTGCAAAAATTAGAACTGCCCCATGGATCATGCATGCATGCAAGAATATGCAGCAAAAGCTACCTCTAGCAAGCCTACTACCTACAATTTGATTTGATTGGTATGGCCGAAACTTTGGACTATGAATTAATAATGTTTTAATTATTAGTGAACTTTTAACTAAATTGTCAACACATAATTTTTTAAAGTGGGTGTTCTTTTGAGAGTGCTTTTAATCTTTAAACTAACAAATAGTTGGACATTAAGTTATGAATCACAACGAGTAAGCAAGTATTATTTCAAAGAAAGTTTTTGAAATTAATTTTCATCTAATTCTCTCATTTTAACCTCCACCAATAATGTATTAATAGAAAATGAGTTGGAATCTAAGAAATGCTCCAAGATGTTAATTGCTACTCCCTCCTATTTAGCTGAACTGTCCCATTTGACTTTTCACACTTGCCGAGGCAACATTTTAACTCTTAATATCTCAAATTATGCTTAATTAAAAATTATAAAAAGTTGATATTAATAATCCTTGTATTGAGACAAATCAAACAAGATCCCATATGACTATGTTTTAACTTATAGATTAAGAGTAAAATACAAATTAAGAGTGATAAGTGAATAGTGCCAAAAAAAAAATGGGACAATTCAGCTGAATAGGAGGTAGTATTACACAATTTTTAGTTTGAGGTTCACCTTGCCAAACAAAGAAAAATTGTGTTTCTTAATTTTATTACTCTAATACCCCTATAAAACATATGTAAAGTTAATACTCCCTCTGTTTTATTTCATATGTCTCATTTGTTTTCTGTACGTTTGTCAATGTACTAATTTAATAATTAATAGCGATAATTATGTATAATTAAAAAATACACAAACTAAATATTAATAAATCTTACGTAGAGACGAATCAAACAAGATCTCTTTTGACTATGTTACACTAATTAAAGTGATTAATAAATAGTAATCCAAAAGCAAATAGGACATTTGAAAAAAAACAGAGAATATTTTAATTGACATGCTTAAATGAAAATTGTATGATATAGATTTGATAAATGAAACAAATTTGATTTAGTGCTTTATTAGCCTTGACTTAGAGTGATTTCACAAACAATTAACTAAATTTCAATTTGAATATTTTTAGAATGTCAAAAAAGTTATCAAATTTGAAAATTGTTGGGAATATTGATGATGCAAAAAAATTTAAATTTAAGGATTTATATTACTCCTTCTGTTTCTTTTTGTTTGTGCACTTTACTTTTTCATGTATTTTAAAGCAAATTTTGAGTCACAATATCTCATAGTATGCATAATAAAAAATTGTCAAAATTATATATTAAAATTCTTTGCATCAAGACGAAACTAACAAGATTTCACATGAATATATTTTGTCTTGAATTTATACTTCAAAAAGCAAATTTAAATTTCTCTCTTCTAAAGTGAAAAAATTTAAAGTTGACAAACAAAAAGGAACGGAAGGAGTATCATGTTAAAATTGTGTTTACATAACTCTTGTTAAGCTAACAAAAACTAGGGCAAAATTAGGATTAAAACCTAGGTCTTAAGGGTACTAGAATCTTGTAGTTACAAAAGTCAAAATTATCGTAAACATCTATATAGTAGTTAAAATGTACATAACATCCATATTACAGTAGATTAAGTTACCAATATTTAAATTAACGCAATAATGCGAACAAATTTATATGTATGTCTCTGGTCTCTATGAGTATTCGGTTAGTTTAGCTAATAAATTCATTTAAAGGTGTAAAACATGTAATCAAATCGGCTGCATGGGTTTCGGATTTGGCTTGCGTAAGGGCATTTTTAGCTGCTCGTTTTTGTTAAGATGATACTTTTTGTAGGACTTAAACTTTGCATAACATGTGTTTTTGGGCTTCTTACGTTACGCTATGTGATGAGGAGCATCTTTGGGCTTTGATTTGAAAGAAGGAACGTCTTTTTATTAATGCCCAATGGTTGGTTTGAAACAATAAAAAAATGCTTTTTTTATTTAACTGCCAAAGCCCATAGGCCTTAGTAATAAAGTCACGCATTGCTACTTGTTATTATGCATCATACACATTTGTTAGTGCAAATTTTTGAATCACATGGTATTATGGTGAGGTAAGACCATTTTTATTGGACTGGTTTATATACATTTAGCATGTTAAGTGTTAAAGTAATCACTTATAATTTTAAAATGATCAATTAGGAAAATAAACTACTTAATAGGTTCGTCTCTTGCCGAGACTGTCTTATACAAAGCAAGCTGTTGTTCCTGTGTTGAGATTAGAATAAACATTGGGTATATTTGGGATGCTTCATTCCATTTTGGGCCCATTTTATATTTTCTTAAGCTTGATAGAATTATCTTATTAAAATGCATAAATTCTCATTTAAGACGGTTTTACTGTTAGACAATTTTAAATTGGGTTATATGTTCAACCAAAATGAATTAAAATATTCACATTTGTACTTAAAATACTCATTTTGATTATTTTATATTTGACAAATTATTTTTATGGTAAAATTGACACTTTGAATAATAAGACACTCACTTTAGTTGTTTAAAAGAGATATTTTGGATGAAAATTGGGCTCCTTTAATAGAATTGTCTCATCATCAAACAATCACATATAAGAGTTGCTGATTAAAATGACCATTATCAAGCAATAGTCATCAAAGTTCAGTACGTTATTATTTGGCATATTTTCACTCGAATTCTTGATTGGATAATTCAAAATTTGAGCTATTGGGCACATGCTTTGTGTAAAAATCCGTTTAATGGGTTGATTGGCCCATAAATTTTTCCATAATTTCGTTCTATGAAGGCACAAATCTCACGCTAAGTTTTTTCTTGGAAGATTAAATTATCGGTATACCAATAGAGGAAATGACACTCAAAATGCTTTTGGAAGCAGTTGCTCTTATATGAGACCGTTTCACTGTAAGACAAGTCCATACAAAAGATCTATTATGCTAAATGTTTCTATCATGGGGCTATTTAACCTACGTATGAGGCACATTTCACGGTAAAACTGTCTTATACAAGAATTTGTGTTTTCGAAATTATAACTTATAGAGAATCTGTTTTGCCTTAATGGAAGAGAAAGTATTATTTTTCAAAACAAGTTAGATTTAATTTTTATTTAGACCTTATTTTTTCTCAGAATAATCTACAATAAAAAATGAAGCTTATAAAATATCAAACGCAATATATTTGAGGTCTAGGGATTTTTTGTCATCATATTAGCCATGCTATTGAGTAAAGTTTTTATGATGAAGAATCTTAATAAGGTACAATACTTATAGCATGTGTGAATGATCTAGTGATTCATTGTAGAGTTAAAATAATTTTCGGCCACAAAATTTCAATTCTTACACAACTCATTCACAAATCATGCCACGCTTTTTAAATATTTTACGATGATGATATCTATTTTTTTTCATTTTAAATTTTAATCGAGTAAAATTGACAAAAAATCTAGAAACGATCATTTCAGCACAATAACTTTTATGGCACAAAAATTAACAAGAAATAATCCAAACACAAAGGAAACATTACACAAAAAAGTTGTTAATTTTGAAGCGTGATTAATATTAATTTACAAAGAAATGAAGGTATTATGGCTTAATTGTAGGAGCATGTCTTTGACAAAATGCTTTTAATCTTTTAAGACCATCTTCCAGAGCTGTTGGCTCCAACGCAAAAGTAATCCGTAACCAATTTTTTGCTCCTAAAGTTACACCTATATATTACCAAATAAATTACGTGGTTAATAAAACTAATAATAATGCTAGATAAATAAATTGGTATGCATTAAAATCCATGTAACGTTCACACCTCTTTAATCTTGTAGCAAGATTTAAATGGAAATTTATGGAGTGACGAGTAGATAATTCAATTGAGTTAGAGAATAGTCGGATATTCGATTCAAAATATGCAGTCAGATCGGATATTTGATATCCGAAAGCTTACATATTTGATATCGACCCGATCAATCAAGGAAATCTGAATCCGATATCGGATAATATTCGGATCATATATATGATATCTAATGCCACTGAGGATAAGTTGAAAAATTCCAATCAGATATCCGATATTCAAATTTAGTCAAATGATTTTTTATAAATATTATTTTATTCTTATGAATATCAGATATTCAAATTTATTCATAATATGTGGATATCCTACTATCTGAAATGAAGTCGGATATTCGATATTCGACTATTCAAAAAATGTCAAATATTTGGATATATAAATCGCATAAATTGTTATCAATATCCGTATCCGATACTCGTATAATTTGAATCAGATATTCGATCCGAATTATAACTTCAAATCGGATATCAAATTGAATTATTGATTTTTCCGATAATAACAGATATTTTTGCTCCGCTGTAGTTTTATCCGTTTCAAAAGTTAACTTACCTGGTAAAATAATCATCTTCTCTTCTTTGGCAAGTTTAATGCAAAAATCAATATCGTCAATAATTCCTTCTAGTTGCATCAAATCAAGTTTCACCTGTAAAAATAAATTAGAACGTGTTTCTGTTTTAAAGAAAATTTTTAAAGAGAAATAATTCATATTTCAATATTTGCTTTAGTTAAATAATAGTTTTGCGTTATCTATAATTTATAACAATTAATAAAAAAAAAATAATAAACTACCTAAACCAGAACAACTACTCAATGAAGATAAAAATTAGCCAGCTAGTCTCTTGAGTGACCGTCTCTTTGAGAGACGTATCTCAAGCCCAACCCATTAAATATTAATGTCTACTTACCGTATTCTTAGTGCTTATTTGCATTATTCATAATACTTACTTTGCGTATCCTTAATGCCTACTTTCAATATCTTAAACGTCTACTTACATTATTTTTAATGTCTACTTACAATATTTTTAAAAATATATAATAAGCTGGCCCAATTAAAGATAATTTCTCAAAAAGACCGGCTCTTTGTGAAAATTAATACCTAACTAATTTTTTTTGTTGTGGTCAACTACCTTCAATGGAAGTTTTTGAGAATTAAGAGTTTTTTTTTAGTGTTTAATTACAATTTTTCCAAAAAATATAACCCATTTGGTATTGTTTATTACATTTGAATTTTGTCATACATAGTGACGGGAATTTGAGACATGATTTTTTATAAATACAAAAAATTAACCATATAAGATTTTGTTAGATTCATTTTAAAGTATAGAATTTTAATATACACTATCATAATATTTTATAAAAAGTATTTATAGATATTAAGATATATAATATTCTTAAAAAAAAAATAGAAAAACAATCAAATAAAACTATTGTTGTAAAACGGAAAGAGTAACTAAAATTGGGGTTCTTACCATGACAAACATAGAACCATCGGGTTTGTGAGGACAAATAAGGCCAGGAATGTCCTTAAGTTTGTCAAAGCAAAGGTCTGCATCATGCCGTAGAATGTCGATGACTCTTGTAAAGAAATCTTTGCTTGTTTTCTCAAGAATTTGTGGAAGTGCCCCCTGAAAATCATACAATTATTCATCAATCATATAATATAATTTTTACTAAAGATGATATGTCTTAAAAAATTTAAAGAATTAATGCGAGTATGCATGAAATGTACGTGGTCTATTCTTTATATTATTTAATTTATAACTTGTTTACATTGTACTTTGACTTGGCAACTGATCAAATCGATTGAATTTGATCCAACATTTTTGAAGTTATGTTTGTAATATCTCATTAAAGAAAAAATTTAAACAGATTTTTATTTTTAAATATCATCATCATTAACTCAATATTCCCCTTAAAAATAGGGTCTAGATAAGAGAAGATTACGAACAATTCATACCCGTTTCCTTTTGAAAGGGAATATCACAAGAAAACAGCTAATTTAACTCCCATGAGATGAGAATCCTCTCTCTCTCTCTCTATATATGATATTGTCTCTCGATATAAATAATTTTGATATATGTATTTTTTATGAAACATATTTACAGATATTGAAGTTCGAATACATGTTTAGAAAAATGTGCAAAAACAAATATGACAAACTTTTATGGATCAAAGGGAATATTATAATAGTTGGTCAAAAAGAAGTCAAATCATATTTGTGACTTAAAAATTTTAACATAAAATGAAATGAAGAAAATTATACCACATTTGTCCCAGAAATATGTACTTTTATTTGTTTGATTGAAATAATAGACTCGTATTGACAAAAAAATTAAATATATCTTACAAATCAATATTGATAGGATTTGTACTAAATGTTGATTATAGAGTAAGTCATTCACGATGAACATGAGCATAATGTGAAGCGTGATTAGTGGGGCTAACCTGAATAAAGGTAGCAGGATCTGCGGATATGCTTACGATACGTTTAATGCTGTCAATAACCTGATTCAACCAATATCATACGATTGCAATTGTCAATATTCAATTGATCCAAGAATGAGCTTTCAACATTCATTTGGAAATTACTAGACTTGTACTATATTATTATGTCTTTTAGAATAGTCAAAGTAGATCAAATTTATACAATCGACAATTTTTTGTTATCAGGGTAAGATTAAAGGATTTCCTATAAATCTTATTTGAAATCGTCTCACTATAAGACAAGTGTTGAATCAAGCACCAAATCTCACCTTAATGGAGGTGAGTTCGATCACCTCGTAGCGTACTCCTTGGCTTGCACGTTTGAGAGCGAAGTGGTGAGTGCAAGGAAGTATGAGAGCTTATGCTTTGGGTCAATCAATGAAGTGATTGATGAGGGTGGATTAGAGTGCCTAAATGATGAGAAGGAACGAAGATTGGAGGGTCTTGAAGATGGCTCGACTGGCCGAGCGTATAGGGCTCGATCGAGCCAACAAGCAGCAAGCATCTAGTGAGTTCTAGTCAGTGGCTCGTCCAGGTGAGCAATGGTGCTCGACCCGAGCGACCAATAGGTCCCTCATTCGACAGTTTCTGTTTCGTATGCAGTTTTTTGTGGGCTTTAAGCCCCTTTGTCCTAGGTTACTCTAATATGTTTTAGGGCTATATAAGGACTCTTAGAACATCATTAGGGTATAAAGAGAGGCATATACAAGAGAGTAAACTAGGGTTCACACCATAAAAGTTCCTCCTCTTGTATTTGCATATTTGTAAGAGATTGAAGTAAAAGTTCAATCTTTGCTTTGGGAGATTGTTCTTAAAGTTTTGCAAGGTGAGTCATTAGTGTAAATGAGTTTATATTATGATAAGATACTTATTTTGAGGGGAGGTATCATTAGATACCTCATATTCTTGTGTTTTGCCATTGTTGTTACTTCCTCTGTTTTGGGTTGTTTTCTTTGCATCAATTTGTTTATTGTTCTTCACCAAATATCATAGCCCATTCACAACAACAAGCTATATAATTTGTCAATTACTTTAAGATTTTAAGTAATCACTTTAAAGTTATAAGTAATCGTTTCAATGATATAAACGTGATTACTTTATGATTATGAATGTACATTAGGCCAGTCCAATGAAAATGGTCTATTATCATGTTTTAACTATGTTTATTGTTCACGATGTGTGATAAAGTCTAAAAAGATGCACCAAAGTATCATACCCCATATTTTTGCAAGATGCCATGAGTATCATTGGTGACAAGCCAACCAAGTCTCCAACCAGGAACAATCCATCGTTTAGATAAAGATCCAAGGGTGATTACTGGAGTAATATTTCCAAAAACACCCATAGGCACAAATGGTTTGCTTCCGAAGGTCAGATGGCCATAAACTTCGTCACTTATCACTAAAATTCCTAATTTTCTTGCAACTTGTGCTATCTGTGAATATAAGAATAATGGAAATTAGTCTATCGATTCTACAAACTCAAACTCTAACGGCCCGTTCCATTGAATTAACGGTACTAATTGTGTTAATTTCCATGGTTGTATCATGTCATCCATAGTAATAAATGTTTGTTCATAAAAAAGCTTTTTTGTTCTCAATTTTTCATTACTTTCTAATAAAGCATGTTCAAATGGTAATGCATTTGAATGAGTTTTGTGAAAAAATGAAATTGTTGAAGGAAAATAAGCATGTCCATTAAATTTGTCAAAATATATTTTAACCAAACTTACACTAACTTTTCATTACAATTTTCACCATTTAGTACCGGTGACCAAAGGGGCCATAATTAGAATGAAATTAAAAGTAAGTTATCGAATCGCACCATACCTTATGCAAATGATCATACGTGAAAACGTTACCACAAGGGTTACCAGGATTGATTAAAACCATAGCGACAGTATTCGAATCAGCCAAGGCAACGATAGCATCCAGATCAACTTCCCACCCATTTCTAGGCACGAGATCAAAGTGTCGTGTCTCAAGTCCGATATGAGAAGAATAAACATCGTAATAAGGGTAACCGGGAGTAGGTAACAAAACATTAGCACCAGGAGAAGCAAGAGCGGAAAGTGTAATATCAATAGCTTGTGTACAACCAACAGTAAGGACAACATCATTTGGTGAAAGTTCATAAGGAAGATCACGAGATAGGTAATCTGCTACAGCTCTGTACATAAAACAACCAATACATCATGGTTAATAGTTGTTGGGTCAATAGTGACTTACAGGACCAGTAAGAGGTAACAACTGGTCTGGTCTGGTCCCTTAAGCATCAGACTGTACTGCAGTAATTAATACTAATACTGACTGGTGACATTCTTTCTTTCACCTATTAAACAGTCTAATCTACCAATCCTACTAAACACGTGAATGTTATGAACATTAAATAATGATATGTTGTCCTCCACCAAGTACTCTTATACTTCCTCCGTTCTGATATTGTTGCTACATTTGCATTGGTACGGGAATTAAAAAAAGTGATTGACCTATAGTGTAGCTGATTTTTTACTTTATAGAGAATAGTATTTTATTATTGTTAATTGAAAAAGAAAAAGGAAAAATAGGTTGTTAGGTTACTTTATAGAGTATTGTATAGTATTTTATTATAGAGTATAGAGTATATAGTAGGATAAAAATAGAGGTAGGTAGAACTTTAAATGATTGTTTTATTACTAAAAATGGAAATGTAGCAAGTAATATAAAATTACCAAAAATATAAAATGTAGCGGGTATTATGGAACGGAGGAAGTATTGTTCATCTACTAAACAAAAATGAAGCAAATGCATGTAGTGCTAAGTTTGTTTGGCAGGTGAGAATCAGTTTTTGCCTCAGTGGCGGCAAGTATCATATTTTTCTGAAGATACCTTGGTTCAATTCTCAAATCTTTCCTCAGTGATGACAAGTATCCTATCTTTTAAAAGTTTCTTCGATTTGATTTTCATTCTCCCTCCCCCAATCTACCATGTAGCCCAACCTTGGTTTGATTCTTAGATCTTGCTTCAGTGGCGACAAGTATCATATTTTTTATAAGATACCTTGATTTGATTCTCATTAACTCTCTCCCTTAGTCTACCTAACCCAAAGCAATGTAATTGTTTGGTGGTACACATTTTGTATATTACCAATTAGTTTCAAGATAGGAAAATAGAATATATAATTGATCAAACTCACTAATAGATACATTTAACACACACACAGATTTTAAAGATTACTCATGGAGAAATACACTTATGATTTCTTAAAGATTACATTGTAAACAATATTAATGAAAAACACATATATTTTAGATGATAATTGATCAAACATTTTGAAATTATTATATCAAGTACATGTGCTAGCTATACATCACTATCACGAGTATCATCTAATTATCAAGTACTTGTTTTTTTTTTTTTTGTTTGTTTCCTCTTATTTGTCTCTATAATAATCTTCTTTATGTGAAACATGTTTTTAGACCATGCCTCAATTTTTTTATCTTTTGATTTTAACAACTCTCACTATTTATCTGATCTCTTTACCATGTACTCAAATAGAAGTATATGAAATTATATTATCAATATATTATCTTCCTTAATATTGCAGTAGACATAATTTTTAAAATGTTATAATAATTGCCAACTCTATAGTGTCATTTAATATTATACTAATAAAAATTCAACTCAAACTCATATGTATATAGGTGGCAAATGCTCCCCAAATAAAGGACCCCAAGCAAACTTTTATTGGTATGATTTTAGTGCCACATAGTATTGGACCATTGCAATGTTTTTTACATAAATTGGATGAACTAGGCTTACATGTGGCCTCCTTTTTTCCCCTTCCCTAGTCCCTTCTATCCAGTAATCCCGTGGATGCTAAAACCTACCAATGTCACAAATTTCACTCAATTTGCTTTGTGGAAAATATTACTCCCTTTGTCTCTATCACAATATATTACTTTTCAACTTTTCTTTTTAATTTGTACTACTGATTTACATTTTTACCTTTTTAGGTAATAGTTTTTCTTTTCTTCTTTTTTTAATTTCATTCATAAACTTAAATATTTTCTTCATGTTAATCACTATTTTTATTCTCTATTTATTTTTTGGCTTATTTTTCAACCGAATTTTCTTTTCCGCTAAATTTCACCTATTTTACACTAAGTGCAAAATGAAAGGAACATAGGGAGTACTTAGAGCTACTTCTAGTTTAATAATTACATTCCAAATCCTAAACGGCTAATTAAATTATGTACATTCCTAACTTATGTGAAGTTACAAATAATATTTGTTATCGAGATCAATTAAAAACAAACATTGTATTATCACTAATAAGGATAATACTGCGCACATTCGACTATTTGAGTATCCGACCCCCAAACTCTGTCTAATTGAGAGCTACTTATTAACATTGGGATTGGTGCAATAGCATGTTTTTGTATACGAAGTTCACACCATTTTTAAGTTTTCCATGTAAACTCACATGAGAAACTTTGCAAATTAAGGACAGACTTGAAGTGACGGAAGGAAAAAGTTCTAGGAACGGAATGAGTTGGATTGGAAGAGTTCATACAACGAATGATTAATTAATATACCTAAATATGAATTGGTGGGGTATGTATATCAATCACAAAACTAGATGTTTAAAGGTTTGGACTTTTACTAAATTAGGTGCTACAATATGAAAATTGGAAGTGAACGAGAAGAATTAATTAGAAGCACCAATGTGTATCGCACCACTAGCACCATTCCAACAAAGAGCAACTTTAAGCAAAGAGCATACCAACAATATACACAATCCTAATTCAAACACCAAAATTACAACAATATGCAACGTATCTCAGTCTAGGGGCCAAAGATTACTAGTTTTTAATTTGAGATTATAATGAACTAAAACGATTAATCAAATTGGGTACACTTTTTATTCATGTAAAGTTGCAGACAAAGTATACTACCACAGGTCGACCAAAACTATGTACCTATTTGTTATCGCCAACAAAGGTATAACAAGGGTTTAATTGCATACGTCCAACCGTTTTAATACCACTCTAAGAAGAAGCCCTTTAATGACATTAAAGTAATGAATATTATTGTAATGAGCCAGAAATCACCAATCATAAATGAACAAAAACTAGTAATTAACAATACAACCGTTTTAACATAAAAGTAAACTTCAAGCCTTATCCAATCATAAAAGTAAACTAGTAATTGACGATTCTCTTGATAAATATTATGGTCAAATATTATTAAGTAACTCACATCTAAACTCTCAACTAAACAGATCTTAGTGAATCATTTCAATTAAATTTTCATTTTAATTCATTCATTACAACATCGTTTTTTATAAGAAAAAACTATTGTTGACAATGTTTAATTTGATACGAAAAAGATTGATTTTAACATATACTGGACCATATTGTTGAATTTGTTATGGGACCTAATTAAGTCCATACTCGTTGGAAAATTTAACATGTATGTCGTCATAATTACACATAATACATTGGACCATTCACCGTTGTAATTTGTATTACTTTGATAAGGTAAGTCAGCCTCTTATTTGCTACCTAGTTCTTTACGTTATATTCCCTAATCCCACGGGTGAAACAACCAACACATTATGTGGGTTGTCATTGCCCACATATAACAATATTACCATAACCTTAATCCTATAAAAAATGGGTTGGAATTCATAATCAATAAATACATTTTTAGTGGTGGTCACACACATCCTTTGAAATTAATAATAGTCATAAAAATTGAAATTGACACTTTATAAAATAATTCAAGTTAAAATATACGTAGTTTTAAAAGATCAATAAACATATTAGTTGATATGAATTATGTACGATATTTTCATTTTAGCTATAAATAAACATTTGTAAATTATTCCCTCCGATTCTTTTTATTTTTCCCTTGAAATATGGGAATGAGCCAAAAAAGTACTAATGAAGGATAGTATTCTATAAAAAGTCATTAATAATTAAAATAAATAATGATTAATATAGTTTAAAATAATGAAAAGAAGTGAAATCATCATCATCATCATCTACGTACTCAGTGCATCCCGCCTATAGACTATGATCAAAGTTTGAGGAGGGACGAAAGGTGGCAATCTATACCCATAAAGGAGAATGTGGCTAAAGCGTTAGATTTAGATAAGAACCGATAAATTTAAATAAGGATTTACGAATTGGATTTATTTAATGTTGTCTACTAAAATATAGCATACAGAATTGGCCAATTAAGGCTTAGGGAAAAAAATTGGGTACAAGAAGAAAAAAGATTTGTTAAAAACTAAATAAGAGCATTAAAGAAAAATGTTCAATTAAGTTGAAGTAAAGAGAGTATTTTATCAAAATGTCAAAATGTCTAGTATTCAAACATTGTGTTAAGTGGAGTATTGCATCATTTGAATATACAAGTCTTGCCTTATTGCATTCTCGTTGTAAATTGAATTTGATCAATGCTTAAGTAGAATTATTTGGATTTTTGAAATTTATTGTTATTATTTAATTTATTATTCTAAAATTTATCGTTGTTATACATTGTCTTTTATGTTATACTAAAATACATTGGAAATTGTCCGTATTAGAGTTGCTTCATATGACTAATCACTCAACGTGGTAAAAAAAACAAACAAAAACATTAAAAACAGATTTCTTAAAGTAAACCTATTCAAAGGTGGATATCTTTCCAATCACCGATAAAAAAAATAAAATTTGAATCATTCTACGTTGCCCCCAAATTAAGGACTCGGTTACTTAATGTCTTAATAACCTCATTCAAATCTTTTCTGTACAACTATAATCCGTCCATTTTATAATATTTTTCTAATTTGGAATATTAAGAGAAATTTGAGTAAGGTTTTTAAATGATATAAAAGATAAAATATATTTACGCGAAATCTCGCTAGATTTGTTTTAATGTATATTTTTTATTATACATTTATAGTAATTGTTATGATAGATATTTAAAGATATTAAAAAATAAAATTATTTTAAAAATTATGTAAAAAATAAATAAGAAGAACAAAAAACAAAAGAGAATATAAAAATTACCCTCTTTATAATTAAAATTTTAGAAATATATAATTAAAAACTTTACATGAAAATGAATTAGTAATTATGTTTTATGTTCTACATGTCGCTCAAAATTTTAATTACATTTCTCTTTCAAAATTAAATAATTCAAATAAAAAGAACATCAGAAAACAAACAAAAAAGAGTAGGTCATATATGAAAATTAATCTCTATCCTTTTTATTCCAATTCTAACAAGACCTTACCTTATAAAAACTAATATCTACCAATGTTTCATTTCATTTTTACATAAGTACTTTACTTTTTACATGGAAATAGTTTAATTTAACGATTAGATGTATATAATTTTATCGTCCTAACAATTAATGGACGGTTTCTAATCAAACAATCTAACTAATCAATATAATACCTAAAGATAAATTCCAAAAATAAAAAAAATATAAAAAAAGAAAAAAGAAAGGAAACGTACTTTCTAGCAGAAGGGAGGCCAACGGCGGTGCCATAAGAGTGAAATTGAGCGGAGCGAAGCGCATCGACGACGGCGTTTTCGGCATTAGGACAAGTACGAAAACAGGGGAAAATAGAAGGATCACCATGAGCAAGAGCAAGCATTGGTCTATTATCATTTGGATTTAAATTCTCCATTATCATAGTTCTTGCTTCTCTTACCGTTACCCCTCTTTTTGTGTTTGATGAAGGTTTATTACCATTATTAACATTACCTGTTGAAATATTTCCATTTTCGTTTCCCTTGAACCTCCATTCTTTGTTAACTCCATTCATTTTCGCTCCACCGTTTTCCATTGATTTTATAGTTTTTTTCTCTCTTTTTTTGTTTGTTTGTTTGTTTGCTCGGTTAGAATGGGTTTTGTGGGTTGTTTTGGCTGGGTATTTATATTTTATACTATGAAATTAATTGGTCTTACGCGTTAGGTCATTTTATTAAGGATTTTATTAAAAAAAGAATATTAATGAATCTTTATATTTTTGGATAAATATTATGTTCAATAGTGTAAGCATATATAAACGTACCAACTATATAAGGAATATAAAATAGTATCTTTGCAAATTCTCTATTTATAGTAAGTTATTTTAGTTTGACCTATATATTTTTATGGGTAAAGTTTGTGACTTAAAATATATTTTCTTTTATTTTTATTAGTTGCGCGCTACAGATTAATGTTACTAATTGTAGTAACTAATAAAAATTATAGGAAAAATATTACTTATATAATAAGCGAGTTGTTTATATGTGAATTGTCGCAAATTGAAAATAAAAATGTGAAGTATTATTTTATAAGAATGAGGGGTAACTTAACTCCCTCATAAATAATTTTGACGATGAGCATACTCTTGTTTTATAAGTGAGTTGCTTCTTTTATATGTATTTACACAATATTATCATATGAGATGCATCATATTCAAAATCTAATAATGTCGAACCAACTCAGAGGTGAATGCAGAAAAAAAAAAAAGTGATTTCACTACATAAAAAAATGCATTTAAAATTTTGAAATTTAGGCAACTCAAATGGCTCAAACTTAAGTCTTTTGTGTGAACGTGTGAAAGTCAAACCATCTAATCTACCAACTCTCTTGTATTCTATAAATGTTTTACAATATTTAAGTGTTGCCCGGACAACTAAGACAGCTTCCTCATAATGGCACATATCCTTAGTAGAATTATAAATTTGTTCTATCAATTTTATATATTACACCCTACAAACATCATGTTCATTCTAATATTTAATTAGTTTGATGAAAATCAATTACATAATTATAGAGAAAATTATAAAAAGGAGTCCATTTTTAAGTTGAGATTAGGTATTGGATGACATGGTCCAAAGAAATAATGCTGTAATAACGTGCAATTGGCATAGTAAGCTGGTAATTGTTAATTGTTTACTTGGAAGTATGAATCGTCATAGGTGTACTGTGTACAATTGCTGTGTGCATGCCACTCCGAAGGTGCTGCTTCCTAGTCCATGCCGCACGTAAGACCAGACAAATGTCTACGTATCCATTGTATCTCGTTGATCATTCTTTTCGACTCTTTACTCACCACTAAATCACACTTACTCGCGAAGTTGGAATTTCGAATTATAGAAGGCTAAATTGTCGATATAATAGCAGGTTATAAACTAAAAAAATTAGTGAAATTACAAAAATTTTAAAATCATGTAAATTGAAACAAACGTGAACCATAGCAAATATTATATTTAACAAATGGAATTGAAACTTCCTTATAATTATCCTTTTTGAAAAAAAACTAAGTAATCACTCCATATATTTGCCTAATAATTCTCCAAAAAAACGCTATTAAAATTAAGATAACAAAAATATAAACACAAACTAAAAATGATGAATGTGAAATTATGAAAGATAAAGAGTAAGGACATTATATATAAATTTATTAGTCTATAAAAAATAGTAGTTAAATCATGATGATTTGATCCCAAACTCTTAGATCACAAATGTATTACTCTAACGATTGAGTTGTGGTAATTTTTTTGTATTTTTGCACTCTTTAAACTATATATCATATTAGTAAAGGGAACCAAAGCCAAAAATACAAAAATTTAGGGTCCGGCCTTCCCGACCCATAAAGCTTCGCCTATAATCACACATTTTAACTTTCAAATCTTTACTGAACACTTAACCACACTTTTTAATTTATACTCTTTAAATTTGAATTGATGCACATTTTTACTAAAGGCTGTTTCTTTTGGCAAACAATATCTTTTCTGAAAAATAATTACTACCATCGTTCTTATTGCGTTTTTCATTTTTTACAAATAAAAATTTTATAGTTTTTTCCATTATGAATATTCTATTTTGAGACATATTTATCAGTCAAACCAAATAACAAAAAATAAAGTAAACAATTATTCACGAAAATGTTTACCCTAAACAAAAAACTTATTAAGGCCGAACCTAATTTTTGCTAAAATTGCATTAAATTGGCCTTTCTATTAAATTGATTGATGTTTATTTTTAATAAATAGGATTATTATTATTTTAAGATGAAAAGATGAACGAGTTTAGTCTAAACTCGTCAACACATATTCTTATATTGTGATGTATTAAGCCAATTTTTGGGTCATCGCACGCCTCTCTATAGATTCCAAAGAAAAACAAAATCGTAAACCTCCCGCCTCCAACGTCACCAATCGGGAGTCGGCATCATCCGTGAGACCGTGACTCATCATTCGCGATATAGAACGAAGTCATGGAAATAGCCTTGTAACTTTTAATAATTAAATAAATAATACTTAATTTCATTGTGTTAGGGAGTAGTTAGCTTAATGAGGCTTATAATAATAAGCCTAAAACATGTGCTCTTATAGTCATTAAAATTCACTCCTACTTAGTTAACTACAACTTTTTTTGTTACTTTTCGATAGTGTACGACTCTATGTATAACCCACATGCTCAAAGTAAACGAGAAGAATAGTCTACGTATAAACCACATGCTTATATTTGAAGTAGATGATGCTTAAGGGGCTTTAAGTTGAAACAAAGAATTAAAAATATTAGAAAATAACTCATATATAATTTAACAACGAAAAATTAAAGAGATGAGTGTAATATAATATATATATATATATATATATATATATATAGACACACATACTGGACTACTCCTATGATCTGAGTATGTCTCACTATCAAACAAATTTCAGTTTATAAAGATATAACTTATAAGCATAGTGGACTAGTGTCCCAAAGGTCATCCAGCTAAACCATTGGATTAGTGATGTAGTATACTAGTCTTAGGTTGTATATGAAAATGACATCTCAAGCCGGCCTAAAAATTAATAAATGTATATAGGTACTGTGCAATTTTAAAATTTATGATATTTTTTAGCAAATTTGTATCTGTAAACACTTAATACATACTACGTAATTTAATATTGATGCTCTTAACTTTTTCGGGGTCTGTGCGATCGAACATATTGAATATGCTCAGAACCTTTCATGCTTAAATGGTGTGATTTGCACCATAAATGACTTAAATATGCGAGTTTATTAAGTTATTACAAATTCTTGTGAGAGACGGTCTTTTTGAGAGACCATCTCTAATTGGGTCGGTCACTATATATTTTTTAAAATATTGTAAGTAGGCATTAAGAATGATGTAAGTAGACATTTAAGATATTTAAAGTATGCATTAAGGATACGGTAAGTAAGCATTAAGGATAATGTAAGTAGACATTAATCTTTAATGGGTTGTGTTTGAGATACATCTCTTAAAGAAACGATTTCTCAAAAAACTAGTTGTTAAGTTATATGGTGCAAATCCAAAGACACGGAAGGAGTTTGAGACCTATAAAAACTGTCTACTTGTACTAACTAATAGTCGTATGCTGTTGATATGTAAACAAAACAAGGGGCAAGTACAAAGGTTTTAAAACCCAGTCTTATTTGTGCCTTAAATAACCATAAAGACATTAGTAATTACTAATTAATATAGATGAAATTGCCACGCACATCTCACGAAAAATACTTGTCATATTATTTATTGATAATTTTATATCCGGATTCAGCGCCACCTTTGTTGATGGTGCGACCAAGACATAGAAATTAGGGCTTGGGTTTTGTTAAGGATCTTCTTTGTTCTTTCCAATTATCAATTTGTTCCTTATTACTCCATTTGTAGATAAACTGATTGTTATATTTTCTATTTTAGTCTGTTATTTTAATTTTATATTATTTTTATTTTAGGTAAATTTTGCCCCTTGTTCTCGAGTGGAATATTGAATATAATGATGATGATATTGTAGTTTTTCCCACTATTTTCTTTAATTCTTATTCCTGTATCTTCTATTTTTTTCTCTCATTTTCAATCATACGCTTATAATTTAGTGAACCTTATCAATTTCTACTTGTGTGAGCTGTATCAATTGTGAGTGGTGCAATCTCGTAAAAAGGAAAGGATATATGCTTTATATGAAAGAGAATTTTGAGTCTCCTTTAAAACTTTTCATTCCTCTCATACACTTTTGACTTTTCTAAGCATAGTGCTATTCTTTAATTAGATATCTTCACCAAAAAAAGATTTTGAGATGGTTATTATAACTGTAACTACTATTGAAATTGCTTTTTTGCATTATTTATAATTTTTGCATTAAAACCTAGTCACCAACTCATCAATAAAAATTAACAAGTTAAATACAAGTCAATAATATAACACCAAATATTGAGTTGACATTATGAATTATTGTTAATAACAATTTCTCACATTATCTTTTAGTTTAAGTTATATTGTTACTTGATCCTACATCTAAAGTAAAGTAGAGGTGTATAACAGATCGAATCAAACTGAGTCGGGTCATTTTCTTAACAGTCGGGTCATACAAAAACAAAAAAAAAGATAAACCATTAAAACCTAGTCACCAAATCAAGTAGTTTTTTTTTTATGTATTTTATAATCTATTTTTGAATTTGCAGAGCTGAATGCTGATATACTATTAGTAGAAACCTATAATTAACTCAAGTCTAACTCATGACGAAACCATTGGAACCTAGTCATCAACTCATCAATACAAAGTTCAAAACAAGTAAAGTTTTCTTGTTTATATTATCAGCAGAAGTAAAATGTCTCAAAATATTTGGGTCATCAGCTGATATAGCTGACAGCTGCTCAGAGGCAGCTAAGTTATTTTAATCCGGGTAGCAAAAAGTATGGCTCTTAACATATTCAGTGAGATCAGATGAGAAGTTTAAGGCCAGGATTATACTTGGCATAACATTTTCTTTTAAAGACAAGTCTAATGTGACAGAACACAATAGGGATGAAATATAAAATATCAACCCCAATTGTCATGTAGATTACTTATTTGAAGAGGTATCATCGGCTCCAGATGCATCAATGCCTCGTATCTGAAGTATTCCGAATACAACAAATCGCATAAAAAGAGAACTTTGTTCAAGAGAGTTTGCTCATTATCTTATAAAATCGGATCAGTAAAACCGTCACCTGAGAGGATTTCTTTGCTCGAAACAGTGCAGTATAGAGCTGTCCACCTGAAATGCCTTGGTGACAACAATAGATTCCCACTGGAGGCAGAGTTTTCAGGTTATTGAAAGCACATTTTGATTGTAAACTGCTTTTCAAATTTGAATGGATATTCATATTTCGCTAGAAAATTAGCTTTTTAAATTCGCAATTCGCTTAAAAAGCCTCAAAATAGCACAAAGTCCATCATAATTTGCTTGTTTTGATTTGCAACTCGAGGGTAGATTAATGAATCACGTGACACCATAAGCTTTTGAAGTAGAAGGCCTGAGTTAATGCCAGAGATATACACCATTGTTCAGCGATCTGTATCAATCACAAAAAAGAATGTGTCAAAACTTTACAATTTACATATAATTCTTCATCCAAAACTTATTCTCGATGAAGCTAAAGATATATATTTTTCTTTGGTTTCAAATAATAATAGGTGTCAAGGAATCAACTTAACCAAAAACTTACACTGATGATTGAGACCCCAAGATATGTTATATATTATAAGTCGCCCCCTCACACAGAGCCTATTGGGCTAGAAGTGTGGATGCGCATGGCTGAATATTCTACTTTAAATGAGGGGTGGTTGAGATTCGAACCCGTAACCTCTTGTCACGTTGGCATCTGATACCATGTCAATGAACCAACTCAACCAAAAGCTTACGCTGATGGTTGAGGCTCCAGGATATATTATATACTCCAACAATAGGCTAATGTAAAATGACTCGCAAATCATATGCGCTTTTTTATTATGTGAAATTGTAGATTATGTATGCAATTAATGGCTGAATAGAAACATATTTGTTATTACAAGAGGAAGGTTGCATACATTCCATCTCTCCAAAGTCGCAAACCCCGTCTAGGTAGGAGCAACTTAGTTGTATACTTGTATACCTCTTGTTTCAGTGCACAGGCCAATGGATGGTTTGTTGTAGAATAACAGGACTACAGGACAGTAAAAGTACCTCAATCAATGATCTTCAACTACAACAATGGAACCTTTATGATTCATATGGGGTTTAGTCATCATTCTTTGCCTATATCTAACTACTATACCATCCTCAATTCTTTTACACATTCCTTCATTCAGCAAATCTGCTCTTCCACTCGAGCGTAATCCATCAAGAACCAACTTGTAAGTGTACTCCCTAGGGATGGAACCTCCATTCACAAGCTCCACAAGAAACCTCCAAGCATCAGTTGCTCTTCCCACTTCACACAACGCATGAATAATCGGAGTGTAGGAGCTAGTACTCGGCGTTCCATGGTTCGTTTCATGCATTCTCCTCAACATTTCAATACCTTTATCAATCTCATTCACCGTGCTATAATATCTAATAAACGAATCATAAGTAATCCGGTTTGGAACACAACCCCTCTTCTTCATATCATCAAAAAGCTCAAGAGCTCTCTCAATCCTATTAGTTTTACAACAACCATCAATCAAACTATTGTAAGTAACAATATCAGGAACAAAACCCTTAAACAACATCAACCTAAACAAATGATTAGCTTCCCAAATCCTACGACGAATAGCCTTCCTAGACCCAATTTGCATTGCATACTTGCAATACGAGCTTATTAAAATTGTGTATGTGTAGGTATCAGGCTGGCATTGAAACCCAGGTAATTCCATTTTCTGCAATAAAGACTTAGCTTTCTTAAAAAACCCAACTCTACAAAGAGCAAGAATTATAGTATTGTAAGCATAAACATCAGGCTTACAGTGAAACTGTCGCAATCTACAGAAAGCATGAAACGCCTCATTTACAAGTCCTTGTTCACCTAAGCATTTTATCAAACAGGTAATAGACATGGTAGTTACAAGCCCATTATTATCTCTTCTGCTCATTTCTTTAAGAAAATTCCAGAGATTAATCAGTTTATTAGCTTTAGCAAAAACAATGGCCATCTCCTTGACGGTGGTTTCATCATGGGTGAACCCAGAATGAGATTCGACCCAGTAAAAAAACTGGGTGGACTTTAAAACGCCATGATCAATACTGGTTGGGTCACGATGGGCAGCAGGGCCTAGAACAAGGGTTCCTTTTTGGAGTTTATTGGATTCTAATGAAAGGTTGCGTTGTTTAAGTGGAGCACGGTGGCGGGTCGGGTTGGATTGACGGCCAATGGAGCGGGTAGGAATGAAGAAGAAAGTGGGTATGGAACGGAGTACATCGGATACGGACTCGGAGGTCCATGAGAATGAAGCGGGTGGATTAAAGAGATTGAATGGAGTGTCCTTGATCATGAGGGTAAGTACTTGGTTGACGATAGGAGAACGATGATGGTAGAACAGAGGTTTTGTTGCCAACATTTTGTTTGTTTACAGAGGCGGGAATGAACGAAACAAATACTCCCTTTCGCTAAAAATGAAATGTACAATTTTGATATATTCACATCAAATATTTTGTTTCAATAACTTTTTTCCTTATTAGATTTGACTATTTATATAATCGTTAAGTTATCAATTTTGTTAATAACACAATAATTAAATTAGTAATATTGTTCATTATTCCCCAATTTTGTGTGATTTTCCTTTTTTTTCTTAAAATTAGCACATTATAAAATGAAAATTTTAATTAGATAATCTTTGCTCTTTAGACTAGGTTGAGCAATTTGTCCTTGGTTTCTTTATTCTTTGCTTTCATAAATGGTAAATATGTCATGGATATTGGTTTTGGTTATGTTAGAAATGATTTTTCCTTGTTAACATTGCTTCACAAACTGAAAGTATTTGATTGTTTTTATTGCTCTTGATAAATCAATTGTTAAATAATATATTTGATAGAATTGAGTATTGATTGTTGGTATTTTATTATAGCAAATGTAGGCTAATAAGTCATAAGACAATATATATTATAACCCAATATACATTATGTTATAATTTCAAATATATATATATATATATATATATATATATATATATTTATTGTTATAACTTCAAATATATTATGTTATAACCCCAAATATATGCTGATATAATACCAAATATTTTATATTATAACCCCAAATAAATGTTGTTATATTATATGACTTTTCACATTTTACTGCACATACGCATTTACTTTTTGATTTCTGTAACATTTTTTTTTAAATTAACATAAATCAGATTTGGACCGGTCTTTTACCAATCAAATTGTGATTTACTTAACACTTTTTACCCAAACTCAAGCTTAGTCTTCACATATCACAACTACCTAGTGCCTATCCTTTGCGGCGCGAAACCAAGTGTTCAACCTTGTACAAATTTGGTGCAATTTACTCCTGATTCATATAAAGGTATAGACAAATGGGTAAAGAAGGTGAACTGTGGGACGATTCTGTTCTTATTACTGCTTTCGATCAAGCCATCTCCAAGTATAAGGTATTTTCTACCTCTTTACAAGAACAAATTTTGCTTATTGTTTACAATTACTGCATTAATCAATTTATCATAGCAGAAAATGCACGGAAAAGGGTACAAGGAAACTCCAAATACTGGTGCTGCGGATCTCAATATTAACAATTCAGTTGCTCCTGCTGCATCTAATACTTCTGGAGAAGATACTAGGTTTGGTCTCACTACTTGCTTCCTTTTAGGGTTTTTATTTTTATTTCTTTTCTTTTTTAGCTGCTCTTGGTTTAAATTAAGTACTTCTTATCCTTTAATTTGATTTTTGTGGGTAGTGTTATATATATGCTACTAATAATTGAATGATTGTTTGGAGAGTTTATAGTAGAAGGTTTATTGGTTTTTTCTTGTGCCATGAAAGTCTTCTGCAACATATATCATATGGCCTTTTTTAAGGAAGAATTTTGTTGGGTAAGACTATATATATGCTATTAGGCATTAGCTACCGAATGATTGTTTTAAGGGTTTATGTGAGCTGGGCTGTTGGTGTTTACTTGTTCCATGATCATCTTTTGCAACATGGAGTATATCATATGGCCTCTTTATGAGGAAGAATTTTTGTGGGTAAGGCTATATATACTCCTCCGTCCAAGCCATTTTGCCCCATTTGCTTCATTTGCTTTTAGCATGGAGAATGAAGAGTTGAGTATAGTGGGCTATTAGAAATAAGAGAGAATAGAGAGTAAATGGTGGGTCATATCTAAAAATAAAAATGCAGCAAATTTATTGAGAAGGGCTAAAATGGAAAGTTAGGTAAATTGAGTGGGATAGGGCCTAGGGGAGTATGCTACTAGCAACTTAATGATTGTTTGAAGGGTGTATGTAAACGGGTTTTTGGTGTTTACTTGTGCCACAATCAACTTCTGCAACATTTATTATTTGACCTTCTTATGAAGAAGAAATAAGTTGGGTTGTCCTAGAAGAATGTTGTCATGGTTCTCTAAATAGAAAAGTCATGTGTTTTTGATTTAACTAATGTAATTAGTTTTCCTTGAAACGATTTGTTGATCAACATTATGGGAAATCTATTGAGTTGAGCATATGTATACTTAGAGCCTTTTGTGTTGTGTGTGTCTCTTGAAAGATTAATGACTCTTTCTCATAGTTTCTAATCTGTAATAGGTAATAACTTTGGCATGTATGGATGTTATTCTATACACTGATGTGAAAATATGTGATGTATTTAAGCTCAAGACAAACACTAATGCTTTCTCCAAAATCTTTAAAGAGATGAATGTTAGCTTGACGTGATACATTATGTTGAGGGATAATATGATATCAGCTTCTTTGGGAAAACAACAAATGATACTTGCTTGAAGCTGTTTGTTATGAATACTTGTAAGAAAAGGCTGGAAGGCTACAGCATTCCATGTACCTTGACCGTATCATGCTTCATTAACTCCAAGCAACATAACTACTTTGATGGGAGTATATGGATGTCATGCTGAATAGCTTAACCGGTATTAGTATAAATAGGATACTTTTCTTCTTTTTCTTGTATTACTTGAATGTAACTGTGATCCAATTTGTTACATATTCGCTCTGTTTCTTGTTCTGAATTTGCTGACACTTCTATTTTGGTGTTAAGTAATCCAGAAATACTTGATGGAGGGAATGAAAACGGTCTGGGTGCTGTTCCGGAAAGTCTGAAAACTTCTAACAGAAATGGAGCTGCAGATTCAGAAGTTACAGGAGAACATGCACTTGAGTCAAATGTTTTGCCCTTGCAGGATCAGTCCCATAATTACTCAACCTCTTTAGATGTGGATGAATACAATCAGCTATATAAACAGTACTATGAAGTCGAGGAGCAAAGGCAAAAAATTCTACAGAAGCTGCAGAACTTCAGCAGTGGGCAATATCCATACACAAGTGAAGTGCCTGTATCTGGCTCACAGTGGGGTACCAGTTCTGCTACCCAAGAATATCAATCATATATTAGTCAAGTGCCTTGTGGAGCAATGGTTGTTTCTTGCTGCCCATGCCCTAGCCAATGTTCCATGGCTTCTTGCTCTTTACCTTGCCCCTTAAATGGTGTTTCTGCTTGTAATTCTGGTGTAAATTCGTCAGCAACAATGGATCTGGGAAAGTTTTCAGCAGTTGAAGATAATATTGTGAAGACGGCAATGGGAGCTGCAGAAAAAGCAATATCTGCATTGAAGATTAATGCTTCTGGTAGGTTTGCCAACATCCTTGTAGTGTTTTCGGAATTCTTTGAACAATGTTTTTTGTCATTCATCATGATTCATGACTAATGTGAGAAGTTGTTACCGTTGAGCTTGTCAAACTGTTTAGCCCAATGTGATATTCTCTTGCTAGTTTGTCTATCTGCTGGTGGAAATGGTTTAGTGACAGAATCCGCAGTATCTTAGGGACATGAATATGGTGGTATGGTTTTTGTTTGGTATTGCTTATGGCATATTCTTTGCTGCATTAATCCTGTTATGTCAAATATGCAAATTTCATGATTGGTATAAAGTCCAATTAACTACTCTAGATTGATTCTATAGTAATAGTAGCATATATGTAGATCGAGCATGAAAGCAGTGTTATTGACATTTCCTCTTTGTTTGGATAAGTGGAAACATAGTGAAAGGGAGAGAAGGGAAAGGGAAGAGATGAAGTTCCCTCATTTAAGTAAAGGGTGAGTAGAAGATAAGGGAGGGACCTATATTCCCTTACTCGTACATAAATACGATCCCTTAAATGTTCGAGAGATTAAGAGGGACATTGGAGCTCTATCTTCCCTCTCCCCTTTCTTTCTTTTCTGTTCCTTTCCTCTCCCTTATATAAGGAAGATTTGAATTGAACAATTCTTGCTTTGTTAAAGTTGGTCTGTTGAATTGTATCAAAATATGAATTATAACAAACAAAAAAATGGAGAAGTCTATGTCTGTGTGTGAGATGATCCTCTTGTCTGCATATTTGTCTATTAGGTATAAGTTAAAACCTCATTTTCAAGGTGGCCAAGTTAAGGTGATTGTTAGTGTCTTGGAGTCTTCATGACGTATAATACTTTTCTTCATGCAAATATTGCTAGTTTTTGCTTGTTCTTGCTGTGTGTTCTCAGATTGATGAACATAGGATACACACTAGGCTGCTTATTTCTTAGTATGCTTACACCTTTTTTATATGGAATACAGACTCAAAAGAGGAGAACAAAACCGACAGTGTAGTAGAACAAAAGGCAACCGTTGGAACAGATCTAAGCACAGTTCTGAATGTGTGGTATTCTGCTGGGTTTTACACTGGCAAGTAAGTATATGAATATTTCCATTGCCCGATCTCAGTCCGCCCTTCCTTTTATCCTTCCTAATCTTTCAATGATGTATGATTATCTGGTTTCTGTATGACTCCGTTTTCTCAATTCTGGCCTTCAATCTACTCGAATGTAGGAGATATCCTTGAAAATATTTTGCAACTTACATTTTAATTCATTTGCCTTAAAAATTGCTGCAAGGTTTAAGAACAGGTAATTTTTGCTCTGCCGAGATATATTGTTTTAGACTTTTAGTAGCGTGTGCAGAGTAAATGTATGTATGAAGTACTATTTGTCTTCTATATCTTGAAGGTAAACTTCGTATAACCAAATTGAAATTTATTAATTAATGAAAATTAGACGGTATCCATTTGGATGCTTGGAAGTTTTTTTATCCCAAAGTCTGCAACTAGAGTCCAATATTAATTATCCTCCATGAAGAATTATCATTTTTCATGATCTTTTTTGCATACTTCTCTTCCTGAAGGGTCTCGACTATCAAATTTGAGTTGCGACACTCTTGCTTTTCTGCACGCCAAATTATCAGGAACCTGTTCAGCCTCTTTTCTCCATGAAGTTACCTTGGATTTTGATTAGATGAACATTAAGATTATTAATAGTTGCTGATAACCTTATATAGAGCATAATAGGACCTTCCTTACAAAATTTTGAACACTCCAAAGCTGAAGTAAACTGTCTCAGCTTATGAATGCATTGTTAGACCTTAGAACTGTTGTTGAATGCTCGCTCTTGTCTTTCTCTATCTTATTCAGCTGGATGTTTATTGGTTTTAACCTGGTCGTCAAAATAATGTGCACTATTTCGAATATATCTTAAGAGAAGTTATCTGTTACTGGTTTATGGTTGAATTTCTCGATATGCCACTACTTTTAAGCAATGTAAATTTGCTTTTTGAATTTGCAATTTACTTGAAATTGTCGAAAATTAGCTTTTTCAAAGCGTTATTCACGAGGGGATTATCGAATCATGTGACACTACTTTTAAGTGATGACAACTCAAATGTACATGAATTATTTGTAAATTTATGTTTTCCCATTTATATATGAGGTTTTTGCTTGATTTTAAGCCTCAGGCGCTGGAAAAAATCATTTTTCTTAGTCCGGTTTTGAAGAATATGGCAACTTTCATACAGAGCGATTTTTCTGTCCTGTTTTTGCTTGATGTACTAATAAGTATTACTTCAACTTATTGCAGGTATCTAACCGAGCAGTGTTTTGTTAAGAAGCAACATAATTAGGTGTTAGAATATTTTCCATGAAGCTGATTTTTCCTGTGTTAATGTCAAAGCAAGTGACTAGTCAAAAACAACTTCTCCTTTGTCGTTGGGCTACAAGTTGACATTTTCTTTGTGGACTTCGAGAATTCGTAAGTTAATAATTGTTACTTAAAGACGCGTTTCAAATGGGCTGGTCCATTATTACTAAAAAAACAACTACAAAACAAACTTGTATAACCTATTTGAAGTTGGTGTTTTAATCTATTGAAGTTGATATTTTAACCTATTGGAGTTGTCATTTTAACCTATTAAAGTTGGTACTTTAACCTATCTAGAGTTGGTGTTTTAATGTTATGTTGTTAATCAATTGAAGTTGATATTCTAACCTATTTGTAGTTGGTATTTTAACCATTGAAGTTGGTATTCTAATATGTTTAAGTTGGTGTTTTATGCATTGTAAGTTTGTATTTTAACTTGTTTAAGTTGATGTTTTAACACATTGAATTTGGTTTTAATACATATTAAAGTTGGTATTTTAACCTATTGAGTTGGTGTCTTTAAAAAATTGCTTAAATAAGTATTTTGACTTATGTAAGTTGGTATTTAAATCTATTGAAGTTGGTATTTTAACCTAATAAAGTTAGTGTTTTAACCTGTTGAAGTTGGTTTTTTAACAGGTTAAAACGTCAACTTCAATAGGTTAAAAAACCGACTTTAATATGTTAAAATACCAACTGTAATAGATTAACAACTTAAGGTTAAAACAACAATTTAATAGGTTCAAATCCCAACTCTAAATACCAATTTCAATAGGTTAAAATACTAACTCTAATAAGTTAAAATATCAACTTTAATAGTTAAAATCAACTTCAAATATGTTAAAACACGCATATCGGTTTTAAAGTTTCTCTCTTTTTTTTTAATTGTTGGGCTAGGCCTGAAGAGCCACTTTTTATAAATACGATTTGTTCTCGTGAGTCATGAATATGATGATATGCAATAGAGCTTCACTGAGCCAAGTCATCTTGATTACTCTGATTCTCTATGTAGTCCATAAACTTATTGTGTACTTAGGTAAAATAAACAACAAAATCTAAGTTTGCTATGACCTTTAGGTGCTTTTACAAATTGTTATACGCTGACATATTGTTACGAGGATCGCAATCATTACCATCTAGTGGTTAAACTAGTAGCAAATGTACACAAAATATCATGGAGGCCTTGAACTATAATCTCTAGATATCTCTTATGGGCGCATCCTTGTGAATTTGGCGATAAATTGGGAAGTCAATGCTTAACCAAACGCAACTTCAACTAACCAGCACAGGGGCTCTCATGCTGACACAACACACTTCCAACTCCACTCGAATGACAACGAAAGAAGCATTTAAAAGACATCGTTTTTAGCCAAACATCTCTATAATTTTGCATAAAACAACCACCTATTGCTAGCTTAATCCCCTGTAGCTTTAAATATACACAATAGTCATTACCATTGAGGTCTATAGTTCTAACTTCTAACAACAAAATCATGCTATTCAGTCACTAGCTAGCAAAGTCATGCGACTGCTTACGAAAGTATCATTTTACATGATCACACCTTCACATTTTTCGCAGCTTGCTTAATTTGTTCGATTGTAAAGATACCAAACATGTCATTGTCTTTGACAGCATTGACGGCTGCCAGTGCGAGATCATTTACGTTAACAGGAGGTGCCAAAACCAAGTCTGAAGCGGGAAGAGAGTTTAGAGGCCGAACCAAATTCTCTGTAGCACTTAAAATCTTTTCCCATGGCTCCCCAACCAAGTCGAGAGGGATCTCAAAGCCGTCCACCCTTCTTTTACCATATATAAAAGCTGGCCTTAATACAACTCCTGCAGACAAACACTCCACATTCTAAGCATTTTCTCCCAGATAGAAAACATTAGATAATTCACATCGCATTTGCATGTAAAAGCTACAACAATCAAGTATTGGCCTACAAAACAAGTACTTCCTTCGGTCCTATTAAAATGCAACAGATAGTGACATATTGTGAGGGGAAATATGACTGTTAGTTCCATCCAGTTAAGTAGGACTAGAGGAGTATTAGCATTTAGCATCACATCCAAATATGACGAGAAAAATTCTATAATTATAAAGCTGAAATGGGTATCGTCATAAAGTAATAATGATTACCTGAATTAGGGTATCTAGAAAGAACCTCTGATTCAGCTTTCCTCTTTCCAGTGAAGTATGCAGATTCAAGCAAGAAGGGTGGGAGATTGTAATCATGAACTGTGATTAAGATGAATTTTGGGACTCCTGCAATACGTTCATGAATAATTAAAACTATCATCGAAGCCACTATATTGTAATTTTACAAGCGCAGAGCAAAAGAGGTTCAGTTACCTATCTTTTTCATTATCTGTTCTCTCTTTTGAAAAATTCATGCAATCAAGTGACAAGGTATAAAGACAATCATAGTACCAACGAAACACTAGAGCCAGAATGACCAGGGATCAATTAGCTCAATGAGACATAATATAAATTCACTTACCATATTCTTTTGCAGCATTTACAGCAACAACATTGGCTTCACCGTTAATCCTTTTCATTTGCTCCTCGTTTCCGAAACCTCCCAAGGTAGAAACAACAGCAGTGGCTCCAAGAAGGATTTCGTCCCAGTTAACATAGAAAACATCCCCTGTACAATAAAAGGAGTTAAATTGACTAATACTATAGAGCCAAAAGAAGGGAAAACATTCTCCCCCACAAACTACTATACTCTCAGTCTCTCGCTGCTTTCATATTGCAAGAACTAGTTAAGAAATAAAATTGTTTAAAGAAGTACTCTCTCGCCTATTCGCTTTATTTGTCCTATTTGGTTTTTCAACACTATTCATTAACACTCTTATTATGTGATTTGTTCTAATCTATAAGTTACAACATAGTCATGTGGGATCTTGTTATATTCATCTTATTGTAAATTTTATTAATATCAACTTTTTATAATTTTTACTCAAGCACAATTAGAGATATTTAAGATTAATAACGTGCATTGGCAAATATGACAAAACCAAATGGTGACAAGTAAAGAGAATACGAGGGAGTATCATTCAAGCGTATGTGGCGTACCATCCATAGGAAAACAATAATATAATAGAATCTTAACAATCAATTAAAACTTGACAGGAAATAATTCAAAAAGCAATACCTATTGAATAAGTAAATTTATCACAACAGTTATGTATCTTGCAGCTTTGAGATTTGAAAAAATTGCTTTAGCAATTATATGGATGCTCCAAATCAATAGGAACGAACGGAAGGACTTTATAGATGCATGTTAAAATCAAGATCCAGCATTGATGAAAACTTCGTAAAATAACATTACGAGTAGCGTAATAAGGGAGCAAGAAAGTCAAGACATGCCTGGTACCCAAGAAACCTGATCTACCCAAGATTCTGATATACGAGGACGTCCTGACCTGAGAAAAGTTCATGGAAAGCTTTAGACTCCGCATTCCAATTGAAACTATAAAGTAGCCTCATATATCAACACGAAAAACAGTAAGACATACTGGAATCAGATATCAGCTAAAATACTATTGTGCAAGTCTACGAGATAAAAATTAAGTAGGAAATCAATAAGTCAAACCTGCTTAGACTTACAACCTCTATGCCCTTTGATACAGCTGCCTTGCATATTGCAGAGCCAACAAAACCACTGCCTCCCAGAACAACTAGCTATTCAGAACAGCAGCTCCCATGAGCAAAAAACTTTTCTTCTGAAACATAACTAATATGAAGACTGAAAAACTGATCCGACTATACCTTTTCAGTTTGAACATTCGCTACGATGTCTATTGTAGCAGATTTGAAGTTTTCCTCCATGTTGGTTCCTGAATAAGCACACTCGACATGACAACTCCTAAGCCTGTAGTTGAAGTAAAATGAAAACAACATTGAGATTAGCATCTATTGCTAAGTACCTATAATAATTAAACTAAAATCTAGTTTAAACATAGAAAAAGTGTTCTCCATGAACAAGAAAAAAATCAATTGAAGGAGAAGACAAGTAAATAAGTTTTATTACCAAATCAATTATCAAGTGCAAGTCCCAAATTTCATATATGTATATATTTATTCACTTGGGGAAAAGAAAACTATGAAATCATTGAAAATGTTCAAGTCTTTACACTGTGTTTGGATAAAGAGAAATAGAGGGAAGGAAGGCGAGGGTCAAGGGATTTGTAAGGATTGAGGATTCCTTGTTTGGATAACAAAAACTGAGGGCAGAAATTTGGAAGGGAGGGGTTTGGAGGGAAAACATGGAGAAAATTTGTAAAGAATACATTTGTAAAAAATACAATATCTCATAACGTGGAAAATTTTGAAGGGAGTTCACTCATTTTCATTCATTTTCCCTTCTCTTCCCTCCTAAACAAACAAGATGCACATTGCTATCCTAACATAGTGTCAATGTCAATTGAAAATAAGAAAGGAATCCATCAACAAATTTACCAAAGTATAAACATGGGGACAACTAGAGAACAAGATTTAGGCACAGTTGCTCAAGCAACATGATGCAGTGAAATTGAAAGTTTGTGAACCAACAAGCATCAATCCAATTTTTGGTGATTCCCCATTTACTATTCATGTGTCGGTCTCAAGTTCCAATGAAGGAGGAGTATAGTGATAGATTAGAAACAACCACATCTTAAATTATGATTTGGTGATTCCCCATTTATTATTCATGTGTCTAGTTATCAATTTGCAAATCAGTATTTATAATCAACCCAAACTCCCTCCCAAATGAACAATCTTTCAGTAATCCCATGAAGAAAAACCCTAATCTTTTTCCATAACAAGAACAGTAATGTACGCATTTCTCCCACTACTCATCATCTCAGAACAAAACCCAACAATCTTTAAATGAAGAATATTCTCTAACTTAACTAAACAACCATTTATGCTAAACAAAACTCTCCAACTAATAAAAAAACTGCCCTTTTGCATGCACTTGAAATTCGATCGTGATTAAACCAAAAATTCATACACATGTATACTTATTAATAGAACTACAACCCACCAAAATTCCAATAAAAATAACCCAAATCAAGCAAATGAAATAAACAAATAATGAAGATGCAAAGAGAATACCGGTTTTGAAGAGGCAATCGAGGGCGATAAAAAGTAAGAGAAGGGAAAAGGGGTCTAGTTTTGATTGATGAAGAAGTAAGACTAAGAGATAGAGTTGATGGAGTAATAACTGAGGACATTGACATTGTCATTATCCTTTAATTTTGCTGGTAAAATACCAAAATATCTGGGAAACTGGGAAAGTTTGGAGCTTACGTATAATCACAATTCTCTTCAATGGAGAAAAATTGTGAAATGGGATTCACAAAATTTAGTGGCGACTGGCAAGCGTGGGGAGAATAAGATTTTGTTGAAAACCGACCTCATATTATTGACGTTTGCAATTTGGTTGAAGCAACTCACTCCAACGAAAATAGCAATTGGAAGATTAAGAGTAGCACATAAATTTTTTTATAAACTTATTTTTTGAATAAAAAATTGTGTTTACTATTATTTTAGAGTTATATAAGTATTTTCTTGCAAAAACATATTTTCTTGATTTTCCTAAAATAATAATAACATTAATTATGAATAATCCAAACCTTAACATTATAGATATGTTTAAAATAAACATGAGTAAAAAAAGTAAGTTAAAATAAAGTTAAAAGATTTTTAAAAAAGGTTAATGATCTAATATATTATAGAAAAAGTCGATAAGACCTTGTTGATTCACATTAATTTTTGATGAACTCGATTAAGTCGAATGTTTATATTTTTTAACTTTTATTTATGTAAAAAAAAACAATTATTTTGTAGAGATATTGTAAATTTGACTATCCAAACTCTACTTGAGCAAATGTCATTTGAAGGTATTGTAAATACTTCCATGGGAATCGATAAAGGGAGCAACCACTTAAGGGGTTGACAAGAGCTCATTAAGGTTGAGTTTGCGATTCTAATATAAAAAAGCTTTTTATTTATTTGAGGAGAATGATAAATGGAAAAGGTTGAAAAATAAGAGATTTGGAAAAGAAAATTCCCACAAAAAAGGAAGAATTGTAACTAAGAACACATTTAGTTCACCTTACAAAATACGTAATCAATAAAACTTATTTTTCCAATAAAAATCAGCCAGTAAAAATTAGTTCTTATCAATAAAAATTAGTTAAAACTAAAAACTAAAATCAATTTATATCAATAAAAATCAGTTACAATTAGTTTTAATGAATAAAGATGAGGTGAACTTAACATGAACTGATTCAAGACTTTAGTATGTAGTAATAAATAGATATGTCATTAATGAAAAAGTAAAAAGGAAAAAATAAATGACAAATTTATAAATATATTTAATCTTTTACCAAATTTCTTATTTATTTTTGTCATTTATTAAACACGAATATAAAATTTAATTTTTAAAGTCTCATTCTAAATCCCAACTATAATCTATATCAAAAAATATCAACTCCATAAGCCCAAATTCTCATTCTCATCTGGCGAGTATCCGAATCGGTACAAGAAAGAAGCACATTCTAATCTTACTCGTAAGCTTTATCCAATACTGAAGTCGACAAGGACCACAAGTTCACAGCAGCACAAACTACAAAAGCGATAGGCGAAAACCAAAGGCCAAAGCCAAGCCCCACGGTCGCCGCCTAATCCTGATTCCTGCATCTTTTGAGAACACTCTCACGGTTCAGTAGTCCACTCCACATCACATTGCGTCTTGCTTTTCTATACTCTACTTTTTATCTCATCTCACCTCATCTCATTTTTTCCATCATCACCATTTTCAATCTTCATCTTCCTTCCGCCATTTTTAATCTTATATTTTCTCTCTCTATACTTCGCAAACATGCTGGTCGTCCTTACTTCCTCTGCTCCGCCTGTTCTCGAACTCTTCAAAGATAGGGTTTCGTCCTCTTTTTCTACTTCTTCGTCTTCTTCTACTTTCGCGTTTACTGTTGTTCTTCGTCGCAATTCGTTCGGTGTAAGAAAGTCTTCGTTGCTTTGTTGTTGCTCTTCTAAGCTTAAATTTATGGCGGATAATAAATCGGTTGATGATGAGAAAGATAAGATTGCTTTCAACAGAGAAAATGAGAAAGATAATTATGGCTTTCATTCTCGCGCTTTTGTTGATGTTCGTTATGCTCAAGGTGTGCTTCGTATTTTTTTGCTAGCATTCAATAATTTATTAAATAAAAGTAGCGGCAGAATTTTCGTTGATTGTTTCATTTATGATATGTTTATTTTAATTAATTTCAGTTGTTTTTATTGCTTGATATGCTTAACTGTTGATACTTATTGGATTTTATGTTTCTCCCGGTGTATTGTATTGCTCATCTATGGAGGTTTTTCGGTTTATGATTTATTGTGTATCTATAGTGGTTTTCGGTTTATTGTTTATTTATGGCGGTAATTTGTTTGATGTTTTGGATGCATTTCTGTAATTTCTTCTTTTGTTTATCTACAATACAAATATAGGATTAAAAATTTTCTCCCACAATAATGTGGAAGTTAATCACTAAATTGTTAATTTTAATCAAAATTTTCTCCTTTATTGGCAAGAGCCTATATAGTTCCCTAGAAGGGAGTCATTGTATTGATTCGCCATTTTAGGCTATTTGGCAGTTAAGGCACTTTTGATAGAGTATTCATTTTCTTTAAGTAGCATTTAGAGGAATGATCTCTAACCTACTAGTTACAAAGGATATTCTTAAGATAGGGAAGTTCATCAGTAACCAGTTTGTTTAGCTTTTGTTCTCTATTGATAATTGTGTTCTATGATGCCCTTAGGTTTGTATATGTGGAATTTCTCCTCTTTTCACAATGATTGAGCTTGGTTCACCCATCTATTGGCCGAAGGTATGCTTAGGATGGCGGAATCTCATTGTGGTAGCAAAGTAGTAGACATATATAGAGGCTAGTGTCTTCCTGTTAAGGCTTCAAGCTTTTCTACTCTAGGGTGTAAGGTGTTGTATAGTAGTCATGAGCAAAGTTTGCAACTATACTCTTCTTTTTCCTGATTGTCTTTATCAAAACAAATTAATATATGGTAGTGTCATTGATTTTTTTGCGGATAATCTCTAGGTATCTTTGACTAATATCCATTGAGGGCGCTTTCTCCCTCCCTGATGGGTACTACAATTTCTATTAAAAAGACAGTAGTAGGGAGCCGAGGGTGTCGTACGTATAAAGAGGATAAAATAGGCTCAGACTCACTTGGTGTCTTGTTAATGTAATTCTTATTATCCTTGAAAGGCAAATTCTTTACATTGTCTGCAAAGATTTGCTTAGTCAGTTAGCATGCCATTCTAAGTTTGACTTTGCTAAGAACATTTGAAGCTTAGGATGAAATATTGGTAATTATTTCTGAAATTTCTGGCATCTTCATTTCATTACATGGAATAGTGTAAAGTTGTGTTCTGGAGCTTGGAGTAAAGCCTTTGTGACGCAGTCATCATCAGCCCAACAGCCTTCCTTTGTCTCGAAGAAGGAGAAATAAGGGTCATTTGACAAACATGGATGGAGTATATGCACAATATTTTGAAACTTCTTAATTAATCAAAAGATGTTGGTTTGAGAACATACTGCTTCTCATCTGGAGCAGTATGATGTTACACTTAGGAGATTTGTGAAGTTTGGCGTTTCTAGTAAGCTTTGCTTTATGCTAGAAATTAAAGTTCAACTAAATGGAAGTATATTAAACTTTAGAAAGTTGTTGTAGCATTCACATTTATTTCTTAGATTACATAATTCCACTAGTTTTGTGAAAATTATAATTATAGAAGTATAATTACCCTTTACCTTTCACACTGTCCAAGCTTTGATGCACCATCCTCAAAGTAAGTTTATTTCATGCATTTAATTTGTAATATTTATAGAGGAAATTTGAACTTCTTGACACCTATTCTAAACTAAATTTATTTATTTTTGCTTCAACTCCAAGCTTTTATCTTTTACCCTCCATTATGCTTGAAATTTAGACTTGATAGGGATGTAGGCATGTAGCTTTGTGTGAGATGCTTACATCATAGTCTTCTCTTATAGTTTTGAACAAAATCAAATTGCGCATTGAGCTTTATCATATTCTTATTTTCATGTACTAGCGGTCAATAAGTGCTTTATTAGTTAGTTTCTAATGTATGGAGCCTTTTTCCAGGCGCCTGGCTGATGTTATGGACTGTGTGGTAACATGGGAGTAGTAGTTGTCTCGTCATGTATCATTACCTTAAGTTTGGGCATTTCCAAGCATTGCCATTTGGAAGTGAACATGCATGATGCATCTATTGAAAGGTTCCATTAAAAATTTGCCCCCTTCTCTTGTCAAAGAGGTTTTTTATTTATGAAGCTTCAATACAATTCCATATCGATTGACCTCGTCTGAATTTCTGAGTTTAGTGTTTGTCGTGTGA
The DNA here is from genome assembly GCF_026212465.1 of Amaranthus tricolor. Taxonomy (NCBI): domain Eukaryota; kingdom Viridiplantae; phylum Streptophyta; class Magnoliopsida; order Caryophyllales; family Amaranthaceae; genus Amaranthus; species Amaranthus tricolor. Next base: position 5,050,882 of record NC_080061.1, read on the forward strand.
TCATTTTGTGTGTGTGGGTGGGGGGGGGGGGACTTCGATTCTTTTTTCAGAATGGTAAGTATCTTCTCGAAAAAGAATTCAAAGTTTTGTTATACTTTGGTATGTTCCTTGATCCAATTCATGAGATTGGGATGCATCATATGTAACTCTGAACACATTTCTTACTGAAAAATAGATCATCGTGATCTATTTTGGTTTCACAAAAAGAAAGTTTACCAAAAAACTTTCATCATCGAATGCTTTAGGAAATTGGACATTTTGCCTTGTTGTGACTCACTGATGGGTCCTTCTGTAGTTGCTTGCTTCTTAATCTTGGGAGGGAATGAAAGGAAAAAGAAGCTATCTTATCTCGGAAGCTAATTGGCTTGAATTAATTCTTCAATAACTGGCATTTTGGCCGGGCTTTGAAGACTTTTTCTTTCACTCATCCATAAGGCTTCCATTATTGGTTTAGAAATAGATCATATTAAGATCTTGCTTTGTAAGACGATCTTGCTAAGTATTTGGCGGCTATCAATTTGAGCACGACATTCATTGGTTTATATATTCATATGGTTTTTTATTTTATCCCCCCATTTACCCTGTATTTTGTTGCTTTTTCTCATACATGGATGGCCTCTTTATGGTCAAGCATACTTTAGGTAGGTATATTCTTTTTTTTGTTACAATACAACAGTTAAAAGCTTGTTGATGACATACTTGATAAAAAGCCGTCTTGCATAGCTGCTGTAAATTCCGACCTCCCTTCTCTACGAATGAATGTCTCTTTTTCTCAAGAATCAAAATATGTTTTTGTCAGTTTGGAACGATTCAAGTATACCAGGGAAAACATTTCTGATCTTTAGTGTATCGTTTATGTTTTTCCCTTTCTATTTCAATGGTCTTGGTTGCTTGATACAAATTCTGATTTTTCTTTTTCATAAGCTGAATTTGATATATATTTTTTTGCAGACCTGATTTCTGTAATGAGAAGAGAATCTGATTTTGGAAAGTTGCCTAGAAATGTTGCATCTACTATGGAGGAAGTTTTTCACAACTACCGTAGTGCAGTAAGTTATATTTTCAACCTATTCATATCCATAAACACTGCCTCTAACCTTCTGGAACACTCTATCATAGTTTCAAACAAACGAAATTGTGCTGTAATGATCTTTAGCAACTCCTTTTGAATGGGACTGTTTGTTGCTTTACCCTTTGTCTATCTGTAACACCCCGGTCCCTCGGACCGCTGGTGACTACTCATGGAGATTGTAGACTGGCCCTACAAACCAACACAAGTGCTTTTGGCCTCACTCATGCGCACCTGGGAACACTTCCCAAGAGGTCACCCATCCTAAGATTGCATTGTATTGTTTGCTTACATGCCTGATGAGCCTTTAAGTTAGGATTTTTTTTTTCTTTTCTGATACTTGCTTTCATATTTCTGGCTGGCTTAAATGCCCTTATATATGATAAATCATAGTTATCCTAGTTTACTTTTCAATTTGCCCAACTTTGAAGCTGAAGTGCACGTGTCCTTGAAATTTGTTCCTTAAGAATTTGAGTTCTTTTTATTTTTTTAAACCACCTAAAGCAAAGTGCCGCGTGGCTGTGTGATTTTAGCCTCTTAGGTGATAGATATCTTAGAAGCCTAGAATTTTTATTGCCTTATCAGAAGTGTCCAGTGCTTGAAGAAGATCTAGCAGATTGTTTGTATAAGATCATGTTAAGAATAAGTCACTGTTGGTGAAGTTCTGTGTGAGAGTGTGTGGGAGGCCTATAAGATCATGTTAAGAGTAAGTCACTGTTGGTGAAGTTCTGTGTGAGAGTGTATGGGAGGCTTTGTCCCACATAGGTTGTTTAGAATTGTTTTCACGAGTATATGACTCAAATAGTACTAAGGGATTACGAATTGATTTGGATTTTTTCGTTGGGCCTTCTTGGATGTGTTATGTATTGGGTTGAATGGCCTTTATATATCAATAATGATCATGGGACTTCACAGCTTATAGTAGAATATTATTGTTTGTACTAAAATTTTCTAACCGGTAAAACTTCTTTTGGCTTTGTGATGAACAAGAAACAAATAACAGACTATATTTCCATACTATCGTGAAATTTTTAAACATCAAGTAGAATTGTCATATATGGTGGAAATATTACTCATAGCTGAGCATTCTATATCAATTAAACATCTATTGGAAGTAGTTTCTGTGTCATAGCATGAGTAAGGCTTTACACAGCCAGCCCTTGTGGCTTTTCAAGGAGTAAATAGTTTTGAATCATTTGAAAACTCTTGTAGATTTTGTTTAATGTGTGTAAATAACATCTTGGTTGAACTAAGAAAACTTCCTACCTTTTCCTTAGGCAATTCGGAATTTTTCTTGTCGCATGTATGCATTTATTATGTTCTCCTTAAGTGATAGTAGCATCTACTGCTTTGACTTTTCAGGTTCATTTAAGTGGAATTTCTCACCCGGATGAGGTTGTGCTCTCAAACATGGGTGCTATGCTGGATCTTGTATTATTGGATATGGAGGTATATGGTACTTATTGAATTGCTATCTTAAGTCATCCCAATGAAAATACTGAAGACCATAAAAACAGTGTATTGGAGGGGAGAGTGTAACAACATTCATCTAGCGAACATTTTTTTAATGTTTTTAAAGTTTGTGGGTTTTATGCAAAACTTAGCTGCTTACGTGGTTATAATATCTTTCAGGACCCTTTTGTATTTCAGCCCCATCATAAAGCTGTTCGAGAGCCTGTGGACTATTATTTGTTTGGTCAGAATTACATTCGAGCATTGATTGATTTTGGGTGAGTTAAACCTCCGGTTTTTCTCATCATTGCTTGTAACGATGTTTGATTTAGTTGACGTAAATCCAGGTCAACAATCTGTGTCAATGTGATTTAGCTTCAATCACTTCATTTTTTTATGTCGATTTCAAACTTTTTAGTCCCCCAAAATTTGCCTCAAATGCTCTATTTTGTGGGAGATTTGACCAAATACCTCCTTATCCAATAACACGTCTGTTTCTCTAATGGTGGTGAGTTATGTGGATGTTGTTGTGGGAATGTTAGAAGGTTATTCCCGTATCATTGAAACTTTCCAGAGCCGAGTTATTCAGGATTCTTAATAGGTGCTTATTATATTTTTTATTAGTTACACTAATGAAAACAGTATATTAGAAACGTCTTGTTGACATTACTTTCATGTACAATCTTTGTTACAGATCCACAGCGATTGCGTAAATGCTAAATTGATAATAGCCCCCTTCTTGATTTTTATGTACTTTTGCTTGTGCATTGTTCTAGATAATTTGTTGGATATGTGTTATGACCGGGGTTAGCCATGGCCTTAGCAGATTGAAAGGATCTGGACAGAGATGGTGGTTAGAACATTGAATGGAAGTTGACATGTAAAACAGAATTTTAGTCAATGAAAATAATAGATCCTATTGATCATAAGATAGCTACAACCCTAAACATAAGAGCATTTTGAGTACTTCGAAAAGTGTATGCATACTAAGTAAATTTTCAAAGCCTCCATAAAACCTCATTCCACTTGAGCTTATAGTTTACACTTCACCTTATGACAACTCCAGGATTCTAACAAATTCTAACAATTTATTTAGTAATTCCTATTGTTAGGCTAATTTACTCTTCTTGATATTATGTTTCTCTAATAACTAAGATACTTGTATCCCACTTGGGTATACTCCGAGTAGGTAATGCTAGTCATAACTCAACAATATGTTATCTACTTTTGCTGGGCTTCGTGTGAGTATCTATACGTGAACAAAATTTGGTGTAAATGCATTGAATTTTAGTTTTGACCGTCTGGTTGTCATAGTATCTTGTATCCATGATGTCTGCTGGCTGGTCTCTACAATTGTTTTTAAGTTGTAAGATAAAGTACTAACCTCACAATAGTTGTCGTTGTTTGGGCTATATATATGTACATATAAAATGCAATAAAGCAGGCTCTTTCAGCAATGGGGTCTTATAGCCAACATTGTAACATAACTTCCCATAATATGCTTTAGGCATCAGGCTAAGTTGAAATTCTTGGTGTGATGAACATTGTGTAGTGTTGTGATGTTGCTGTTTGATTCCATGAAATTTGTAAAACACTACTTGTCAAATAAGAGTTAAGGGCTTCAAGTGCTAATTTTATTGCATTAGTGTATTGGAGGGGGACTTCCATAGGCTATTCTTCTGAAAAAAGGTTTGACATACTTTAATATTTCTAGCCTGTTTCATATCTTTAATAGAGGGGCAATTCTGTGGAATTCAACATAACTATAACAATTTTAGTGTTATAATTTCTGGTTCTTGATCCTGTAATTATCATTGTTTCATTTCAGAAATTCATTTGTTGGAAATATTACCCTTTTTCATGAGATGGAGGAGAAGCTTCGACAGGTATCCAATTTTGCCCTTAGCTTGTGGTAAGGGTATATTTTTTGAATGTATGTACTAAATGGAGGATAATGTCTGAAATTGTAGCTTATCTATCATTGCAATTGTTTTGTGGTTTCTTTCTATTCAAAGCTCTTAACAAAATGCGCCTCTCGCCCCATGAAAAAAACAATAAAGGGATTTCGTTTTGTCAAGTAAAGCTCACTATCCTTGAGTGAGTTTCATTGCTATGGTTTTCTACTTGCTGTACGTTGGAAATGGCCCTGAGATGAGTTGCGCATCTTACTTGTTAGTTTGATGGAGGATTTAGTAGACTCATTCTTACATAATGATGTATCGATTTACTTAGCTATACTTTTTATCTTAGTTATTGTGATATTAAAAACTTGAATTGTGGACTTGCAATCTGAGGTGTGCATGGTTCCATGCTTGCTGCTACAGTAGACATGGGGTTTGGAATCAATCATTTCAGACATTTTCTGCTGCTGATAGTGGGATTCATTCTTGTATATGCTTTCAATTTGCTTTTGAGCGATTTAGATTGTAGATAGAAAAGTGTATGTTTTATCATTTGGCTACAGTTATCATTTTGGATCATTGTGAGGAATTTACTCTAGACTCATAATTTGATTTAATAGAAGTATGAAGGAATATGCATTAGACTTGATGGATGAAACTCGATCTGGTTGTAGGAAGCCTTTGGTAATATTTGAAGTTATAACTATATTATAAACAAGTTTGTGGGTGTTTTTTGGGCTCTTGGGCGTGGAAGGATGTACTTGTACAGCTGTGCTCTTTTATTTACTTCTTCCTTTTTAGTAGTTTTGTTCTCATATCAAGGAGACAAAGGAGCCCCCCCTCATCATTATGCTTGCTCAATGTTTTTTACCTGTAACTTGTGCGTATGATTGATATTGGTGCAGTTTCTAACATTGCAGTTTAATTCCCTAATGCTGCAGGGGCATAACATTGTCTTCATGTCTAACCATCAAACTGAAGCAGATCCTGCTGTTATTGCATTGCTACTGGAAAAGACAAACCCATACATTGCAGAAAATATGGTGACATCAATACGCTATTTGTCTTATATGTAATATGCACTCTTTGTTGTGCATAAGTATTTCAATGCTTACATGATAAAAGTGTAACTTCTATATGCTGCAGATTTATGTAGCAGGTGATCGAGTTGTAACTGATCCTCTTTGCAAGCCCTTTAGCATGGGAAGGTGATTATCATATGATCCTTCTAGCTCAAGGAAGTTGGCTTGTTCTTGATGATGAGCCATCACTGATTTTATATTTTGTTTGACTCAGGAATCTTCTTTGTGTTTATTCTAAGAAGCACATGCATGATGATCCGGAGCTTATTGACATGAAGAAAAGAGCAAATACAAGAAGCTTAAAAGAGTTGGTCTTACTTTTAAGGTAATCACATTATTGGTTCTTATGGATTCATCTATGTTAAATATAAAACCAGAGTTTCTGTTTGATTTTATGTGATCTTTTAGTGTAGGTTCAAATTGAGCGCATATCTGGTTTTTTGTCTTAAAAACTAAAATAGTTTTCTAATGTAAAAATATTATAATGGTCCAAGTAAAATGACTTATTAAATTATGTGCACTTCTTATTTATGTAAAGTTGCACATGATGTTTGCTACCAACGGTTAATCGGAAATAACCTTTTTGTTAATTTTAACATTTATAAAGTATGATTGCGTATATCCGACTCTTCCAAACCCACCCTAGGTGGGAGCCTTTTAATGACATACATTGGGGTAATGGAATGATGATGATTGTAAAGATATTAGTCTTTTCTTGTGCTCTTATCTGCCTCTACGCCTTATTGAGTGTTACTTAAAACACTTTTGGATGTCCCTTAGTAATGTTTCATACTGGAATACTTCTCTCCTTTTCACACTTTTTCGTTTTGTGTTTTGAATTGATATCTTTATCTAGAGGTGGTTCGAAAATAATTTGGATTGCACCCAGTGGTGGAAGAGACCGTCCAGATGCTGTCACTGGTGAATGGTATCCAGTAAGTTTTTATCTGTGACATGGAACTACAAATAATACACCTGTTGCCTTTTGTTCTAATTTGATGCACTTTTCAGGATGATTTTTCTGTTGATTTTCTTGTTTCTTTTACACTGGGCTATGTGATGTCGTTAGCTTCCGGATTATTTATTCTGATTTTCTCCTTGGATGCTTTTCTGCTACTTTCTGTAGTGGATCTTCTAATAAATTTTACTTAATCGAGATATTTTCTTTTAGCTGTCTGTTTTCTGGTTTTTTTTATGTAAGATGCATTAACCTCTTTCTGTCTTTCATGCTCTATAGCTTTCTGTAGTTCATAGCTGATGGCATTGTATCGATAATTTTCATATACTCCTATAGTCCTTGCTAGTGAATCTATCTTCTATTTCCTTCCTTTTATATATTGCCTTGCCATTTCGATGATACTGATTGAAAAGCATCAGGCGACTTTTGATATCCCTTCAGTGGATAACATGCGAAGACTTGTACAACATGCTGGTGTACCCGGACACATCTATCCATTAGCATTGTTGTGCCACAACATTATGCCCCCTCCTGCTAAGGTATCTTGGTGTTTTTGCAGGCATGGTTAAATTTTTGCTTTTATGCTTCTAAATTTATTTTCCCTAACAGGTTGAAAAAGAAATTGGGGAGAGAAGAATGATATCTTATCACGGAGTTGGGTTATCTGTGGCACCTGAGATTAATGACTATGATCTCTCTCTTGATGGCAAGAATGAGGAAGAGGTTGAGTTTTTTTCTTTTTCTGATGTTGTTTGCACCATTGGCACACATAATTATCTTCAATTATTAATAATTTATTGTCCATCTATTACAGGCTAAGTCAGCTTATACACACGCATTGTATAATTCTGTGACCGAACAATATGAAGTCCTTAAAGCTGCTATACATGGAAAAGAAGGTTTGGCTGCATCAACACCAACTGTCTGTCTGTCACAACCTTGGATCTGTTGACACTAGTGGCATTTTGCTTATAGGTAATAGTTATTCTGTTTTTTAACTTACGAAATAATAACAATATGCAATGATCTATGGCTTTTTATATGCTCATTGCTCACAGAAATTATTCCAGTTGGTAGACTTTGGGAGCGGTCTTATCCTGTCCTAACCCAAAATTTCTCATAATTCTTGTCTACCCCTTTTTTGTTTTTTTCTCTTTTTTGTTTCAATACTAACTACTATGTTTTGACTTTTGAGATTCAATAGTGTATACTTTTAGGGAAAAGGGAGGAAGTAATTTTTAGTTTGGAGGGAGCTTATAACATCACGTCATTTAAGCATCTCTAGCTCTAATCTGGGTAGCAGTGTGAAAATTTTATGTTCAGATGTATTCCGATTATACGTTAGAGCATATACGTTTACATGCTTTCTCTTGCGGAAAGAGCTAGTTTTGTTTCAGACATGTCAGAGGTTGCCTTATGAAAGTAGAAATTTGATCCGCAAAATCAAAAGTTTACCAGATTTTACAGAAAGTAAAGAGATTATATATATCTAATACTACATGCCAAACTTTAACATTAAATCTTTTCAAACTATATTTTTAGAACATTATAACATGATATTTCATACTACTACAGCTCTGTTCTTTTCATAGTCCTAATGACATTTCTATTTGTATTGCAGGTTAATAATTGTATACTGCTAGAGAACTCGTAGCTTACCATTTTGCTTTCATCATTCTTACAAGCTTTAGAGCTGCAATTTTGAGTGCTCTTTACGTTTATCGGGTAATTTGTTCCTTTTTTGTGGGGGTTTCGGAAGGTGGTTGAAGTTATCAACATTCCGATTTTTGCTGGGTTTTATTCTTCGTAGATTTTGGCTCTCTGAAGAGATAGTAAGTCTCATGCTTTCAGAGGCTTTTTGTACAGCATTTTTTTTTCTTACCATGTAAATGTACACTATCATACGATTACATTGTTGTACTAATAATAGTTTTAATATATTTAAGTAATATGTTTTTCTTGACTGCGCTTTATTACGTTACGCGCTGATTTTTACTAGGTGATGACATGCAGACCACAATTAAGTGGATATTTCTTTTATAGGTCGTTTGTTTTGTTGGGATTTTGAGTGTGGAAGGAACTTTGAAATAAATGAGCTTATAATAAAAAAAAATTAAAACCTAAGATAATATAATAATATATGACATCTCTGGAGTATGAACTTATAATGAACTTTGAAATAAATTAAAACTTGACATACATATGACATCTCGCCCTAAGTGGGTCTAGAGCCGTCGAATGTGGACTTAGTTTGGTTGGCAATTGGTGCCGAGTCAACGTCTCTGGAGTATGTTTGTGCTAGGTTGCACTAAAACGGACACGGACACGACACGGTACGGGAAAACGTCAACTTAAAAATGGCGGACACGGGGACACGAAAATGGTAATATAATAATATATGTAAATAAACACTTTAAAAACATAAAACTCACAATTTTTCAACTTTTTAAAATTCAAATTACAACACTAACATTAAGAATCTAAGATTAACAAATAACATATTAACAATTTAATATTAACAAATAACAATTAACAAATATTCAAAGAGGATATACAAAAAAATGGGAATCGAGGTGGGGCAACACCATGTAGAAATAAAAGATATTATTTTTTTTTAAAAAAATGTGTCCTTAACTCCTTGCCGTGTCTTTTGCCGTGTTCCTTCCGTGTCCGCGTGTCCGGAAAAAAATATTGGACACTTTATTTGGCGTGTCTGATTTTTGCATGTCCGTGTCCGTGTATTCCGGTGTTTATGTGGAGGAGCTTAAAAAATCATATTGCGGTAATGGTCGAAGCATATGCTCAAAACCAAAGCCTACCATCAAACTACCGCACATCTGAGCACTACATTATCGTTACCCTAATCCGCGGAATATGAATCCCATATCATCAATATTTAATAGGAAAAATATATCAATTTTTCCTTCCCTTCCATCCTCTTCATTCCCTCCTTGAATAACAATCCAAACAAAACTCTTACCGAGGAAAAAAAATCCACCAAAAATGTCTTCAAGTGGGGTGCTATTCTGTGAGACTTTGAAATTATTACAAAAATGATTATTAAAAGGATTATTGTAATTTTCTATGCTTTTTAAATTTATTTCTAATGTATTACTATTCAAACAATAACATAACTTCAAAATTTTTAAGTCTGTACTAGCAATTCCAACTCTAATCTTCCCTTTACTTCCCCATTCAGAAACCAATTAGAAAAGCCAATACTAGCAGTACCTCAATGGCTCAATGTACAACTTCAATAAGTGAAGAAACTAAAGTTAGAGCAACAAAAATCATGAGGAGATGCCGAGTCACATTGATTCAACATCCAAGCATTAAGCCTCCAAAATCCTAAGCCCTTTGTTCAATGGTTGCCCCTGGTCCATATAACAAACGGCAACGGTCCGTGAACGAACTGACTAATCGAGAGACCACCTCCCGAAAGAACATTGATGCCACCTACACAGAAAAAGTCATCACTGAAGTGAGGAAGAACCAGCATGCTATCATCACATGTGATATAACAGTGATATAAAATACGCAATCTTGTTGAAACTCTTGCGGTTGAAAACAGGTTTGCAAAAGCACAGAATGCGCATTACCTGCCGGTAAAGTGGTGACCGGAACTTAAAATCAACCAAGAAGTAAAGGTTACAGGTCTCCGGAGTTGGTCCTGATCTGAATTCCCATATGTTGATCAAATGTTCAAAGAGGTTGCTTTGAGATGCAGTGGTCTGATGATACCATAACAAAGATAGCATATCAGTAATATACAATTATCAATGTAAATCGCCAAATACTTTCATACACATTTACATCTACACTTAGACATTCCAACAGGAAAATTTTAGTAAATCAAGCAAATGATGACACGGAAGAGTATTTAAGGGAATATATTCTCTATTATAGTTGGTTATCGCTACTAATATTTTCTGTTAGGATATTATTAGTATACAATTTAAGGGGAGGGGAGTTTTGTTCATGTTTTGGAAATTACAAAATGTGTATACACATTTGGTTATTTTGGGCATACTCGATATGCTCTCGCGTTCGTTGACATTACTATAGACAATACAATCTACCATGAACATTCTGATTTCTGCCCATTACCCTAATTACTTCAAATCTGTCCGGAAACTTCCTTTCTGCAACAGCCATGAGCATCTAAGGTCAAAACTACCCTAAAATTAGATCATCAAGGGAGCTAAAACTGGTTACATTATGAGCCAAGTCGTGACACAAATTCAGATGAGTTCAAACATGAAATACATATACGATTTACTCATATACCTAATTTCTTAAAGATTGAATTGTACAAATTGTACCATCATCGTTTTTGACGCAACATCATTAAATAAAGTATTAGGAGTCTAGGTCTCTGGGACTCATCCATCAACAAAAATCTAAATTATGCTTTTGTGGGTTATGAAAAAGACAAATTCTCAGATGAAACGGTCTCACAGTGATAACTTCAGTGATCACTTAGTAACATTAAAGTGATTGCTTATAGGATCATCTAGAAAATTTGACTAATTATATGGGCTCTTCTTAGGAAAATCGAAGTTAGGAGCGATTTAAAAATGTACCTTAACCAACTTTGGCTTGTCTAAAACCACATGTGAGATGTAACTCTCATTGAAAAATTTAAAACCAATCTCTAATTCAGCATCAAATGATCCATCAGAGTGATTCCGTAGTATTTCTGATCTTTGACACCAAGGTAAGAAATCTTCATACAGATCTACAGCTGCCACAACAGCAAACAGCTGTTCAGGAGAGTACCTGTTTACATAATCTTAGTTTCAAGCTTCGGTCTTCAAACATCCAAAAGATGTGAAGACATGGTGCAAATCAATTATGAAGAGGAAAGCTTTATTTGACAGTATTTTACTCAAAAGACAGCATTAATAACATCTTTCTGTAAAAGAACTCCCACCAAATGCAAAAATCACTGCAGGACACAACTGTAAAGCCCTCTCTATTTGCTTACTTCTTCCATTATGGTAACTCAGTGATGAAGATACAATCATACAACCTTTGAATATTCTTAATACAGTGATTAAAATATTTATACTCAATGACAAATCTCTTTAAATGGTTAAATTATCAATATCCAAAAATCAATCATACTGAATATCAAATCTCTTTTAATGTTTAAATTATCAATACTCAAAAATCACTTCAGAATTAATCTACAACTTTATAATACACAATTTTAAATCAAAACACTAAATAGATACAAATGCAAAAAGTAAAACTTACCCAACAACAAGTTTTTCCTCATAGACCTTAGATAAAGCACTCCCTTCTTCACCGTTTCCAAAACTCAAAAACCATCTTTTCTGCAGATTATCATAACGATTGAAGAAATTTCTTGAATGATCAACTAAATCTCTAGAATAAAAGCTATCAATTTTAGCAATGCTGCTTAAACATCGAATTGGAACGTAATTCCCAGCCTCAACTGCATTAATTCGATTACGAATTAAGGGTTTAACGTTGTGATGTCTCAATAATCTGACAATTTTCCATGTTGATAAAAATTTCGGCATGATGATCGACTAAATTAGAAGGTCAATATAATACAAATAGCAATTGAATCGGGGAAAATCAGCGAATTGTTATGGTGAGGTGATATCAAGAATTGAATTGTTGGACAAAAATTGGAGATAAGAGATTAAAAAGGGAAAACGGGTTTATTGAAAGCGAACCCTAATAAGAAAGATAGAACGTGAAAACAGAGATTTCGGGAGAAATAATTTAATTTAATGTTTCTGCTTTGAAATGGAAATACTTTTTCCCACCGGCTCCGGGAAGTAAGGTTTTAGACTTAGGACATTTGTTAAAGAGATATTTTGTAGTTGACTGCCTTTCCATGGAACATATCAAATAAGAAATTTAGTGAAAAGAAAGTTTCACGAGTAAGTTTTACAAAGACATCGTCTCTCACAAGAGCTTGTATTTGTTAAAATTGTAATTTGGATTTACGAATTTAAGATTAAGTTATTTTTTATTTTTAATTGAAGTTAAATTTGTTTAAAAATAGCTTCAACTCAAAAATAGTTTATATGGTTCTTATTAGTTATTATATTTTGGGTTTTTAATCCATACATTATATTGGTTTTTAATATTTTCAATTTTATATAAATAAAAATTATAAAAGTTAATATGATATATATATATATATATATATATATATATATATATATATATATATATATATATATATATATATATATATATATATATATATATATATATATATATATATATATAGATTTTGGATCAAATGAGAAGGGGTATGAAAATGAGAAGGGTGAGAAGTAATCTAAACCATTCATTTTTTTGATCAACGGACAGATTTAATTAGCATTTTTTCATAGTTGCACGCGGTTCAATTTGGATTTTTCATGTAATTTGAACCGGTTTTTTATTGATTAACCGGTTCAATATATAAAGAATTTTTTTTTTCTCTCTCCTACTTTACTTTCTCGACATTTTCTTTGCGTTCCATCCTCAAGAATTTTCGTCTTCCTCCCGTTCATTTTTCTTGGATTTTATTTGTTCTTCAATCGTTTGAATCTCAACCGTTCCATCCTGCTTTACTTTCGTTTGAATCTCGACATTTTCATTGTTCTTCAATCGTTCTTGGATTTTATTTCAGGTATTTCAGTTCTTGATTTAAGGGTTTATTTTCTTCGATTTTTGGTGTTTATTTGAATATTACTCTGGTATTTGATATTTAGGGTTAATTTCTGTTGATATTATTTGATATTACTCTGCTTTACTTCAATTTTCATCTTGTTCTGCGACTTTTCATTTTCATTCGATTTTTAGGGTTAATTTCTTCATCTTGTTCTGCGACTTTACTTCGATGTTTTGATTTTTTTAGTCTCGACATTTTGATATTATTTTTGGTTTAATTCTGGTATTTTAAATCTTCGATTATCACTTTTTTTTTTAGTTGTCATGGCAAAAACAAGAGGTTCGTCAACTTCGAAGTCAGGTCATCAACGAGGTCGCAGTATTCCAGTTGATATTCCCTCCACTTCTAATTTACATTTGAATTCCAACACAAGAAAGAGAAGAGCTGAGGAAACTGACAATGTACAACAAAGGTCTGTAAGGTATGTTGAATTCCAAAATTGTAATTCCAACAAAGTATTCCAGGTCATCAACATTGTAATTATTCATAGTCATAGTATCCTTTATTGATAACATAGTATCTTTTTCTAAGAACATTGTATATTTTTTTTGTTGTTGCAGGTTGAGATCTACATTCCAGACAAAAAGTAGACCTTCTCAATTGATCAAATTGATGAAGGGATTCACTGAGAAACAAAAAATCTCAGTGAGAGAGATTGGTTTTGGTGGCCTTCTTAATTTAAAGTTATGTAGAAATCCATCTGCAATGCTTGGTTGGCTTGTAGATTGTTTTGATCCCGGTAGTTGTATGTTTTCGATAGACTCTTTCAAGTGCTTTCCCATTTCTGAATATGATGTATATGATGTTTTTTGTCTACCTCTGAACCCAAACAATGATGTAGATATAGTTTCAAGGTGTGCGAACAAGTATAATCCTGATTTTCCCTTGAAACAAGAATTTAGATCCTTTTTTGGTTATGAAGATACAAATGCAGCAATTCCTTTAGAATTGCTTGAACGAATGATCCCTAGGATGATTGATGGTGGGGATGAGTTCAAGCAACTTTTTGTGTTGCATGCTATTTCTTCTTTCTTAGCCCCAACCCAAAACAGAACAATAGACCTTAAGATTGTAAAGTCTATAGTAGATTCGAATAAGATTAGTTCTTTTAATTGGTGTAAGTATGTGCTTGATCAGTTTTGTGACTCTGTTGTTAGATATCGTAAAGGAAAGGTGCAATTTTTTTCTGGATGCATTGTTTTGTTGGAAATAATTTATTTTCATCGTTTGAAATTCAAGAATATCTCTTTGCCATCCTCTTTACCCCTTATCTCTCATTGGACTGATAAGGATGTGTCAAAAAGAATTAAGGAGGAAACATCTGCTAATCATTTTGGCAGTGGTTTAATTTTGAGTACATATCCCGTGAGTCAGACGATGGTTTTTGAGTATGGTCAAGCTGTTGGGTTAAAGGTGAACAACGTTGATATTGGTCAACCAAGTGTAAATGCAGAACCCTTCAGAGATCAAACAGTGCAAGACGATGATAAAATTGAGTTTCACTTGCCGTTAAATGCAATGCGTAATTCTGAAATACGCCAAGTAGCTGAGGATGTAAGTATGATCTTACTTATTTATGTATAACAAACATTTTAATGATAACACAGTAGCATTCTCCTGTATCTTTAAGTATGATCAAACACAGTAGCATTTTAATCACAAACATTTTAAGTATGATAACACAGTAGCATTCTCCTGTATCTTTAAGTATGATCAAACACAATAGCATTTTAATGATAACATTTTAATGATATGCACAGTAGCATTTTAAGTATGTAAGTGTAAGTATGATCAAACAGTAGCATTCTCCTGTATAACAAACATTTTTCAAATTTTCAAAATAGAACACAGTAGCTATACATTGTCATAGTAACTTTTAATCACAACATAGTATCTTTTTCTAAGAACATAGTAGCATTCACCTTGGCAACAAATATTTTTCAAAATTTCAAAACAGAACACAGTAGCTATACACAGTCATAGTAACTTTTAATGATAACATAGTATCTTTTTCTAAGAACATAGTAGCATTCACTTTTGGAAAATAATCATAACATAGTATTTTAAGAACATAGTTACTTTTAATTTGAACAACATTTAACTTTATCTTTACTTATTTTTGTAGGAAATATGTGAGTTGCTGATGCTGATGAGGAGAGACACTCAAGTTGTCTCCGAGTTTTACATGCAGAAAATTAAGTTGTTTTTAGAACAAAAACGTTCATTTTCTTCTCCTCCTGTCCCTTTTCCTGATGTTCCTTCTACCTCATCCACACCTTTTTCTGAAACCCAAAGTTTTTTCATGAATCCTACCGTGCTCAATACAATCGATGAGATAGTTGACACGGTTAAATGGGTTACCTCTATTCCCAGGATGGTGAATGAGGTTTTTGTTGCTGATGAGGGTGATGTAGATGTAGATGTAGTGGATGAGGTTGAATTGGATCAAGTTGTAAATAATGTTGTAAATAATGTTGCTGATGAGGGTGATGATGATGTTTTAAATAATATCACTGTTTTTGAAAGCCATGGTTATGAGAATGTATTGATACATGGCAGGGCTAAGTGTTCCATTCCTTTCAGAGGTGTGAATGATAAATTTACATATGTTTCACATCTGCTGAAGTCAAACAAAAAATATATGAGAACACTTGGTTCGTTACTTCAAGAAACAGTTGACTATTGTTTTGTTTCTGATCAATGTTTTGACAATAGGTGAGTCTTTTTTTTTGGTTTTTCTTTTTATGTGATTTTTGTTTTTTATTATACTTATTTTATTCCTTTTTATTTGACAGTGAATTGCTCGTTAATTATGAGGACAATTTGAGGATTCAAAGGGAAGAGTTTTATACTCTTGGGGATCCCTCAAAGTTTACTCATGTTTCTGTTGTGGATTGTTGGTGTTTATTGCTCAATGAAAATGAAAAGAACAAGCAATCTTCAAAAAAGTTCTTCTTTAGTGCTAGTTCTAGTGTACGTTTTTTGTCATTTTTATTCTAAATTACTTTTCTTTTATTTTGAATTATTTTTAGTTATTTCATTGTTTTTTTTTACAGCTTGGTTTGTTGGATTTTAATAATAATGGTGGTTCTGAACAAATTGATTTAATTTGTGATTCTTGGGTCAAATGGGTGGATTTCAACCAAGTTGATTTGACTAAGTTTGATCTGGTAAGATATTTTTTTAATGATTGATTGGCTTATATAGTCACTATTTTAGTTGTTATAGCTACTAATAGGTAGTTAGTACTTGTGCAGTCACTTTTTTTTAGATATATTTATTGATTCAGTGATATATAATATACAGATTGTTGTCCCGATATTGAAAGGCAGTCAGTACTTCTTACTTCTTCTGAATATGAAGTTAAGAATGGTTCAATGGATAGACAATGTGAACCATACTGCTGTTTCAGAAGAAGAAATTAGAAAGCTCGGTGACACTATGGTATGTGTAGCATTTTATTATCCTGAAAAACCTTTTGCCTATGTTGCTAAGATTATGAAATATTTATTAATAAATATTTAAATGAAACTTTTGTAGAAAGATTTGTTGTCAACAATTTTTGATGATAAGATGCAAGCTACTCATGTTATTCCATTATGGAAAATGGAACGAGTTCCCACCGATTGGAAAATGACTGATAGGACGAATATTGAAAGTGATGTATTTATGATGATGAGCATGCTGTTTTTCGAGGGAACAGTTGATTTCCAGTGTCCAATATTGAATGCAGTTACGATTTTTCTTCTTAATATTATCTTTAAATGTATTTTTTTGAATGACATTCTAATTAAAAGATTCAAACTAAATGTATTTTCTTTTTATGTAGGCTCCATTGAGACATGTGGCAAGAGTTAAGATTGCCGGATCTTTATTGTTATCTGATTTGAACAAACAAAGATCCAAAGTTTTAGAAGAGCTGTCCAATTTTAAAGATAAAAGACGCTCCATTGCCAAACAAGTTTCTATCAGAAGATTAAAGATTCGTTAATGTGAAGTACAAGATGAAGTTGTGAATTTTTAAGTTGTACAAACATTTGATGGAACATAGTAGATAATCAGGCACTTAGGCTTAGGCTTTAGGTTGTACAAGATGAAGTACAAGGCTGATATTTTTGCAACAAAGTTTTTTCAAAATTACAAAACAGAAGACAGTAGCTATACATTGTCATAGTAACTTTTAATCACAACATAGTATCTTTTCTTAAGAACATAGTATCATTCACTTTTGCAACAAAATTTTTTTCAAAATTACAAAGGAGTTGTAATTACAAAGTGGTATGCTATGTTGTTGGTGCTAACCGCCCCCCTGTATGGTAAACTAAGGAGTTTTCTTGGTTAGACTCAATTCATAAGAGGAACAAGAGAGAGCATGTAGTATGACCGGAATTCTATTTGATAAAGAAGCATTCGTTATCAAACCGTGGGATGCAAAGATGTCATATAAAAAAAATAGATGAACCACAATGCCTATTTGGTAACTCAGCATGTCGAGTATGATTGGCTCCCGTTATGGTGCTCCAAATGTAAACAATTTGGGCACATGAATTGGAGTGTCGGGTTGGCATCAAGCAAACCAATCACCGGCCTAATCTGTTGGTAAATGAGGATGGTTTCAGGCCGGTAAAGTCGAAGTGGGTGAGAAAAAATAAAGGTTTATCAATTGACCAGAAAACCGCCATGTTTAATGGGCAAATTTAGCAGCATGTAGGAATCCTAAAATTGCAGTAACAGCTGATGTTCCTAAACCTTGTGCATCCACTAGTAAGGAGGATGCTATGAATCCAGCAGAACATCCGTGTGCATAACCAGTCAAATGTACAGAAGACAGTAGCTATACATTGTCATAGTAACTTTTAATCACAACATAGTATCTTTTCTTAAGAACATAGTATCATTCACTTTTGCAACAAAAGTTTTTTCAAAATTACAAAACAGAAGACAGTAGCTATACATTGCCATAGTAACTTTTAATAACAACATAGTATCTTTTCCTAAGAACATAGTAGCATTCATTTTTGCAACAAAAGATTTTTCAAAATTACAAAACAAAAGACAGTAGCTATCCATAGTCATCTTAATATAATCTCTTTATCTATCTGTTCTTCAGCATCAATTTTCCTGCATAACAAAAATTTTGCACTTTCATTTACATAATCAAACTATTAAATAAGGATACAATAAAATATAAGCAAATTATATATATTTTATACCTTAAGTGGGGTATCTTTTGTTGATGGGCAATTTCGACTATCATGATAATCAAATTTACCACAAGTTTTGCACTTTCTTTTGGGCTTCTTGCTTTGCTCAATAGTTTGTTCCTTTTCCCCAATTATTCTTTGCCTTTTTCCTTTGTTCTTTGATTGGATTGGGTTTTGTATTTCCATTGTCGAAGATGAACTTGTGCCTACTAACAATTCGATTTGTTGCTCTTTAGTAATGTCCACCCTCACATCATCACTTTCCTCCAATTTTCTACTAATATCTTTTAGGTTTTGTAAAAGTGATTGTAAATCACTCTCACTCCGTTGAGCTAAACCTACACAATTGAATATTTCACACCAAACTTCCCCCAACAACTTCCCCACGTTGTTACACTTTTTGCTCTCTTCAATCAGATTCCCATGCAAATCAAAAATAGGCTTCTTTAATGCTAGCTTCGTCCAACGATCTAAAACATATTGCTTTGGTATTTGTGTTATTTGTCTTGCACTCATAACACAAATCGCATGGGAACATAATATTCCTATCCGTTTAAATAACTTGCAATCACAATCTACCTTCAACTCGTCAATCGAACTTCCCAGTATAAAATTCACCTTGTACATCTTACTTACCGTTGAGTCCAAAACAGTTATACTTTCCACACTTTCATTCTTTTCAATACTTTGAATATAAGTTTTGAAACAAGACTTATAAACTTCATTTTGAAAAAGAAAAAAAATTTTTCTAGTATAGACTTCACCGGCATGTTTTTCAATCGGCAATGGTGTTTTATATTGTGGGTTTGTGTGAAGTGATTCAGCATTGAGCTTATCTTGTTTGTACCTCTGTGCATCCATTGCACTTTCATAACTCATATAAAATTCAACAAGTGTCATGTGAGGGTTTGAAAAGTGGTTGAAGAAACTATTAACACTTTCCGATCGGGATGTAGTTCTCAAAATCCCCCCCAATGGGATATCCCTAAAATATGCGGGTATCCATTGATCTCGTATACTAAATATACTAGTAAACCATTTATCTGTTTGAAGATTGTATTTGGTCATAATTCCCTCCCATTTTTCTTCAAATTCATCTTCTTCTTGATCAATATTCCACACACACCCATTTAATTCTTTCAAAAAATCTTCATTTTTGTTCAATTCCGGTCCAACTTTATCAGTCACTTTACTCATGATGTGCCACATGCAAAGTTTGTGTATTGTGTGTGGAAATACATTTTTAATCGCAATTTTCATTGCAGGGTCTTGATCAGTTATCAAATATGTTGGCATACACTCCCCCATACAATGTAAAAAAGTTCTAAATAACCACTCAAAAGATTCACTATCTTCCTTAGCTAATAAACCTATACCAAATGTAATACAAGACTTATGATGATCTACTCCGGTAAAAGGGGCTAAAACCATGCTATACTTATTGGTGTTATAAGTACAATCAAAAGTAACCATTTCTCCAAATAAACAATAATTCTTTCTACTTATCGCATCGGCCCAAAATAAACGTGATATGTGGTCCTCCTCATCTAAAGCATAATCAAAATAAAACCCCGTGTAAATATCTCTTTTTCTGATAAAATTCTCGATCAACATCTTCCCATCATCTCCTTTGATATATGCTTTCAAATCCCTATGGAAATTCTTAAAATCTTGCATTGTCACTCCCACATTCTCATAACTCCCGACATTTTCCTTAAACAATCTAAAGGATTTGACCGGTCCTATATTAACCGATGCATTCTTAGATATGAAATTTTTGCGCAACAAAGTCATTTTCCTATTACCCAATAAAAATTGACGCGATGTAGGGCTAACTAGACAATGATTGTGCGCCTCTTCGAATTTTAAAACATGGTATGTTCTCTTCGCTATGTCATATTTCAAAATCAATCTAGCTTTACAACCAATTCTTTTGGTTGATCTCTTATAACGTGCAACAACATCTGCACTTTTCTTAGGGTTAGGTTTTATGATACCCTCCCTACTACAAACAAAATATTTTAAAAAAAAAATACCCTTTTTTTTGTAGGTAGTAGATGAACGTATATCAAAACCGCAAATTTCAGCATATTTACCATAAAAATCTAAGGCTTTCTCTAAGTTTTCAAAAGCCATACCAACAAATGGCTTTTTATCAAACTCACAATGAGGAATCCACAGGGTTGAACCATTTGGGGTAACTTGTGTAATAGTTCTTGGAGTTTGAGTCCCTGTATAACAATCCAAAGTTTTTCCAAAATTAAAAAAAGAAGGCAGTAGCTATACATCGTCATAGTAACTTTTAATCACAACATAGTATCTTTTTTTAAGAACATAGTAGCATTCACCTTGGCAACAAATATTTTTCAAAATTTCAAAACAGAACACAGTAGCTATACACAGTCATAGTAACTTTTAATGATAACATAGTATCTTTTTCTAAGAACATAGTAGCATTCACCTTGGCAACAAAGATTTTCAAAACTTTCAAAAGAGAAGACAGTAGCTATACATTGTCATAGTAACTTTTAATCACAACATAGTATCTTTTTCTAAGAACATAGTAGCATTCACCTTGGCAACAAATATTTTTCAAAATTTCAAAACAGAACACAGTAGCTATACACAGTCATAGTAACTTTTAATCACAACATAGTATCTTTTTCTAAGAACATAGTAGCATTCACCTTGGCAACAAAGATTTTCAATATTACAAAAAAAAGACAGTAAATATGCACAATCATAACTTAGTATTTTTTTTTTGAAGAACATAATAACATTACCTTCTGACAATTCTTTTTCATTGTTGGAAGTTTTTGGTGAATCTTCCACATTTAGCACTTTTTGTAAATCTTCCATAGTATCTCAATCTGAGTCTGTTAATCAAAATCAACAAGAAGATTCACATCAAGATCTGAGTCTGTAAATCAAAATCAACAAAGAAAAACGAAAATGAAAATCTGACTCTCAGTTTTGAAGATACTAAATCGAAAACGAAAATGAAAAACTAAGAAATCAATCAAAACAAATCTGAATTTGTAAAAGGTACACATAAGAAAACGAAAACAAGTAAAGATTTTTGACAGACTAAGTAATCAAGAGAAGAGGAACATTTTCGCAGAAGAAAACGAAAACTAAAAAATGAATCAAAACAAATCGAAAAATAAAAACTATAAAATGGTAAATTTCTAATTTGCATACCTTAATTCAATAGAAGAGGAAGATTTCGCAGAAGAAATCAAAGGTTTTTCGAAGGTTTTGAAGGTTTTTCGAAGAGTATAGCTTGGAAGAGAGAAGGCGCTTGTGTTCTTCAGAAAAAACCGAATTAGCTTTTTTTTTTTTTTTGCCCTATTTTTTCCGGCTTGATATCTAGACCATTAGATCTTTGAGAAATCGACGGCTCAAAATCCTTCTCACCCTTCTCATTTTCATACCCCTTCTCATTGGATCCCTCCCCTATATATATATATATATATATATATATATATATATATATATATATATAATCAGGTGAAAACAAGTAAAGTAGTGAAAACTGAAAACCAATATATATATATATATATATATATATATATATATATATATATATATATATATATATATATATATATAATCAGGTGAAAACAAGTAAAGTAGTGAAAACTGAAAACCAATATATATATATATATATATATATATATATATATATATATATATATATATATATATATATATATATATATATATATATATATATATATATATATATATATATATATATATATCTATTAGAACAATCAAACAAGATTTTATATAACTATGATTTTTCATACACATAAAAACAAGAAATAAACGATATTGCTTGATTATTAGTATTTTTTTATGCAAATATAGAGGGAATAATACATGATACTTTAAAATTCAGAAATTCTTATTTAAGACGTACTAGTGAGACAATCTAAAATTGAGTTAAATAGTTCAGCTACATTAATTAAAACGTTTACTTTCGTACTTTAAATACTTAATTTTTTAAATTTTGAGCTATTTATATGGACTAATTTCACCATGACAAGATCTCCAACAATATTTGCTCTTTGATATTAGGTATAATCCAAAATTGTATCATTGTTTATTCATACAAAAAAAATTATTATTTTCTTGTTATCACGTTTTTTGTCAAATACTGGAATAAAATGTCATAATGTAAACGGAAATCATATTCATATATCAATAAAAAATTAATTTTTTTATTTTTTGATTTTACACCATATAATAAAAAAACTCTCACATTTTTGTCCATACACAAATAGACATTGTAGCCTCTTGAAGTGAAATCAACATCGTAACCTTCGAAACAATATAATACGAGAAACGTCCAGCGCTTTTATAGAAAACAAATTTGGGGATTTATTGATAAAAAAATTAATAGTAACGACTATCTTTGTGCCAAACACGTTGAGCTGAAATTAAATGGTCGTATCGAAAAAAAAAAAAGTACAAACACATCTAAAAAGAGGGGAAAAAAAATAGTACAACTAATGACATATACGGTGAACACAGAGATCTAACTGTGAAATCCTTTGGACTTCCAAAAACCTAACACTAGTACACTATACTATAAAGACGACTTCCTTCAGCCAAAACAACGAAGCTTTGAGTAATATATGCGCTTGCGCAGTTCGACCATTCTTCTTTCGCATATACGCTGTCCCTGTATAATATAGTTAACATTCGAATAATCTACAAAACTCTACCCGAAAAATATCAGCAACTTGGTAATCGACAAGTCATGACCACTGTATGACCCTACGTTGCAGCTTTTAAGAGCTTCCGAATGATATCCTAACATCTTCTCAGCACTGTTGTCGTAGTTGAAGAAATGAAACAATGAATATGACCCGAAAAATGTATTAGCATTCCAGATTTCAACAAACCACACAACAGCTTGACATTTTAGATGGACAAAACATCATGATAAAGTGAAACCTAGGCATTTTGGAAGAAATATGATGCGAGTGGTCTTTAATTTTAGTTTTATTTATTTATTTAAGAATAATTTGCAAATACATCCTCAAAGTTTACAACTTTTGCGCAATACAACCACTAAAGTATTAAAGTCTACAGCATTCAAGCCAAATCATAGAATTCCGACCACTTAACCTAAAATTGCGACCATTAAAATGGTCGAAATTATGTGATTTGGCCTGAACGCTGTAGACTTTGATACTTTGGTGGCTGTAATTTGCAGAACAATAAACATTGAGGCCATAATTTGCAAAAGTCTTAAAACAATTAGAATTTGCAAATTATTCTTTATTTTTTAGAGATTAGAAATCGCAACTAGTCTTGTCAAGCATACTAAAATAGAATATGACTATTGGCTTCAGACAGAAGGACTCAAGTTTAAAGCAAGATAAACTAAGAGACGTACTTTCTCAAGCTTCTTGTAAAAAATCAGCGCCACCTCTTGGCGGAGGATTTCCACATCCTTGGCATAATCTCTTTGATCTTCAACCTCCATTAACTGTTCCAATTGCAACCTCGTTCTTTCCAATACCTTGTCCAAAGCACAGAAATCCTTGAAAATTGAAGCCTCAATCGTCCTAAGTTGTAGTAAAATCTTTATTGCGGCAAGTGCCTATAGGAGACATCATGATGTTAAATCTACCGCATATGGATACTTAATCCGACATTCAAAAATCAAGATCCAATATGTACTCCATAGTCCACAAGAGAAGGATGCATGAACAAACAATTTGTAAGTAAAAGGATTAGGATGTGCTACCTTTTCCTGAAGATCCAGGTCATCTAACAAGGTTAAATCAACGATTGCCTTCAACAAATCACGATCACTAAAAAAGGGAAGCTCTGCTTTATCGATGTTTTCTAGTTGACATTCTGCTAAATCACCGACAAGTAAAACACATTTCCGTTGTAATCTAATGTCAAAGGTAGAATTGCTCAGTATATCCTGCAACATAAATTACACCACTGTCAATCACTCTTGAAAGTAGTGTGTAACAGTTGGCCAAGACCCGTTACCGAAACTAGATAGTATGGACACTTCAAGTCTGTCCACTAACTCCCAAGACTAATGCCTTCTTATTAATATTCAAAAGCTCATCAATTATTCCAAGGATGGCTCTATATATAGTCTAAGCCCCAAGAGACTACTAAAACATAACAACTAATCTAATTACAAAATATCAAGACTAATTAAATGTGCAATGTCGATAATGCCCTTGGGCCCCTTTGACCCGAGTCATTACACAGTTCTACGTTAAACCCCCTAATGGCTCCAAACACCCTCATTTTGTTCAAATCATTCAATCTTCCAGACGTTTCACGATTATCTAAAGGTTGCTACAATAAGGAAAATTTCACATTCATATATGATGTGGACCCCTCCTATCCTCTTACTATCTTATCTCGTCGTCTCATCATCATTATACCCAGTATATCTCGCTTATAAAATTATGATCAGAATCTGAAGAGAGTAGGAAGACGGAATATCATACTCTTATCAAACACATAAAGGGGTTGCAACCAGTGAGACCCTCGACTCGAAAAAGACTTGCAAATGAAAACAATCTTCACCTACTCTTTGTCTAATTACTTTTACATTAAGGAAAAATTAGAACTAAAAATCTTGGCTATAGATGGTCGGTTCTAAAATTCCCACCTTTCGATTATTAAATATAAATCTCACCTTTTAACCACTAATTCCATGAAAGTATGACATGCTGAAGTAGCATTAAGAGACAGAGTTTTAACTAATAATTGAAAGGTGGAAGATTTAGCATCTCACCACCTAAAGGTTGATTTCTAATTTTAATTCATTCTCAAATTGTACAACCTGTGACGTCCACATTTGAGAGGGTAAATCAAGTGCTAGTAATAAATAGAAGTTACCTTAAGCATCAAGTCTCCAGCTTCTGCATAAAATATTTTCTGGCCATTTAAATTGTTTCTGATTATGGCAGAAACTGCATGCAATGCTTTGGAGGCCTCTTCCACAACATCAGATCTCACCATCTTCATGAGCTTTGCCAGTGTACCAAAATCTAACACCTAAGAACGCGTGTAAAATTATCAGACAAATAAAAGCATAGAATTTTCCCATTATTGCCGAGGTTCATAAAAGATTACTGTCGACGAATCTGTGAAGATACATCTCGATATGAAATTGTAAATCAAGACCAATTAAGTTTGAGATACTATAATATCCTATGCATAGAGCTGTAGCCTGGAAATACAATGTCATACAACTGCTAAGTGATGATTCTCTGACCTGGTCCTGAACAACTGGGTTGTTTTGGCTAGCCTTTCCGAGAACCCAAGCAGCAAGCTTCCTTACATCTGGCTCAATGTTGTCAAGCTGGCTTATAACAGCAGCGAGACCACCAAATTTGTGTAAAACTGAGAAGAATGTATGAAAGAAGCTTCAAGTGTTTGAGAAGTCCAAGTGCGAGTTTTAGTAAATTAAATGGTGTATTTTAAATAAAATGAGCTTTTTGTCAATTCACTATCGCATACTGTAAGAATGAAAGAGTGCTTAAATAATATGCGGCAGAAAAGCATACAAACAACACTAGCAAATATTAGAGGCTTAGAGCAAATGAAAGTTTAAGAAGAAATTCATTTCTTTTCTTTGTCTATGTATTTTCCATTATAGTTTCTATATGGGAGGAGGAAAAGGCAATTTAGAACATATTTAGTTGTTATGTTAATCTAATGTCCTAGACCTTCCTGAATTTGAAAAATTTACATAATTAGTCACTAAAGAACTTAGGTGACATTGCTATATGGTAGTAGAAATAATTGGTAAAAGATGAGACACAAAATGGATGAAAGATCCCTTTTTTGGGGGGTGGGGGCTTCGTTGTTAAAAGACGGGACAAAAAATGCAATAATTTCAGCGTTTCGTGTACACCGTACACTGGATAGAGGAACCGGTTGAGGAATGAAATACATACCGTTGGCATTATCTATAGATTCAACAAGGTTCAAAAGATCTTCAAGAGCACGAAGACGACCTTCAAAAGAGATAGAGGAATTATTCAAGTCATTTATTGCAACTTTCATCAACTCTGCATCTGAAGGCATTCTTAGTTTTTCCACTAATTCCTGAAAAAAAAAAGTGCAAAAGTTAACTATCACGAAGAACTAATAGTTGAAGTGGATTGCCACAAGAAAACAAATAGATTCAGTTACAATTTGATAGGCCACTGTTGTGTTAATTCTGTACCCAAACCTAATATTAAACTCCTATTCAATCCACATAACCACCCCCACGGCACCACCCCTCAACACCTTTTCAAAATTTTCCCATCTTTGGAAGCGTTACTTAGGCCAATTACCCATGGGACTTTGAAAGTTTCTAGGCTTCAGATTATCTCTATTTAGTTTTAATGTTCAAATGGCCGTCAAGCAAGACAAACTAGGACAAAGTAGGCGTAGTGCAGAACACATAGAAGATTTATTCTTCTAAAAGAAGTGTGCATGAAATAATTTAGAAAAGGTTGCTACATGTTTATTCAAGAAATCATAAGCCTAGAAGCTTATCTACCTGAAGTTCTATTTGGCGCTGCTTTAGCTCATCATCAGATAGGCGTTGCACAGATTTTGCAGCATCCTTCAGTTTTGTTGGGTCAGAATGTCCTATTACATCCACAAATAAGAAACAAATATGTAACTCCACAAAAAAAAAGGAAACGTAACTTGTAGTTTTCGCCTTCCTTCCCTCCCAAAACCTGATCATAGTTTCTTATGAGCAAGATACAATGGGTAAGATGATGATTCCTATAAGCGGAATACAATGGGTAAAATGATGATAATGATGATGATGAGCTTAGAAAACTCTTACATTGAAAATCAAATGTGGCAAATTGAGTGGGACAGATACATCAATATTCAATAAATAGATAGCACTATTGCAAATTATTTCATTTGCATCGGCATAAAGTCAATAATCAAGTATGGGGTATATTGAAACTGAACACATCATTCTATATGGGATTTTATATTTGACGGGTTAGCGTAGCAGACATACTACAATTCAAGTACTTTCATCTCAATCAAAAACAAACCAAGCGGACACAAATACTCAAACATTAATTGATCTTCAAGTGCTCCAACACTATAGAAGTCCCCTCATTAAGCCATAACATTAATAAGTTCTATTCAGTCCCCACATAAAGCCCACTGTCACATGATTCACCAATCTCTTTACAAATTGCAAATCAAAAAAAGCAAATTATGGGTTATTTTAGGGTGATTTTGAGCGAATCGCGAATTAACTGGCGAATTATGTTACACTAATCAAGCCACAACATTAATAAGTTCTATATCAGCTCTTCAAGTACTTATTCTCTCACAATTCCCATACTTGTAATTTCCCATTATCTTCTGTTTAATTCAAACATAAAAAGTTCATTTCAGTGAAGCAAATATCAGCCAAACAGAACTCTTAATACTAAGTTAGTTTACTATGCATCTTCTCCCACTAAAGAGCATAAGAAATCATATGTTTGAATAATTCCACAGAAGATAGCACGAAAAGAAAATTACCTATTGCCCACTGTAACATTCCATCAAGGGAAGAAAAACCACCATCAAGCTCATCATGTTCATTCAATGCCACAGGTTCTTCAGAATGTGACTTCCTATATAATTCTCCTACTTCTTTACCAGTCGACCAAATCAATCCTGGAGTTGATTTGTTTATCCGATCCTCACTTGCCCAAACCGTGATCGATAATAAGATTGGTATGGACACAATAAGGCTCAACCTAAGTAGCCTCATCTTGTCAGAATCTGTAGAGGAAAAAATTGAAGGGCTTAAACTTGTCAGCCAAATTACACCATTACTTCTACACATAATGAATTTCTAATCATAAACAAATATTAAAGCTAACTAATCTCAATCTAGATTCTACCCATTTGCAGAAAAAAAATAGGGAACAATTCTAATTCTCTTTTGAATCAAATTCTCTCGATTACAATGATTAGGGTTTTTCAAAATACATCAAATCAAAGTTCTTGTACACAATTTTCCCGACCTTTTTGTTCCAATTAATACCCTAAAAAGGGGTGACTGTAATAGCTAAATCACACTATTGATTGAAAATTTCATGATGCGAATCAATCATTAAAAAGGAAAAAAATTCACTTTGAGTATAATTAGCAAATGCCCATAAGCAAAAACAATATGAATTTGCTAATTTAACAAATTTAAGACAAAATGAGTAAAATTAAGAATCTGGGTAATGAATTAAACAGCATGGAATTGGGAATTACACTACACTAAATGGTATAAAAGAGATAGAAAACATACTGATGAACAAATACAGAAAATAGAGATTGTTGAAGAAAATTCAGCAGGATTTAAATGATGATTGAGTTGTTAATATTGGATATTTGGATTTGTTAGTATGAATTTTCCTACTCTGACGAAATGGAGTCAATTTTTCAACTGGGCTTAATGGAGAAGTTCTTAGTTTGATTCTCTGGGTTTTAGTATAATTATTACCTCAGCCGGCCAATAAGATTACTTGGTCTTTCTCTTTCCTTTTCCTTTTTTTTAATTCTCTTATATGAATACAACTAGTTGGTGAAGTTTTCGGAGGGGAATGGTGCAAAGTTCATGAAAAAATTTGAAATGAATAACATAAATTATTGAAAAAATACACGGAATAAGATAAGTTTTAATTTATTTTCAAAAATAAGCGTGTAATTTTCAAATTTGTAGTTTGGAATCGCGATTGCTAAGTGCGAACAAGTGGAAAAAACAAAGTAGTTATTCGCAATTAGTAACTGA
This sequence comes from Amaranthus tricolor, assembly GCF_026212465.1. NCBI lineage: Eukaryota > Viridiplantae > Streptophyta > Magnoliopsida > Caryophyllales > Amaranthaceae > Amaranthus > Amaranthus tricolor. The sequence continues at coordinate 5,080,049 of NC_080061.1, forward strand.
GAACAGGTGTTGACTTTTGTTTGACCCTGTTTCAAACAGCATCGACCACAAATACACAGCAGCAGCTCCTTTCGTTCCCATTTTCCCCAGTTTCAAAACCCTATCTTAAACAACTCGACATTCCCTTTACAAAAATCACTATTAGACTAGTTTCAATCCATCAATTCTTACATTCCTCTTTCAATTTGGCTTTTCAAATTTAGTCTAGGATACTCTAGCTTGCACAAAGGTAAACTTTTATGCGTTTTTTTTGAGTATATATATCGTTTTTTAGGGTTTTGATGAAGTTTGGTTATTTTCTCAAACATAGGTTATTAGTTCTAAAATCAACACTCTTCTTAATCATCCATAACTGTTCAAAGTAATGTTTAATTGTTTTCATAGCTTTATGTTGTATTTTGAAGTATTATTGTTGATGAGCATATTGAATTAGTTGAATTTGATGTACATTATATATTATTAGAAATTTTGATGTTGTTATTAGAAATATCATTTATGAACTTATTAATTGATTTATTATTTGAATTTTATGTACATTATATATTATTAGAAATTTTAATGTTGTTATTAATTGATTTATTAGTTGAATTTTATGTGCATTATATATGTATGAACTTAGTTACATTATGGACCTTATTAATTTATAGACCAAAAAGATTATAATCAAATGAATATAATGTACTTGTATGGGCATGAAGTTGATGATGATGTTGATTTTGTTTGTATTCATGTAGAAATGGCATCATTTTGCATCACTATAGTATGTTTTTGGAATGGTTCTATTCGAGAAAGTAGTGACAAAGTTCATTATGTTGGGGGAAGACATAGGTTGTTTGCATGCAACTCGAACATGGATTTGAAGCACTTTAAACGTTTTATATGTTCTAAGATTGGATTGGACCCCACTAGAAGTACTGTAAATATAAGCTTTAAATATGAAATGAGTGGAGAATTGCTAGCCTTTAATTTCCTGTTGAGGATGATGAGGCTATAGACGCTATGTGGGAGCATTCAAAGTCCACCCAAATTCCCTCTTTTGAGTTATACGTAGAAGAAGTACTCTTAGGGAATGTAGTTGCTTCTAATCCTACTCCTACCCCTATGCCTATATCGATTCAAGAAACTCAAAAATCCTTTTGTTCCTTCCGCATCTTGTACTCTTTCTCAACCCCTCCGAATCAAGTTCCAATTGATTTAATGGTTAACTTAGGAGAAAGTGATGAGATGGGACCTTGGGATGATGGAAATGAGAGTAATGAGCACATTGACGATCCTTCTGAGGATGATGTGGATGTCGATAAGGATGCGCTAGCAAATGATATGACCCTAGGCAACATTCCTACAATCATTCCTCCTACACCTTATGCCCTATGTCCACCTCTAGATGAGTACGTGGAGGACAACTCTTGGAGGGCGTGGGCTTGTGATACCACTTACACCGAAGAAGGGGAATTGGAGAAAGGTATGATGTTTGATAGTAAGGAAGCGTTGTTGGAAACTATTAGAGTGTATCATATTCGAAGAAATGTGAAGTATAAAACGGAGACCTCAAACCAAATGTCCTTACCTTGAAGTGTAAGCGGGGCTGTTTGTGGAGACGTAGGGCTACACTCGATTCATATTTATCTTCATGGCGTATTGTTACGTACAAGGGTAAGCGTGGGTCTTGTGTTTTCGGTAGTGACACTGTCTCGACTGGACACATTTACTTGACATCTTCTGTCATTAAGAATGTCATTAGAAATTGTGTTGCTAAAGACCCATCCATTAAGTTATCTGGCGTATTGCTAATGAAATAGATGAGGGAAGAAAGAAACGCGATAGTTGTCGTCGTTGTGGGAGTGAAGGTCACAACACTAGAACCTGTAACTCCAGGTAATATACTATATATATTATAGAAGTATAATACTCTATAACATATAGATACAACTACAAAATATAATATTAAACTTACAACATAAATGTATGATACATAATTACATAATAGTAATATTAACTAAAGTCACTGTGAACATAGTAGTACAGGAGATGGATCCAGCAGCTCTAGGACCCCAAGACTCTAGTGTTTTAACTATGCAGGAGGGGCACAGGAGCACTCTTCTTTGGGATGCCCAGGTTAGTATACTGTTTTGTATCATTTGCATTTTACTAATGATAACATACAAGTAACTTATTTGAATGTCTATTTTCATAGGTTCGATATAGACACATTAGGCACTAGGCATCCAGATTCCCGTTCCGTGGGTGATCGATGAGAGGATCATCCCGTACCTTGAGCGCACAAGGTTCTATGAATTTCACCTCATTGCGTACGGTAGAGTTGACCGTGCTATTATCACAACACTGGTAGAGAGATGGCGTCAAGAGACGCACACCTTTCAACTTCCTCTCGGTGAGGCTACCATCACACTGCCTTACTAACACGGCTTCCCATCGAGGGACGTGCCGTGTCTACCGCCGGACGCAAGCTATCAAGCTGGCGTGACATGGTTCACCGCATCTTAGGAGAGCGCCCTCCATCGGAAATTATTAGGGGGAGCAGTTTGCGGTGTACATGGTTGGTTCAGACCTTCATACCCCGTTGACGTTGCGAGGACCTTTCATAAACATCACAGTACCAGTCCCCTCTTCTACCAGAGCAACACACGAACGCCTCTTACTACCGTAGGAGGCGTAGAAGACCAATTTAGTTGGATAGGGTAAATGAGGGTGATGAGCGTTAACGTTAGGTTTTTGTGTATTTGGATTGACTATATATATATATAAGAAGAATTTTAAATTAAGAAGGGTGAGAAGGATTTTTGTTTGATTTTGTTTGTTTACTATATATACAAAAAAAGGATATTATGTTATAAATTAAGAACATTTTAAAAATTATTTCATAGTTACCTTTATGTGTAACATAGTTACTTTTACAATTATGAGTTTTTGGCTCAATCGTGATCATAGATTTTTTTTATTTTAGTAAAATCAAAGGTGTAGAGTCCTTACCCTTCTCATTTTCAACCCCTTCTCATTTTCAACCCACTTCTCAATGGATCCCTCCCCTATATATATATATATATATATATATATATATATATATATATATATATATATATATATATATATATATATATATATATATATATATATATATATATATATATATATATATATATATATATATATATATATATATATATATATATATATATATATATATATATATATATATTTATTTATTTATTTATAAATAGAGAGAGAGAGAGGGTCGCGTTCAGGTGCAAACCACGGTTCTATGCGAACCGTGAGAACCAAAAAATGTGTTACCTTTTTACAGAAAACGTGCTACTTTTGCATAAAAACTGTATTACTTTTTTTTAAAAAAAAAAATCTTGTACTTTCTACCAAAAAACAGTAACTGTCAGAAAAAAAAATCCAAAGTAACACATTTTTCTGAAAAAAGTAACACCTTTTTATGGTTCTAACGGTTCTCATATAAGGATGGTTTTCACTTGAACGTCTCTCTCTCTCTATATATATATGTATATATATATATATGTATATATATATATATATATATGTATATATATATGTATACATATATATATATATATGTATACATATATATATATGTATACATATATATATATATATATGTATACATATATATATATATATATATATATATATATATATATATATATATATATATATATATATATATATATATATGTATATATATATACATATATATATATATATGTATATGTATATATATATATATATATATATATATATATATATATATATATATATATATATATAAATATATATATATATATATATGTATATATATATATATATATATATATATATATATATATACATATATATATATATATGTATATGTATATATATGTGTGTGTGTGTGTGTGTGTGTGTGTGTGTGTGTGTGTGTGTGTGTGTGTGTGTGTGTGTGTGTGTGTGTGTGTGTTTATTTAGTTGTATATATATGTTTATTTAGTTTATCATAACCTTCAAGCTATGACTTACGAATGCTTGAACTTTTGGTGATGAATCATTTCGCTTGAAACATACATTGACTTGTAATAACTTATGATGATGTCTCTATTGCAAATATATCAAATAAAAACAACTCGATAATTAGGGAAAGTAGCTGCTCAAAAAATTCAAAACAGCTGTTCGCAATCAGTAATTGCGAACAGGATCAAACAAAAGTCAACACTTGTTCGCAGTTACTAACTGCGAACAGCTGCTTTGTTTTTTCCACCTGTTAACCACAAGTTTGGGAATTACACGTTTATTTTTGGAAATAAGTTAAACTTATCTTATTTGTGCATTTTTTTGATAATTTATCTTATTTATTTCAATTTTTCAAGTTCAGGCGGGATTTATGGTATGGGCCATGGCCCATGGTTTTACGCGTGTTCATTGGGATTATTTAATTGAGTTTAAATTTACTAGCAGTAACTATTTCATTTTTTTTTATCAGCGCATCCCCTAAGAGATCGTCTTTAAAAGAGACGGCTCTCCGGGCTCAGGCCCAACAATTGAAAAAAAAGAAAAAAATCTAAAATCTAAAAGCTAACGCGCGCGTTTGACCCTATTTGAAGTTGGTGTTATAACCTATTAAAATTGATGTTATAACCTATTGAAGTAGGTATTATAACCTATTAAAATTGATATTTGGAGTTGGTGTTATTACCTATTAAAGTTGGTATGATAACCTATTTGGAGATACCAACTCTAATAGGTTATAATACCAACTTCAATAGGTTATAACACCAACTTCAAATAGAATTACACATCGCGCATTTTTTTGGTAATTGTTTTTTATTAATAATGGGTCAGCCCATTTGAGACGGGTCTTTTATAAAGACGATCTCAAGTAAGAATTTGTGTTCTTCTATTGATTTATTTACTTTTGTTTTAGATGACTTGTTGTTACATATTAGTAACAATAATTTAATGATTAGTACAACGAAAATAATCAATATTATCACTTAATTAAAGCTAATTGGCTCCATAAACCAACCTTGCAACAATCAACAACCAATTGTCAAACATCTTTTAAATAATTGATCAAGCCCCTACATTGATATATGCCTCCAGAGAAGTTATAACACAAACATTTAGCAATCATTTTGTTGTTCTCAAACTTATTATGTTTCATTCAATTTGCTATAATGTAGTAGATACATTTTATTTGTTATTCAACTGTTTGCTATTTTTCTGGTAATGAATTTATATTTATTCTTATAAATTTCAACTATATAATCAATATGTTTTTTTTTTTTTTTTATAATTTCATATACATTTTTCTTTTGTCCACTAATTTGAATCTTATTTTCCCACTATTACCAATCAAAATACAATTGCATTGTACCAGAATCAATTAAAATAAATTTAACTCTAATTAAACCGAAATGTAATTTTATCTGCAAAATTAAGTAATACTCCTTCCAATTTTTTTTAGTTGTTCCATTTTCTTATTTAGACAGTTCAATTTAATTGTCTCATTTCCATTTAAGACATACATCTATAGGTGGTTCCCTTATTTTCTTAATATTAAAAATACCCAAATTGCACATGGGTCTACTGTTTTAGGTGGTCTCCTCCAATTCTAAATATTAAATATATTTAATATTGTACATGAGTCTATTATTTTAGATAGTTCTCTCCTTTTTTTTAATATTTGTGCCCAAATTAAATCATACAACTAAATTAAATTGGAAAAAGCATAAACTTTAACAGTAATCTATACATTTAGTCATGTAGGCAAAAGTCACGGCTCACATACACGAAAATTGCATAATCCTTTAAACGTGAAGACACTGGCTACAAGACATTTGCACTCACAACAAACAAAAAAAAAAAAACAAAATGAAATAAGAAATTAATTAATTAATTACAATCGATCCAGGGTGTGTACATTGCGTGTAATATTTTATCATCTTTAATTACTTAATTAGACACTTTATATACATATTTACTTTTCGAACAGATTATATGTTACAAGTATTTTGAAATGGAGTTAATGCTTATATTTATGTCCCACTCAATTTACTCGATTTCTAATTTTTATTTGTGCTAATAAATTTATTTTATTTCTATTTTAGAGATGATGTACACTCTTACTTTTATTCTCTATATTTCTTCTCATATTCTAAATATCTCACAACTTAAATCTACCATAATAGAAATACAATGCTTATTAAAAAAAAGCGGAAATTTGACAATAAATAAATAGTAAATTATTTAAATAAAATTCAAATAAATTAAAAATAATTAGTTATTATCCAACAATAAAAACGATACAAAATAAGTATAAAATAATTATAGTGAAAAAAAAACAAATAACCCTAGAAAAGTAAAGCAGAGAGTATAGCTTATTTTTTAATCTCCATGTTAATAACAATTAACAAATGAGGTTAAATATGAATTACTATTAATATTTACATGCAAGAGGTGGTGGAGTGCTCCCACATTTTGTAATTAAACATATCTCTTGGAATAAGAACCCTACTAAGCTCTACTCCCCTTGGTTAAAGTAATTAACTTTTCAGCCATGCTTAATTATGCCTTTAATCAATATTCTTTACTTTATTGTTTTTAACCTCCTAACAATTTAATTTCATAATTAAATTATTTTACTAGTCCTAATTTTGGGTTTGAATGGAGTACGATATGTCATGAACAGAACTTCCCAAAAAAAAGTTTGAAAATGCTAAGAAATTATAGATAGCTGGTGAATATTTTAGAAAAAATAAAACAATTTATTGCAATATGATGCAGCAGTAATTTTTTACCACTACAATATTATTAATATTATTAGTAGTATATATTTGGTGATATTTATTAAAATGTTACTACAAATTTTTAATGGTATAATATAATAGATTAATTAACATTTATTAAACTTTTTAGCAACATAATAAAAAATTATTTTAAAACTTCTCGTGATATAGGATCATAAATGTCACTGTAGACTATGTAATATTACATAAAGTGTCACTCAATCACTTTATGTGAAACTTAAAATAAAAACCAATAATTATTACACTAAAAATATAAATTAGTGATATTTTTTTATGTCACCAAATCCTATATCGCAAAAAGTTAATTATATTATAGTATACATTCACTTTTTTATTTATAAAAACCTAAAATAGATTTAAAAGTTAATTGAGTTACTTTACTGGTTGAGAGCTTTCTCTATCACCCTCACTACAATAAATTTAACTTTTTGCGACATTAGATTTAATGGCATTAAAAAATGCCACTAATTTATACTTTTAGTGTAATAATTATTGGTTTTTATTTTAAGTTCCACTACAAAGTGATTTAGTGACACTTTATATGGTCTTTAGTAGCATAATTGTTACTGTAGTCTATGGTGACATTTATGAGAAATGTCACTAGATCCTATGTTGCAAAAAGCTTTAGTGTGATTTTTTTATTATACTGCTAAAGAGTCTAATAAATGTCACTAAATCCTCTATATATACTATTAAAAATTTAAAATAGTGACATTTTAATATATCCCACTAAAAATAAATTATATTATAGTGCCTTATCACGGATTTGATGCTCACTAGTCAACCAGTCACCCACCTATATGAAGAATCAATATTCAATTGCCTCTCTCCTTGTTGTGGGAATTTTTTTATCCTATCCCGAATAAAAATAAAATAAAACGAAAACAAGTTATATATTAATTCAAGTTAGAAGTAAGGTGATCACTGATTAGAGTATTATATGAAGTATGTGATAGTAGTTGCTACATTTACTTTAGATTTGATCAATGTATGCTTTATATAGTTTTTATTAATGCAACACTTGTATTTTTTACACTATTACACGTTAACTCTATTAAAATTTTCTCATTAATTTGTAAGAAATTATAAAGTTAAGTGATATCTTCTAAAATTAGTCTTAAAATATAATTTTAAATATTAATTTTTTATAATTTTATTTGTTTATTACTAGTAACTACTTTATCCAACGGATAACTTATATTTTATTTGCATATTAATAATAAGTATTTTTTGGGATAATGCTCTGCATGATGTCCAATGTCCCTGAACTCTCAAGTCATATTAAGTTGATGAGTAGAGTATATAAATACAAGCATTATTATACAACCCAAATTTGGAGCTTGATAAATACATTAATTGAGGTCCACCAAGCACCAAGAAAGGAAGCATAGTGTTAATTAGTTTAGCCTTTTGACAAATCTTCCACCTACCTAGACTGATTATTGCCTATTGTTTTAATTTGGATCAATTTGACATTTGTAATGAAATTATATTAAATTAATCAAAAGTTGATTATGATTTAAGTCATATAATTATTTTTTACTCCACGTTATACTTGAATTGAGAGAATTAAAGGGAAAGAAAAATTCAAGAGTTTTAATGTTGTATATATATGATGATCGGTGATGGTTCCGTTTGATGTTTGTGTAGAGTTAAAGAAATCTGACTATCTGAAAATATTTTGATCAAGTAGTCTTTTAGTGGTTGGTGTTCAAATCTTACACTTTTTTTTTGTTTGAATGACTATTATAACATCACTAACTTACGATTCAAAACTCCCCACTTACTAATATCACCAAATTATGGAGATTTTGAAATTTCCTATCTCATTTTAAAACCCTTTATACATTACTATTACCAAAATTGTTAAAATTGGAATTCAACCTGTAGAATCGAATCGGTGGAATCGAATCGTAGAATCGTAAGATTTTACAATAAACTTAAATTTTCTGTTTAGTCATAATATTCACATTAAAAGTTTAAGTTTATTAATTAAAGTTTCTTTTACTTCATTTTTAAGAATGAAATAGAAAAATATTTAATAATTAGTTAAATCTTCATACTAACTAAGAAATTTATTTTTAAAAAATTATGATGATGGTTCGTTAAACTGTAAGAAAAATTTTTTTAAATTAAAAATAAATCAGTAGAATCGAATAGTTAAATCATAGGATCGTAGAATCGTGTTATGATTCTACTTCTATAAATTTTATTTTAACTAGAATTTTACAAACTTACGATTCTACAAACGATCCGAATTGCTCACTTATTTTTAAATCGTAAAATCGTAGATCAAAATCTTGATTTTAACCACCACGAGTCCACAACTATTACTACTATATCTTACTATTTTTTCAACTTAGACACTACTTTTGAATTAAGTTGTAAGCACTTTATTTAGAAAGTAAACCTCATATAGTCATTTTACCGTGGAAAAAAGATACTCCAATCAATTGATTTAAGATTAAAGAGGTAAAATAAAAAAAAGATTAGAGAGTTAAACCAAGTGTCGGAGTTTAGTTAGACACATAGGGCATACCCCTAGAGATGAGGGTCACTTTCCCATCCTCCTTTTCCCACACTATCTTTTTGTGCTCATAATGCTAAGCGTGCGGCTCAGATTTCTACTGTTAATTTGCCACTTAGACAAATTTTTAAATAAAAATTTATTTATTTATTTATTACATTTATATTTTTTATATGTAAGTATTAGAATTTAATTAATATTTTCATATTTTTGCCACTATTTTTTATGGTTGATAATATTTACAGTCCTAAAAACTATAGGTAAAAATTAATAAATTTTCTTTATCATCAATAATTATAATTTTTCAAAAGAATCTAATCTAAAATTGGAAAATAATTAGTAATATTTTTTTAAAAATTGTTTGAACCTTTTCTAAAAAAGAATAAAGACAAATTCTTCATCAAGACCATTTTAAAAAAATAAAAGAATTAGTTATCAACTATGTCATGTTTAGTTACATTTCAATTTATTTAATTAATTTTTTAAAAATCTTTAAATGAGCTGTCTGTATGAGTCCATCTCACAATTGTATAAGTCCATCTCACAATGAGAACATCTCATACAAAACTTGCTTAAGAATACATGATAAAGCAATAAAGTATAATTACATTTTTATGTTTCCAAAGCAAAGATAATATTAAATTACATAAATAAAATATAAGATTTTTTCTTATATACTTCCTCCGTTTCATAATTGTTGCTACATTTGCATGGGCACGAGAATTAAGAAAAGTGATTGACTTACACTGTAGTTGATTTTTTACTTTATAGAATATTGTATTTTATTATTGTTAATTGAAAAAGAAAAAGGAAAAATAAATTGTTAGGTTACTTTATAGAGTATAGTATAGTATTTTATTATATAGTATAGAGTATAGAGTAGGATAAAAATAGGGGTAGGTAGAACTTTAAATAATTGTTTTATTACTAAAAACGGAAATGTAGCAAGTAATATGAAATTGCCAAAAATAGAAAATGTAGCAAGTATTATGGAACGGAGGAAGTACAATCTTTAAAGCTATATATATTTTTTTCTATTTTTTATTACATAGTTGACTAAGAAACAGAAAAACTAAATAAGAATGAAATTTAAAACATTGTTTGAAACAATCAATACTTAACTGATATTACCTGATTTTTTTGCCTACTATTATTTTCATTGTTTGGTCGGTAAATCTCACGTGATGCAAAGAATCAGATTGGAAAACTTCAATTCATGCATTATGAAGTTTTGTAAAGTGGTCTTGTTAATTTATAACGTTCAAACTTAAATTTCGACTTTATTAAGCTAATTTGTTTCCCATTATGATTTTACATCTAATTTAATTATGCTGTCTTTGGAATTTAATTACATTGATTATTACATGCATGCATATAAACAATCAAGTACTCTAAAGTGATACTTACACTACTTGTGTTTTTTTTTTTAAAAAAAAAAGAAATTGAAAACTAAATTAGATAATAAGAGAAAAAACAAGTACTCCATTATAATATTATTATGTAATTAAGATAAATATATAATAAATATGTGAATGAGATAATTAAAAAAAATGTAAGATTATTGTGAATAGGACAAACTAAAATTAATAGTAATGCTAAACGAGAGAGACTTATAGTATTATATTTTCTTTTCTCATGAGATTTGAGTGTTGATAATATTAACTCCTCAATTAATTTATGCTTTAATTATTTATGGAAACTCAAATTAATGATTAAGTTAGTTCATGAATATAAATTTGCATAAGTTTTACATCTGGATGTTGAATTTATATAATTATTTATTTATTTTTTTTATTTTTTTGAGTGAAAGTTATATACATAGTTAGATGCAAATATGTTCACTTTCAAATTAATAAAATATTCCTATATATTTTAGTTTTGCTGCTTTGTTAATATGATGAATTTTAATTTAATTTTATTTGATTTTTAGGGATTTATTACTAGTGTAAGACAAAAAAACAACTAAATGAAATTGAGTAAGATTCTTAGTTTTCTTATAAGAGAACGTGATAAAATATGAGTATATCTTGAGTTACAAGTACAACTATCAGGTTAAGTTTTCAACTGAATTGATTTCTTAGTACGTTCTACAACTAACAAGTATGTCATAGTACTATTTACGCTATTGAATGCTTTTGATATAATGAAAAATAACAATCATAACGTACTCAATATATATTTTTTTGAAAAACAAATTTTGTTATTCAACTAAATCTCCTTGATGAGGTTTGTAACTTCGATGTGCTTTTTTTTAAATTTTTTTATAATAATAATACCTTAATTAATGATTATACTCTTTAGATGAAGAGTAAATTTTGTATGAACTTAGTTTACACATAAATAATGTATACTAAAGTGTGACAATGTGGACGAAGTAGAAAATGCGAAAGAACCGAAGATTTAGGATTGAGAAAAAGTACAATAATATGGACCCATCACCCATGTCCATATTAGATTTATACTTGAATAAAATTATACTTATTATTATGTGAACTAAGTTTATACATTAAAATTGCTAAATCTATCGCGAAAAAACTACCAATTACACAAAAAAAAACACTATTAGAATTTAGAAATAACAAAGATCTAACTAAGATATTTCTTTTAAAACAATAAACTAGTTCAAGATTTACCTTAATCATTGATGTTTATACACTAATTTAGTCAAAACAATAGTGAGACACACTAATTATTGATTAAAGATCCAATACTATGAACAATTACTTATCAAATTTTTTTGTTTCACTCTAGACTCTACAACTCCTACTTTGATTTGCCTTATCTCTACACAAGTGCACAAATGTGAAGTCCAATCAATAATAATGACTTTGATTATATTGTCCGTTCCTTCTTTTTTCCCCCTTTTTTCTCCAAGAACATGATGAAATACCCTGTTTTTCCTTTGTCTTCTTATTCCTCACATGCCTTACGAAAACCATAAAAGAGAAAAACAAATTTATCATCTTTCCTCTCTTTCTATCTCCTCTTCTTCTGACACAACTATTAAGTCATGAAACTCAGTTCTTAATACTTTAAATAAAGTTTTTGTTTTTATTTTCTTGTATTCTATGCTAGTTTTCCCAATGACTTGTGCTTGAGCTTCACTTTTTTTTTTCTTTTTTTTTTTCTCTCTGTTCTCTCTCCAAACAAAGCTTTAGAAGTACTTTTGGGGATGACTGAGGTGATCTTACACAGATTTAGCTAAACCTCATAGTACCAAACACTCAGAAAAATTTAACTCCATTTCTTCTGTTTTCTGACCAAATTTTTTTCCTACTTTTTTCTCACTTATTTTTGTTTGAATCAATTCAAAGTTTAATAAAATCCCTTGACCCTTCATTTATTTCTCTGCACTCATTAAACACCCACTTTGAATTTAACTCTATTTTCAATTTTTAATCATTTAAAATTTTTTTTTCCTGAAAAAGACCCATTTCTCTTGAGTTTGTTACATCATTGTAAGCATCAGTCTCAAGTTTTGATTCATATCCTTGATTTTTCTGTTTCCATTTTCATCAAATTTCAATTTTTTCAACCAAAATCCAAATAAAGTTTCCATTTTTGAAAAAGACCCTCCCCATTAAACACATTAACATCAACTTTCAACAAAAATACAAAAAACCCACCTCTCAAAACTACAAATTTTCTGTCTTTCTTGCTTGTGTAGCTCTGTTTACAACCTTTACTATAACCCCATTTTTACCCCCCAAAAATACTCCATTTTTAACCTAGAAAAACCCAGAAACGCTCAAATTTTTATCATTTTCCTTCCTTTCCACATGCATTCATGAGTTGGGTATTTTCTGATCTGAAGCTAAAATGGGTTGTTCAATGTCAAATTTGGCAGCTAAATTTGCATTTTTCCCACCTTCTCCAGCAACTTATGAAGTGAAAAAAAGGGATTCTGATGGAAAATTTGTAGCAGTTTCAACAGCTTCATCAGTACCAATCCCTCAAGGAGATGACCCTCTTTTGAATGTTCATGTCATTGAGACTAAAAAAGGAAACAAGATTGTAGCTTTTTACTTGAAAAACCCTTATGCTAGGCTTACTGTTCTTTACTCTCACGGAAATGCTGCTGACCTTGGTCAACTTTATGATCTCTTTGTTCAGCTTAAAATCAATCTTAGAGTCAACTTAATGGGGTCAGTTTCTCTTAACTCTTTCATGTAATTTCTTTTTTTTTTGTTTTTTATTTTGTTTCTCTGTTTTTTTAGGTTATGGGCATGTGGGGTTCTAAAAGATCGAATCTTTATTTCTTTTGGGGTTGTGTCTTTAATGTTTAAGGGTTGTTTCTTTATTTGTTTTGGGGTTGTGACTTTAATGTTTAAGGGCTTTTTTATGAGCTGGGTTTCATTTATCTTTTATGTAATATAATGGGGTTGGTGATATAATTCATCTTCTTGGTGATATAGAAGTTGATGCATTTGGTTTTGATAGGGATTGTTCTTCTTTTACTTTTCTGTAAATTGGCTATAGTTTTTGGTGTAAAAGCTTTAGATTTACTTACTAAAGCATGAATTTGGAGCTCACTTTTGAGAGAAAATGACCTTTTTCTCCCTTGTGAACATGTAGTACCAACTTTTTTCACAAAAAATAACTTTTGGAAAATAATGTATGATAATTATTGAGCAATAGTTTAGAAATGCTATGGAAAAAGGCCTTTTTCAATTGTTTTTATGTTTACTAGGATCTAGATTGTCTAATTATTTTGGCCTTCTTGTGGTCACTACCTCCTTAAGCCCTTCTTTTGATGCATTTCATTTTCAAAGATAACATTGTGTGTAGAGCCATCTTTTTTTAGAGTTTCTCAAGGGGGGTAGTTTGTGACTTGTGTGACAGAAGCAGTGTTGGGCATTTGTGCCCTAGAGTAATGTGGAATTGTTCTTGGGAATTTGACAATTTTTCATGTTAAAAATGGTGAAAGATAACCATATTTTTAATTGTCTTTAATGAGAAAGTTTTCAAATATGGAATGTGATAGATTACATTCTTCCTTGGATTGTCTTTCCCTTCTCATATCATGGAGGGAGCTTGTCATTATGATTAGTGATTAATTGCTAATTTGATTATCGTTAGAGACGGAGCTAGAATGCAAAGTAAGGTGGTGCCAAATCGTAATAGTGTTAAATTGTATAAAGGTTTTTACGAAATATTGCCTTAGAATATTACCGAAATTGTTGCCTTTGAAATGAACAATCAAAACTAAAGCTTTGATGGGTTTGTATAATATCTACCCTGAAATTGTAATAAGGCGTTTTTTCTCGCATGGAGCCATGGCCGCAGTTGGCCCTTGAATAGACTCGTCCCTGATTTTATCCTCTTTACCTCTATAGGTAGAGGTCTTCAAAACAGACCCAATGACTTAGAATCCAACCTGACTTCTTTTTCCTCTTTACCTCTTTATCCTCTTTATCCGACCTTATAATCGAATCCAACTTGACCTGACTTCAAAATGAATTTAAAATTATGTAAAAATTAATATGAACTCAAAACCCGATTTTATACCGACCCGAAGTACATGAGCCGTAATCAACCTGATGACCCAAATGAACACCTCTAGCTGTAGGAGTGATGCCCCAATTTTTATTTTTGTTAGCATGGTGTACCTTTGTCAGTTTCTAGTACCCTCTGTAGATGATACAAAACGAATCAATGTAGGATATTTTCATCTGTTCCTATCTAATATTAATCTACAACTTAGAAAATCAACTCGAACGATCATACACATATATTTTCTTTCTTGATTTATTACTTCAATTATGTTATCTAGGTGATTTTTGGCTACCACTTTTCTAAGCTTCTCAAAGTTTCAGCCTTTTACTTTTCTAACCCTTTTAAAACAAAATGGAATAAAACCTTGAGCATCCCATGTATGCATGGAGGGTATTTGAAAATTGGGACGAGCGTGGATTCATCATCTTAGATCAAAGACTTGCTAGTTTCTAGTTGCTACCTTCTTAAAGAAAGTTGTCTGATTCTTCATTCTAGTAAGTGATGGGAACCTATAACCGGGAAACTAGCATGGGTAATGCCCATGGAGTAATTTTATTTGTTACATCGTCTACTTTGAGATTTATGATGCTATGGCTAGGTTTAGTAATATGGCACGGATTCTAAAGTTGTATTGAACTGTCCGTTTACACTACATCCGTTTACTTTATGCAATGTCTTCGATAGTTACATTCCTATCTGGTGTTTATCCATTCTTGTGTGCTAATCCGCAGGTATGATTACTCTGGATATGGTGCATCTACTGGTAAGGTAGGCTGTCACATTATAAAGTATTACTTTTATTAATTTTTTCGAGGCATGATAGACAGAACACAGACTTTGTAACGTGATTACAGAGCAACGCTACAAGTGTCTTTAGATCTTATAGTTCAAAGTTAATTGTGATAACATCAGCTTATTCTGAAAAAATTCCAACATTTTATTTAAGATCGTAACATTTTGATTAGTTTTAAATACAGAAACCATATCAAAAAAGGTTGTCCGATGATCCGATCGGGATTGAGAGTACCTTTTCATCACTTTTCTTTATGTAAGCTGAAGTACTTGTAAACATAGCAGTATGTAAATCTTTGAAATGATACAACATCGTTAAAATCTACATCTTTTTCTTGTGAATTCCTAAGTTCTAGCAGTTAAATAGAAAGAAGGGATTCAAGCTTATTAAGGAACTTACATTTCTCATTTGTGTTTTCCATGGTCCAGCCTAGCGAGGGCAATACATATGCTGATATAGAGGCTGTTTACCAGTGTCTTCAGACCGAATATGGAACAAGTCAAGAAGAATTAATTTTATACGGACAGTCAGTTGGAAGTGGGCCAACACTACACTTGGCCTCAAAACTCCCGAGGTTGAGGGGAGTGGTTTTGCACAGTGCCATCCTTTCTGGACTTCGTGTTCTGTGCCATGTGAAGTTCACTTTCTGTGTCGATATCTATAGGGTGAGTGAGCTCTAACATTTTTATTTCTCTTCTTTTACACTGGTGTTTGGACTTTTAACCATATGATTAGAATGATCATCGAACATGTATGCCTTTGTGGGTTAAGTGAACCGATGCTAACTCAAACCAGCTAGGTGCAAATTAAAATCACAAACTATTTGCTGCAGTTAGAGGTATTCATTCGGGTCATTGGGTCGATTTAAGGTCATGTATTTCGGGTCGGCTTAAAATTGGGTCATATGTTCACGTTGATTTTTACATTATTTTAAATCCATTTTATAGTTGGGTCAAATCGGGTTCGGTTACAAGGTCGGGTAAACATCAGGTCATCAGGTCTATTTTGAACACTTCGACCTGCAGTTTATGTGCAATGATAATTTAATTGTGAACCATTCTGCTAATTGCTATGTTTTTGGTGACTGAAGTTTTTGTCCCTTGCATTTGCTATGCTTAACCATGTTGATGATGTTAATGCAGAATATAAGAAAGATTCGAAAAGTGAAGTGCCCTGTACTGGTGATACATGTAAGTTATCTTACCATATCTCTGAACGCGTGTTTGGACTTTCTAGTACAACTCGCAAAAGCAAGTTTTGTTTGTGTTACAATTAACTATGCAATTGATTGTACTTATTACATGGAGCCATATGTGCCTGAAGATCTGTGGTTTAAATGATATTTTGAATTTCTCTCGAACAAGCTAGAATAACCCTTGCCCAAAAGCCTAAGACTTGCCCACCAAACAAGAAAAAAAAGAATCCATGTTTTGCCCCTGCATAGGCTGCTCGGACGAATATCATGCCCGCTCGAACGAGTGCCTACTGCAGACCATTCACTGACTTCTTCAACCACTTGTGCCCCGTTCAAGGCACCTTTCCCTATCCTTGCCTCATTCATGAAGTGACCCAAACCTCAACCCCTCATACTTTCTTGTACACCCAGCTTTGTCTTCCAATGTGCAAGCCTGGGCTATGAGATGATCAAAATTGTCTCGCAAGCTAAGATAATTGACACTTGCACTAACAACATTCACTTACTTCAAACAAAGGCTTTAGTTGATTCTTTGGGCTACATATAGTATTTTGGTATCGGTTGATTGAGTTGTCAAATCATCTCTTATATTATGTGCTTAAATTTTATTCACAATGTTTTGATGGTGGGTGGTATATTATTCTTTTCATTATCTTATGAGCGGTTATATTGTAACGATAAGGCCTAGAACTACATGATTGAAATTTGCATTTGCTTTTCCTGAAATTTACCCCCCTAAAATCCAGTTTGAGCAACACAAATGTTGATATAGTTCATGTGTTACTTTCCGACTTTCTCATAATGATAAGCTGAAAGCTAAGAGGCTCTAAGCAATTTGATTCATATGTGATGCAGGGTACAGAAGACGATGTAGTGAACTGGTTACACGGAAACGGACTGTGGAAACGGGCCAGGGAACCTTATGAACCCTTATGGATCAAAGGTGGCGGCCACTGCAACTTGGAGCTATACCCTGATTACATTCGCCATCTCTGCCGATACGTCCACGAAATGGAGAACCTTACCACACAAATCCGACTCAAGAAAATCCGAGACACCCTCAACCTCCACCCTAAACACCGTCATCCACAACCCACCAATACGTCCTGTAGCCGGTCTTGTAGCTGTTGGGACTGTTGTAGTTGTTCCTGTAAGATGAAATGTTGGCGACCTCGTTGCCCGAATTCTTGTTGCTGCACTCTAAACTGCTGGCCCGCAAACTGTTGCTCTGCGAATTGCTGCCCAACAAACTGCTGCCCGAAAAACTGCTGCAAGACGTGTTTCGAGTGCCCGATATGCACGAATTGCTGCAGCTGTTTCGGGTGGCCTAAATGCTTGACATGCTGCATGCCGAGTTGCTTCAAATGTTCACGACCGAAATGCTCTAACGATTGCTGTTCGTGCAAAGGATGTTGTTCGTGGAACTGTTGTGGTTGCTGCTTCTATTCTACGACTGATCGAAGGCAGGAGAATTAGTCGGTTTATTTATTTATTTTTTCTTGTCCGTTTGGATGTGGGATGTACAGATTTGCAGAACTAGCTAACCTCCCTTTTCTGATTCTCCAATTTGTGCAGTTTAGTGCCTTAAGCTAAGTTATACCAGTTGTTCTTTCTTCTTCCCCAATTCCCTAGTCATTTTATCAAATAGAGCTTTAGTATTATAGTTCATGGTCATTGTTAGGAGCATTAGATGAGATCATGCCAAGTTGAACATGAATGATTCGATTTTCGAATGCTCGTATAAGATAATGCTGTTTTATTATGTACTAGCGGTTCATTTGGTAGACGGTTTTAAAAAAAATGGTACTTTTGTAGTTCCTTAATGAAGGTTCCAATAGGAATGTTAATGGAAATTAAGAAAAATGGTATCTTTTAAGTAGTTAATATGTTAATTTTATTGAATAATAAATTTGATGGAGGAAAATTGAGGACTATGAATATTAGAAAATTATTAAAAGAAAGTTAGTGGAAAATATATATTTCAAAACCACAATAAAAAATATTTTTGTTAAGTTAGTGGAAAATATGTAAAGGTTATGAGGAAAATAAATAATGCTAAAATGAAGTTAATAGAAGAAATGTGAAAACCATAAATATTATTAAATTATTAAAATAAGGGTGAACAAGATTATTTTTATTTAAAATTTATACTATAAAAGAAAGATCGTTTATGAAAACAATAATACCAAATGAGAAATTGTTTAAGAAAGTGAAAAAGTGATATTAAATGTAAATTTATTAGGAAAATCATAATGTTATTGTTCACAAAATACAGCACATGGGATGAAAATAAGAGATGCTATGAATTGATTAACGATAATTGATTGAGACTTACTTTTCGCAACAATAATCACGACTAGACTTCATGCTGGATCTGCCCAAATAATCAAATCTCCCACCTTTCTACTTCATACTACCTTCTCACTTTTATGTTCCAATGTTCTTTTTCGATTATTTTCGATCATGGGTGAATCCAAGATACAGGTATAAGTTCATAAGGTGAATCCAATTTTTAGTTTTGCAAGTCTGTCGTATAAGCTTCACTTTCTTTTGTTTAAGTTAGTATATACTCCCTCCGAACCAATTTAGATGTCCCATTTGCTTGAGCACGGTTATTAAGGATGGTGTGAGATTCATTAAAAAGGGTAAATAGTAAAGGGTAAATAGTGAAGGGTACTTGGGTAAGTAAGGTATATGAGGGGTATATTCGTAATTACTTGTGTGAACTAAGGATATTTAGGTAAAAAAAGATTGACAAAAATAGAAATGAGACAACTAAAAAGACTTTTGCCAAATAAGAAAATGGGACAACTAAATTGATTTCGGAGGGAGTATTACTTAATTAATTCAATATCTATAATTTTTTTTATCAAAATATTAAATGATTCGGACTATAACTTAAATAGGCCCGAATCTAAATTTTTAGTATACATAGCAAATAGTCACATTCACTACTAATGGAGAAACGACCATGTAAAGGCCTTTTTTAAGTTTTAACTACTCCCACAGGCTATATGATGTTTGACTCTTGACAACGAAGAGTTTCCTTCAAGCTTCATTGCAATTACTATGTATGGAGTATGTATTTATGTACTTCTATATATGTATTTTGATGTACAAACTATAAATTAATTTGAAGCATGTTAGAATTTATGCTTTGTATAATGTATACAATTGAATTATAATAATACTTCCTCGTTTTTAACTTTTTTTTCTCCGCACATTTTTTACTAAAATTTGAGTTTTAATATTTATATATATACTCTTCGTTCTCTAATGTTCTTCTTATCTGGAATATTTTATCTTAAGGATAGCCAAATTTGATTAATATTTTTGACACATATTTAGAAGATAAAATATATCTATGTGAGATATCATTAGATACGTCTTAATGTATATTTTTTTATTATGTGTTTTCTATAATTTTTATTATGTGCATTTAGAGATATGGAGATTTAAAATTTGCTTTGAAAACTTTGCAAAAAGTAAACGGGAAGAACAAAAAGAAACGAAGGGAGTATTTTATAAGAAATTTATACATTAAGATGAATCTAACAATATTTCATATTAATATATTTTAACTGTATTGTATCCATTACAAATTATATTTTAAATATATCTTTATATGTTTCTAATAATTTAAAGGTAATCACCAATATGAAATTGAAATGAAAATATTAATAATTAGTAATAAAAACTAAAAAACCTAGGTGAAAATTACATGATAAATTATGAATTGATTAAGAGCAAGTTATTCTATTTTTAAAGGCAAATATCAACTTAGTTTTGCGTGTGAAATTTAAATCAAATGACAATCTTCTGTGAAAATCAAATTTGGTTACCAGGAAAAAAGTGTGCAACAGCTATTAATTTAAGTGTGGAGTACTTAATTTATGATGACTACCAGTCTAAGGAAGGAAGAAGCCAAAACCGCGTATTAAGTTACAACAACTTCATAACAAAAATAACTATAATATTCATTTGGTTATTGCATACAATTATAAGATTGAGTTAGATTTTATGTTTTATCATCGGGTCTGTTCTAAAATTTACAAAATGATATAATATTTAAACGAATTAATTATATCATCATGTTATTTAACAAGGATAAAGGTTAGAGTTATATAATACTCACACAACTTTAAAATTAGTTTTATATAATCTTTAATTATGATTTAAGAGCATGTTAATTTGAAATGAATGAATTCGACTTCTAATTGTTCCAACTCGTAAGTGACCTATAATATCACAAAATGAGTTAACCTAAAATTGAAATGATTCCACCCGCAATTGAGCAGATGTGAACTTGATTGAAATTGAATTGAATTGAGTTATGACCAAATCCTAAAATACATTGTTGTATTACTAACTCATAATTTAAAAAAAATTTCGGTTGTTAAAATATTTTATCTTAGACATAAAGACAAAGAAACAAATAAGATTTTTGATTACAATAAACTTTGTAAGTCATGAAAATTATTCCTACTATCACATTTGAAAACCTACCAATTTAAAGCGTATTGATATATTTTTTTGAAGAATTATACTAATTGTTTGTTTGATTAACGATACTAATTTGTGGTAATGAGAATGATTTGTAGTGCAAATTTCCATGATATGTATCATATCATTCATATGGTAATGAAAGTTCTATCATAAAAAAAATATGTTCACAATTTTTCATTACCACCAAATATTACATGTTCAAATAGTAATACATTGAAATGAATATTGTAAATTAAATGAGATTGTTGAAGAGAAACAAATATAACCATTAAATAATTTAAATTTGTCAAAATATATTTGTATCGAAATTACTGTATAATTACCTATTCTCAATATCTCAAAAATATATTGAGTAAACAAAAATATAGGGAAACAATATCAAAAAAATATATATGGTGAATTTATATTTTAGAACCAAAATTCAAATTGATCTTAAATACTACAAATAAATAAATACAACCAATTTGAAGGATGCCTAAATTACATCCGCGTATTAGGCGTGATCTGCCCCAAAACATTCCATAATCCATAGTATACTCTCTATCTATATGAACTCCCATTGTATTTTTCTCTCGTCTTCCTTACTTCAGCCGTCTTTCTTTCTTTCTTCTTCCATTGTCTAAACCCAACTCACCATTCTCCCAAATCCCTCCATTGAAACGTTTATACTCAATTTGATCAACTACCCACAAATTTTAAACTCACTTAATCATTCTCAAAGCTTCAAAACTCAACTTTTAGTCAGAAAATAACAGATTTTTCTTTGTGGGTATGATTAAAATCTGATTGTATAATTGGGTTATTACTTTTTGGTCTCAAGTCTGTATAAAAAATGCAATTTTTGGTGGTTTGATATTTCCCAAGTGATGATTTTTGTTAGTTGGACTAAGTCTATTAATAAAAATCTAATCTTTTGATTTTTTAAATGGTTGTAGACATTTTGGATGTATGTCATGCAATGAAAGCAACTTCATAAGGTTTGAAGATTTCAGGATTTTGACAACACGGTTTTAGAAAAATAAATCAATTATTAACAATTTTTCTGACCATTTTTTTGGGTTATTTAACAAGGATTAAGGTCAAGTACTGCCATTGTTGTGGAGTTCAACACTTGAAGGTATTTTCCTCTCTCTTAACTTGATTGGTTCTGTAGTTTGACTGCTGCACGTTTTTTTGTCGTTTGGTGTAGTTTGGAAAGCCTGCTTTTGTGTATTATTGCATCAATTAAGCATATTTTAAAGTTATGGAGAACATGTCTTGTTTGTAATTGTTATATTGTGTGAAAATCTTATGGGTTATCATCAAGGAAGAGGGTTTTAATATTATGTATTGAATTTTGATGTTTGTATAATATATGGGGTTGGTCTTTTGTGTTGAATATACTTCCTTTTTTTCATTCTTTATGTTATTTGTATTTTAAAGTTGAAATCTTTTGGTAAATTATGGGTGTGGAATGTATGTTAGATTGAAAAGATTAGGGTTTTAAGAGGATTCATGATGATTTTTGGGTTAATTTTGTGATGGGATTAAGATTTTGATCAATTTTTGTTTGTTGTTGTTGGGGTTTAGAGATTGAATAGTTTAAGGATGTTTAAGCCCACTAGATCCAATTTGTCTGATTCTTCCGACCTTCCACCAGGGAGGCCAATGCGTCAACCACAGGTTACATTTGCTAGGCGGACTCCGTCGGGTCGTTATGTCAACTATTCTAGAGATAATCTATCAAGAGAGGATCTTGATAGTGAGCTTAGTAGTATGGAGTTTATGAATTACACAGTTCATATCCCTCCTACTCCTGATAATCAGCCCATGGACCCTTCAATTTCTCAAAGAGTGGAGGAGCAATATGTTTCGAATTCCCTTTTTACGGGTGGTTTTAATAGTGAAACTCGTGCTCATTTGATGGATAAGGTGACGGAATCTGAGGCTAGCCATCCTCAGATGGCGGGGGTAAAAGGGTCTTCGTGTCAAGTCAAGGGTTGTGACGGGAAGGTGATGAGTGATGGAAGGGGTAATGATATTCTCCCGTGTGAATGTGACTTTAAGATTTGTCGGGATTGTTATATTGATGCTGTTAAAGGAGGTGAGGCTATGTGCCCTGGGTGTAAAGAGCCTTATAAGCAGACCGATTTGGATGAAAAGGCGGTGGATACAACCGGACGGCCTTTACCTTTACCACCCTCAAAGCAAGATAAACAGATGTCTGTTATGAGATCTAATATGTATAAGAGGAGTCAGACCGGTGGTGCGGAGTTTGATCATAATAGATGGTTGTTTGAGACTAAGGGTACCTATGGTTACGGAAATGCTATTTGGCCTAAGGAAGGAGGATTTGGAAATGACGATGGTGGTGGTGGTGGTGATCCGGTTCATGAGCCAAACGAGTTTCTGAACAAGCCTTGGAGGCCTCTTACTCGCAAATTGAAGATACCGGCAGCTGTTATTAGCCCATATAGGTAATACACCTCATATCTATCTTTTTTTTTTTTTTTTTTTTCTTATTCCTTGTGGATATATTTTTCTTATCACAGTCATCCATGTTTGCAACATTATTTTAAGTACTCTATCATCAGTCCTCATGAAATTACCGTGATTGAAAATAGCACAAAGATAAAATAGCGTTGAAGACACTAAAATTGTGTTGTTTCAAAAATACGATTAAAATGAAGATTAAATGGTGAGTGTTGTTCAAAAATATAAAAACTTGGCTGAACAATTGCGTTAATCAAATAATGTTGATCGTGAATACTAGATTTTTTACTTAAATTATCGACATCACCTTTTTTTTTTTTTTTCCGGATCCGCCCCTTCTAGTGCAGTAAAAGAGGTTTTCTGTGCACCCAGTTAGTTGAGAATCAAATGAAGCTATTTAATTTGTTAATGTTTTCTAAGAACAGATGTTTTTTATGCAATCATCTTGCAGGCTTCTTGTGTTTATTCGACTGGCTGTTCTTGGACTATTTCTTGCTTGGAGGGTAAAAAATCCTAACTCCGATGCAATATGGCTGTGGGGTATGTCTGTCATTTGTGAGATTTGGTTCGCTTTCTCTTGGGTCCTTGACCAGCTCCCTAAGCTTAGCCCGGTTAATCGTGTTACCGACCTTAACGTTCTGAAAGAGAAGTTTGAATTGCCCGGACCCAACAATCCTACGGGAAAGTCTGATCTTCCTGGAGTTGATATATTTGTGTCAACGGCTGATCCAGAAAAGGAACCTCCTCTTGTGACTGCGAACACAATCCTTTCGATTCTTGCAGCTGATTACCCAGTAGAAAAGCTTTCATGCTATGTCTCTGATGATGGTGGTGCTCTTCTTACTTTTGAGGCAATGGCTGAAGCAGCAAGTTTTGCTAACTTGTGGGTCCCATTTTGCCGGAAACACGATATTGAACCCAGAAATCCCGAGTCATATTTCGCTCTGAAAAGAGATCCTTACAAGAACAAAGTCAAATCAGATTTTGTCAAGGATCGTCGTAGGATTAAACGTGAGTATGATGAATTCAAAGTTCGTGTTAATGGTCTTCCTGATTCAATTCGACGACGTTCTGATGCTTACAATGCCCGAGAAGAGATTAAGGCTTTGAAAATGCAGAGAGAGCAAGCAGGAGATGAAGCATTATTAGAACCTATAAAGGTGCAAAAAGCAACTTGGATGGCTGATGGAACCCATTGGCCCGGCACTTGGTTACAATCGGCATCTGAACATTCTAAGGGTGATCATGCAGGAATCATACAGGTATCTTCTTCTTCTCTTGATTGCTATCTTAGCACATGTTGATGCTGTGTATCTCCTATATAGTTCTTATTCTTGCTTTGCTAATGAGTCATAAACTTATAACTGATGTGATTATGTTGCAGGTAATGTTGAAGCCGCCAAGTGATGAACCTCTTCAAGGATCTCCACCTGGTGATGAGATCCCTATTGATTATACTGAAGTTGATATTCGTCTTCCGATGCTGGTTTATGTTTCACGAGAGAAGCGTCCTGGTTATGACCACAACAAGAAGGCGGGGGCTATGAATGCACTCGTTCGTGCATCAGCAATCATGTCAAATGGACCTTTCATTCTTAACTTGGATTGTGACCACTATATCTACAACTCCCAAGCCATCCGAGAGGGCATGTGCTTCATGATGGACCGTGGTGGGGATCGTCTTTGTTACGTCCAGTTTCCTCAGAGGTTTGAAGGCATTGACCCATCTGATCGTTATGCAAACCACAACACTGTTTTCTTTGACATCAACATGCGAGCTCTTGATGGGCTTCAGGGGCCAGTTTATGTCGGTACTGGGTGTCTTTTCCGTAGGGTTGCCCTTTACGGGTTTGACCCACCTAGGTCCAAGGTACGACATGGTTTCTGTGACTGCTGCTTTCCTCGTCGCAAGAAGCACCGTGTTGCTGTTGATTCATCCTCCGAAGAAAACCATGCACTTAGAATGGGAGATTCTGACGATGAAATGGACCTTTCTTTGCTTCCCAAAAGGTTTGGTAACTCGAGCTTTCTTATTGATTCGATTCCTGTGGCGGAGTTCCAAGGACGACCTCTTGCTGATCACCCATCAATCAAGAATGGCAGACCACCTGGCGCACTAACCATCCCTCGGGACCTTCTGGACGCTTCTACAGTTGCCGAGGCCATTAGTGTCATTTCATGTTGGTATGAAGACAAAACCGAGTGGGGTGGTCGTATTGGCTGGATTTACGGATCTGTGACCGAAGATGTGGTCACAGGTTACCGGATGCATAACCGTGGTTGGCGATCAATCTATTGTGTAACAAAGAGGGATGCCTTCCGTGGGACTGCACCCATCAATCTTACAGACCGACTGCACCAAGTCCTTCGGTGGGCCACAGGCTCGGTCGAGATCTTCTTTTCTCGAAACAACGCTCTCTTAGCCAGCCATCGAATGAAGCTTCTCCAGAGAATTGCTTATCTTAACGTCGGTATTTACCCATTCACCTCCATTTTCCTTATAGTCTACTGTTTCCTTCCCGCACTTTCCCTTTTTACGGGTCAATTTATCGTCCAAACCCTTAGCATAACCTTCCTCATATACCTCCTCATCATATCTTTAACTCTTTGCTTGCTTGCACTTCTCGAGATTAAATGGTCTGGGATTAATCTCGAAGAATGGTGGAGAAACGAACAATTCTGGCTTATCGGAGGCACAAGTGCTCACCTTGCCGCTGTTCTTCAGGGTTTGCTCAAGGTCATTGCTGGTATCGAAATTTCTTTCACTTTGACATCCAAATCAGGCGGTGATGACAATGACGATGAATTCATTGATCTCTACATTGTGAAATGGACGTCTCTGATGATCCCTCCCCTTGTGATCATCATGATTAACTTGATCGCTATCGCGGTTGGTTTTAGCCGTACAATCTACAGTACGATCCCACAATGGAGTAGACTACTCGGAGGGGTGTTC
Source organism: Amaranthus tricolor (assembly GCF_026212465.1). Taxonomy (NCBI): domain Eukaryota; kingdom Viridiplantae; phylum Streptophyta; class Magnoliopsida; order Caryophyllales; family Amaranthaceae; genus Amaranthus; species Amaranthus tricolor. The sequence continues at coordinate 5,106,818 of NC_080061.1, forward strand.
TTTAGTTTCTGGGTCTTGGCTCATCTTTATCCTTTTGCTAAAGGGCTTATGGGAAGAAGAGGAAGAACACCCACCATCGTTTTCGTGTGGGCTGGTCTTATCGCCATCACAATTTCCCTTCTTTGGGTTGCAATCAAACCCCCAGGTGGCGCTCAGAATACCGACATTGGAGGGAGTTTCACTTTCCCTTGAACTTTACAATTACGTTTTTTTGGGTATGTTGTAACCGAGACTCGTTAACCTTCGAAAACACGATCTTTCTATATACTTTTTCTTTTCGGGGGTTCAAGTATTTCTTGAAGTCCCATGACATATACAGGGAAAACCAGGTGGGTGTGGATTTTGGCATTGGATTTTCTTTTGTAATTGCTACATTCTTTTGTAATTTACATTTTAGAGACATAAATAGAAAGATATGATTCAAAAATATGACCACATTTCATTTATTTTCATAATGTTCAACTAATTTTGTATTGTTATTTGTACTCAGCTTTCAGTTTTGTTGGTAAATCTTGAGCCTCTGAAGAGGTTTTGAAATAAAAAGTCACATTTTGATGAATCGCTTTTTTCTGTTGTGAATTAGTGTCATGATCATTCGTGTCAAAACGACATTTTATATTTTTTCTTATTTTGATTTAGTTTAAACCTTTTTGATTCTAAAACCCGTACCCATATCTCGAACTTACCATTGACTAAGTTTTTTTTAAAATGGAAACATCAGCAATTGATCGAACATTTATATTTAGAGTACCAATGTCGATCATGTTATACAATTTACTCTCCTGTTTTTTTGAGTTTGTTATTTAGGGGTGGAAAAAAAAAAGCAAAAGTGAGTATTTTAACTCATCACTTTGAAAATGAACTTATTATTTTTACTCTCTATATATTATACATTTTAACTCCTCTTTCTTAATTTATTATCAAATATTTGGAAAATAGCTCTCGTTTAATCCCTCGTCGAAAAGTTACAAAAAAATCGATCTACAGATTAACTTGATAAGCTACTCATTCTATTGCAATTTGATTTAAGAATAATATCACAGTGAATTTGTATACTTTCAACACTTTTTGTGTGCTTTAGCAATATCACGAAAATTTGAAAAAAATGACATTATTTAACAATTTAATTTCAAAAATAAGCTTCGTGAAATAAGTTTATAACAGCGATTTTACCCGAGGCTAGGCTTGAATGTACAGAAGCTTATTTTGGAAAATAAATTTTCACGAAGCTTATTTTTAAAATTAATTTGTTAAATAATATTTTTTTCAAATTTTCGCAATATCACCATATTTACAATGGGCTAAGATGGATAGAAGTTCTAATGTTTTCAGACCACAGTCTACAAACAGCTAACTTGGACCTATACGTTTCTTAATATTTGGAGTGATCACGGATACTAATTTTTAAATGTTTCATAAAACTGGGAAGCTCGTCTTGTATGATATTAAGAGATAGTCTATCATAAGACCGTGTCATTTAAGAATTTGTGTTTTTTTTAATGATTCTAAATGGGATTCATCTTACTTTCAACAAATGAAATTTGAAATATTTTTTTCGTTTGTCCTATTTGTTTTTATTATGGAGACTAAGGAGTTAAATTTTAATGACAAACTTTTAAGGGGAATTAAAATTGAAAATAGCACAAATTCATTAGTATATGCAGGTATACTCTACAATTATACTTGTATGTTTATTTGTCTTTTTTAATTTGCATTAAAGAAAAAATGAGTAAGTTTAACAAGTGATAATAAATAAAGAAAGAGAATAAATTATATGGATGAAATTAAAAAAGAATTAAAATGTATAAATGAGATTAAAAAAAAGTGGTAGACCATTGTCCATAAATAGAAATAATGTAAATTAAATGAGACAAATTTAAATGAAAAATAATGTACATTCAATGAGACGAAGGGAATAAGATAAATAAAACAAATAATTTAGCAAAGATGGAGAAACATGATCCGTTGAGGACCAAAAGGAAAGGAGTAGTTGAGAGTAGTTAGAGAATTTTACATATAACCTGACCTGGTTGGCTAACCTTCTTATTCCTTCCGCCAACCTGTCTCTCATGCTCTTATTTTTTTTTTCATACAATATACTCTTTTGTTCTAGTTCATTTTGCATTATTGTCAAAAAAAATAGTAACATACTTTAAAAAAACAAAATAAGTAAAACACAGAAGAATTATTTTATGACAAACGCAAAAAGGATAAACAAAAAAATAAAATAAAAATCATACGCAGATTTAAGATGATTCACTATTAATGTGTTAGATATGTTTACGGAAAGAGAAAGCATATTTTATTAATATGTGAGATAATCAGATAGAAATACAAATTAGTACGTTAAAAAGAGCTTATATAAAACCCTTATTAACAATAATCAAAATAAAATTAATATTAAACTCATAACAAAAATATAAGACGAAGACATGAAAATATAAGTCATATTATGAAATACTAGATGGTGTTAGGACATTAGGTGGCGCAGCCGTTATTTGTTGAGTCATATTGTTGTTCATCATTTATTAAACTTAATTATTTTGTTTCCAACAAAACCCTTAAATTAATTACTTACCTATCTATATTGTATTTATTAGGAGGACTATTGAGTTTTTCATTTCAAAAATTGCAGAGTCAAGTGTTGGTAATTGAGCCAAAAGCTCAATTAATTCCAATGTTGAAAAGCTTGAGTTTTTAATTTTTTTTTACTTAGATGAGATAATAGAAAATTCTAGTAGTAAAGAATAAGAAAAAGTCAAACTAATGTTACTATTTAATTCCATCTGCTATACTAGTAAGTAGTAATCCCCCCTAGAGGCAAGAAGGTAATGCATTCAAAGAAGATATCAGTCGTTTCCATCTATAATAATAATAATAGAGTTTGGGACATGCTCGTGGATATTTGTTGCAAAGTAAGGATTTTGGTCTGTAAGGAGCACCGATGGGGTTTTCGTAAGAGGGGGGATAAATCTTAGGCTAGCGGATCTCCTATTGATTAACTGGCTCTATGGCAAAGATGTATGTGTGGATGTAATTGAAGGTTCGCCCTTCACTGGCACAAGTTTCTCCCAATGGGTCCATAGTGCCTCTTTAGCCAATATTGCAGAAAGAAAGAGGAAGAAATGCACTACTGCGAGGAATATGGCTGCAAATTCATCCTTTCTTCTTTCTACACTTTCAAAAAGTTAAGCGAAGACGCGCTTGATTTGTTATCAAGAATTGCATCATTTTCTTTGAGTAATTCAAATAACCCCATGTCTAGAGCATATATTTTTCATAGACTAGCTTTTTGTATCTAAAAGGATGTGAGCGCTTAGTTTGTAACTCAACTTTCTACCAACTTCTTATATAAGATCTTATCTATAATATCCCACTAAAATCTTTAATTGTTTTTCTACACTAAAACTTATACTACTATAATATTCCACTTTCCTTGTCCCACAACATTTCTAAATGTTTATGTTGCGAGAATACCAAGAAAAAGGAGAAAAAGTGATGTTTTATGGAAAAAAAATAAGAGAATGTATAGATGAGATAAAAATATAAATTAAATATGTGGATGAAAATTAAAGAAAAAATATAAACCCTAATCATATATTACTAGTCTGCTTCATATTTTTTCAGTCCCGGCCCCTTTAGTTTATGAATTTTGTGTTAAGTCCTTATAAATTTATCTTTGTTCAAAGTTATAATACCTTAAAAATCACAAACAGAGATGAGCAAAAATACACAATAAGTTGAAAAACTCTTTTAATTTTATCTATAAATATTTTTATAATCTTGGAGGTCTACAAACAAGTGTTTAGTGTAAACTAATATCAACTAATATTTACAGCTTCTAAAATAAAAAATCCTATGTAATTAAATATCTTACGCATGTTCAGAACCAATACCGTGACAAATGTAAGGAGATCAATCGAACTAAAAAAACCAAAACCATTATAAAGTGTGTTTATTCGTGTCCAAGTATTGTTAGCTTGTGTCCAAACTACAAATCAGGTTCTCCCAGCTGTCCGATATACTTTGTTATTTTTTTAATAGCAATCGTGTCCTAAACATATTATTTATAAAAATAGAAGTTACTAATTTAGTGGATCTTTAATATTAATTAATTATTTGCATTATTTTCTCAGAAATGAAAAGTAGGGAAAAAAGAACAAAAAGATGGTCCAAATACTAGGGCCCAACCCGCCGCCCTTCCAAGAAATTTTGTACTTCTACGCTTTCTAATGAATCTTATTAAAATTATTGGTTAATTTTCAATTAAATGTTTTTTATTTTAAAATTAAATTTTGTGTTCATAGTAATTTTTACATAAGTATAAATTTTTAAAGTAGGTAAAATTAAATTTAATAAGATTGATAAATATCTAATTTAATTTTGTTACATAACTGACCAATATCGTTATCAAGTAATAAATAGGTTGAGCTTAAATATGCAGATGATATTTTATTTTCAACTCTTTACAAACCTTAAGCGGACCTTTATAATAATAATAATAATTATTATTATTATTATTGAATTATTATACATTACTATATATTTATAATTTTTAATAGTCTAGTTGGGGTGCTCGACAATGGACTGTTATCTGTTGTCTTTTTTAATTGGCTTGTTTAACAGCTGCAAGTGTTGACAGTTTTTGCTTAACTTTTAAGCTAGCTGAAAAAGCCAGCCGTTTATGAAGATGTTTGGTAAATTTATATATTGACTGTTTATTCGAGAAAAAATAAATCAACAAGCCAAAAACCTAACAAAAAAACCAACTTTTTAGTTGACTTAAAAGCCAATTATAAAAACTTTTTAGGCAGTTTGACCAACCAACAAGCATTAAGAATTGATGTATTGGAGAAATTTTATTTGGAGTTAAAATAAATGAGTATTGTATTATTTTTCGAACATACATTTTAAATACATACTATATAAAAAGTGCCTGACCTTGTATATTTTCCATCAATTTTATGCAATTTTGTTTCAATATAATTATTTTAGTTTTATGCTCTCATTAAATAAATCAAATGCCTGAAAAATAATATTGTATATTTTTACTCATCCAAAAAATTCTTTTCCAAGTATACAACAAGGTTATACATAAAAAAGGATAACAAGCGTCTACTTTTATGATCATGAAAGAATAGAAAGAATCATGGTATATATGTATAATAATATAATGTATTGTGGTTCTACATACTAGTAATCAACTCTTTATCTTTAAATCACCATTTATATAGACTATATTGCCCCAAAACAATCCCAAAGAATTAATTTATACTCATTTTATATTCACCCACATAACCTAATTTCTTCTTTAATTTACATCAATAATCCTTCACTCAATCAATCCAATCCAATCCACATTCAAAAACTCACATATATTCATCATTATTATTATTATTGATAGGCTTCCTTGCACGGCCTCTCCTCTTCCTTTGCCTTTTAGGAATAGAACCGAATTTGAGCCGACCCGTCTCTTTAAACCTCGCCTGCTCGGATGGGACGATTGTGCACTCCGGTGGTGGGACCGGGTAGCGAACCTTGTCGTAACAATACGAGTAGTACATGTACCTCTCCCTAAACCACTTCATGGCCCACTGGCCCGAAGGGGTAATTTGGGAATACTCCTTGTTTTCGATCTCCTCTTTCTTGACTGTGCAGTCAGAAGAGGAGATTGTGCCACGGATTTGCTCGAGGGGATCTACTGGACAACCCTCGAGCACAAAGTCAGTAAACTCGGACACAAAGGGTTCGAACTCGTATTTGACGCTATATTTGCCACCATCAGTGGCCCAACTTGAGGCGTCCCATATGGTGGCGTAAAGAGACATGGGCTTAGATGGGTAGTCTGATCCCATTGCTTCATTACGGACTATTTCTCTGATTGGGACGTTGTCTACGTAGAATCTGCATGGCATGAAATGAAATGGTTTAGTAAAAGAAAAGTCAAAATGTAATCAACTCAATTAAATTTCTTTCCTACAACTTCAAAGAAACCAAAGAAGTATTTTTCAACTTAAAAAAAAATTTTAATTATTATCTATAAATTATTAAAAATCACCAATAGAATAAAATTAGTCCCTCCTGTAGTCCTATTTCCTAGTAATGTCTCATTTGATTTTTTAACATTATTCATCGATTTGTCTCATTTGATTTTTTAACATTATTCATCGATTACGCTTAATTTGTATTTTACTCTTAATTTATAAGTTAAACATAGTCAAATGGGATCTTGTTTGATTCGACTCTATGCAAATTTTATTAACATCAACATTTTATAATTTTAATTCAAATTAAACACAAACTGAGATATTTATGATTGAATACATATATTACTAAACACACAAAAATCAAATAGTACAATAATAATTAATAAGAAGGAATATTATAAATTGGTTCTTCGCCGAATAGTAAAAATGGGTGGAAAAGTAGTCTTGATGATGAATGAAGGTACAAAACTTCAAAAAAAAAAAAAAATCATGGACATAAAGAAAAAGGTATATGATTACAAGAGAATTGATTACTAGATGGTCATTTTTTCAAATGTTTTTGGTGGAATAATGAAAAATTGCTAATAATGTATAAAAATGATTGAAGAGGATAGAAGCGTGCACATATCAAAACCTTCTTGTCATTGCAAATAAATGAACGGTACATAATATCATCATCACTTTGAATTGAAAACCTTAAAATTTAATGCAAATGAATTTTTCATTTATATCAATTATATGCCTTCATTTGAGTCAAATTGTTAGATTTTTCTCACACTATAATAATTTTTTAGTAAAATTTATCAATTTAATTAGAACTGTAGAATATATATATATATATATATATATATATATATATATATATATATATATATATATATATATATATATAAAAGCTAAAATCGTTATAAAAACATAGGAACTAAATTTTCACAACTTTGGATCACCTAAACAAGCTAAGGCTTACATTTAGTATTGCTAGCTTTGCTTGAAAATGACCCATTTGAGTGTATCTCTAAGTTGACCACAGCTAAAATATGTTCCTTGTTTGTGGTACAAATTGAATTACTCAATCATCACCACTTGTAATTATATCAATTATAGTATTAGATGCTTTTTACCCAGCCAATCAAATAAATTAACTTCTACCAATAACCTATAAACATGAACTTCTATATTTTTTTGATTTGCCGCAAGTCGAAATCAAAATGAGAACTTTAAGTATTTATTATAGCAAATTCATATAAACACTTTGAAGTCTTAGACTAAAAATATAAAATGGTTGATACTCAAAAATCAAAATTGAATTTTAATTTTGATGATATCTTGTACATAGTCTAATTGATGATATCTTGTACATAGTCTAATTGATGATATCTTGTACATAGTCTAAGATATTATCTATGAATGCGCATATAGGGAGTAGCAGATTTCTAAAGGACTATGATATTTGTGTAGGACATTTATTTACATCAATTGATGAACAATAATTCATGACATTAAAATTTTACCCATAAAGAAAAGATAGCACTTTGTATGGACATATTAACCACCCACTCTTCTTGTAGCTAAATTAACCGTCGATATGGAAGGTTTGGGCTAAAAATACCTACTCATCCTAGCTATTTTAAGCGATTTTAAAAATTCAAATAATTGGTTACATATCATATTTATGAATAAAATTTATATTCAAATATAATAATATAGGAGTGGATTTAAGGTAAAAGATTAAAAACTCTATTTAGTCTCAATTAATTTAAAAGAATAAGTTGATATGCTTAGCTAATTGTTAGCTTAGTTTGCAAAGATCATTATGTCCAGTATTTATTGGATGTGCATTAAAAAGTTATTTATATGAATTTAAGGTCGTAATTTAAGTGAGATAATAAAAATTTTAAATTAAAGGAGGTATTTATTTTAGAAAATAATATAGAATTACTTAATAGATAGCAAGATGAATAAATTTTAAAGTGAAAATGAATCAAAAAAAAAGTTTAATAGCAAACAAATAAAACTTAAAAATAAGAAGTGTAAAACTAAAAAGAATTATAACTTTGCACTTATAACAAAGATTATAGCTGTTAATTTAGTGTATCTTAACAACTAACAGCTAACTAATGAATCGATGAACTGGATAGCACTTACTATGAATTTCGATCCATTTCAAAATATTTCATAATTATTAAGAAAAAGCTATATAAAAAGAAAAATATCCAAAATGAGTAAATAAATATTTCTATATGCTGTAAAAAGAACAAATATATATACTTCTACATATTAAAAAGCATAATATTCGAAGATATAAAAAATAATCCAAAAATAAAGAAAATAAAAAAGGCGTATGAAATATGAAATCATAAAAATATGGTCAAAAGCTAACCAATTGGCATGAAAATCTTTTTCCCGTTTATTAGAATGTTCTTTTCTATATTAATTCTAATCCATCAGATAATTCACTAAGGATTTGTATTTTGTAGCAATCAACCACCACAAATCGCGGCCCCCTTCTCTCCATAGCTCACCTTTCTAATTTCCGCGTTAGAAAAAGTTGGTGGACGGTATAAGCCAAAATCTAGTCACCCAAATCTTATAAACTTACCAAATATATATGCTATCCCGATTCTCGTCTCATGAAAATTATAAGAACAAATTTCCAATCTAATAATTATATTGTTTAATTTTTTATTAAAATAAGGCATTTAATTTTAAATATATAAATTAAATAAAATAAATTATTAGTATAAATGAGAATTAAAATATTAAATATGAGTCAAAATTAAAAATATAGTAGTTGCAAATTTGACTCTTCAAATAGGTAGCAAATTGCCAAATTTTATTAAGGAGAGTATTTTTAGAAGTTGTAAAAAGTTTTTATCATGGCAGAGGCTAGATAGAATAACAATTTATTTATAATAAATGGGATTTTTTCTTTTATTTTCACAATTAATTCTTAACTAGGACACGATGAGTCTAGAATTGAGTGTAAAAAAAATGAATATTACTATTTTCAATTCTTATTATTTCCTAACAATTAATATGAAATTGAGAGGTTAATTAACAATAAATTAAAAATAGTCAGGTTAATTGGTATGTAACTAACTTCCATGAAATTAAATGAAATGAGAGAGAGAAAAGTAACATACATAATGTTATTGCGAGTCCAAAGAATGCTATATTCATGAAAATCTTTGGTTGGATCAAACCATAGTCTATATCGTTCTTCCCTTCCTCTATTGGTGCTTCCATTTCCATACATGTTAGTTTGGAACCTCCATGGTTTTCCTTTCACGTTTCCTAAGAATTCTATGTCCAATTCATCGTGGCTTTTTTCCCATACATCACCATTTGATGTCTGTTATTTTTTAAATATTCAAAAATAATTAAAAATTAAATAAAAAATCAATATAAAAAATAAAATCATTTCTAATGTTTTTGGACTTACATAAAAAGCTACCACAACTCCAGCTGTGTAATTCCCCGGCAATTTTATTTTTGAGCTAAAAAATCCATAATCATAATATTTTGATGAAATAAATCCTGAACCTGAAAAATTAAATCAAGACAAATATAAAAATTTGATAAAAAAACAATCCTAGTATCATCATCTCAAAACAATTCATACTATATCATCCGAAATATGTATTTTACTAAAATAATCGAAATTCGAAAGTATTTTGAAAAAAATTAATAAAACAAAGAAGATTATTTTAATAGAATGAATTATCCTCAAGATTATTGTGAGTGGAACAAAGTTTCCAAACAAATAATAGCAATCGAATTAATAATTCGACTCAAATTTAATCAAGTAAATAAATTCGTTTATCATATTTTGTTCATCGGAAGGAGAAAAAAAACGAATTACCGGCATGACGGTTGAGGTGGAGGTTGGCGGTGCGGCCATCATCGGATTTTTTGATATTGAAATCAGCAAAAAGAGGAGAGTAACCTTCATCGAAGGAGATGGTAGGGCGATTAAACGCAGCTTTTGAGACGACGGTAAAGAAAGATAGGAGAGAGATACATAGGAGAAGATTATTATTTCTACTTCCGTCGGACATTTTTTTCTTAATTATTTGGAGAATAAATAATTTTTAATGGAATTTCTCTCTTTTTTTGTGTTACGTCTTCTGCAAGACTATCGAGCAGTAAGCGTGATAGTAGGAGGAAGAAGAAAGAATGCCGAGGGGGAGAGAGAAATTGGAATTAATATATGAATTGTGGGATAATTGGAATGTTTGTGAGGTCTTGTGTTTATATTATGAAGGTTAAATTATTGAATATTGCCATTCAATGTTCAGTGAATTACAATTTTGCCACTGTCAATATTATTTTTATTATTTTATTTTTGAAGTGATATGAAATGGAGTATTTTCTTTTATTCCAATTAAATTAAATAATATTCTCTCCTATTCTTTTAAGTTCATCATTATCATCATCTTTTAAGTTGTTCTATTTAATTCTGTTATATTATTCAGTGCACTAATTTAATTTTAAATATCTTTAATCATGCATAATTAAAAATTATAAAAACTTAATATTAATAAAATTTACATTGAGACGAATCAAATAAGATTTTATTTGACTATAATTTGACGTCTTAATTAAGAATAAAATATAAATTAAGAGTCATCGATAAATAGTGTAAAAAAATAAATGAGACAACTTAAAAGAATTAAAACAAATAATAAATAAATATTTTAATTTATAACACCAAATTTAATGAAGAAATGGAAAAGGATCGCATGGAATGAGAGCATGGGAAAAAGTTATGGTTTAATGACAAATATATAATAGTTGAATTTTTATGATAGTGCAAGGTCTTTTTTAATTGAATTGATTTTTATAGATTCAATTGATTTTTATTAATCAAAATAATTTTTTACTCATTGTAATTGATTTTTTTGTAGTGATTGAAACTGATATTTAGTCATAGGCTACAACTAAAGTTTGCTGATTAAAACTGATTTTTTTAATTGTAATCGATATTTGCCGATTAAAACTTATTTTTACTAATTAATTTATTAAAAAAACAAAATATAATTTTATTTTCGGAGAATCAAACTAAAATAATCTCAATTTCACCTAAAACAAAATAAGTGTATAATTGTTTAGGATAGAGGTCTTTTTAATACGAGAAAATGATGCATTACATCTAAAAGATTTAATTTGTTTCATCAACATATCAAAAAAGTTGTAAAATGATCCTATTCACATATAGATAGTCATAATATCACTTACTTACACTTTTATCCGTTAAACATTAAAACTGTTTCGGCTAACAATTTAAGTAGTTATTGGTGGTAGAATGTTAATAAAATATTAATTTTTAAAATTATCATTATTCTGTATAAAAAATATTTGAAGTAGTGTTTAATAGTGCACATATGTAATTTTAGAAAGTTACAACGTGTAGCATTTCAAATTCAAAATTGAAGGTTCAAAATCAAAATTTTTTTTCTACATTTTCTTAGCAAATTAATTACTTTCCACCAGGCAACACCAACTGTAACATTGAATAATATTAGTTCACACAACTAAATATTTTACAATTACCCAAAACTAAATGTACTTACAATTAAAAACTCCCCGCACATTTACCATATATATACAGATTCTTAAATGAGACGATTCATTATGAGACCATTTCTATTAGGCTGACTACTTATGTACATTTAGTGTATTAAACTAATTACTTATTATTTTAAGAAAAATGACACTCTTAGTATCCCGCACAAGGTAGGGTTTGGGTGGGGGGTTTTTCTTTTTCCTGAAAAATGCAGGCAAATCATATCTATTCCCCTAAAAAGGAAGTAAAGAGAGATGCGCGCAGTCAAGAAACCCCCTAACTAATACGTACGTCAAGTGGGAGTCGAACTCCAAACCTTTTACTTTAAATACATATACTCTATCTATTAAGCCAGAAAGATAATCTCATACAAAACGAGCTTGAATAACAATGACGATCTTACTCGGAGTTATGTTACGGGTTGACAACAAAGACTATTTTGACCCATAAAAAAAAAAGTAAGAGCGTAGACCTTTGGAAAACCATGATTGCTTCGGAGGCCAACTAATTTACAACTTTAATTTGGAATAAAGCAAGGAGTTGGAGACCAAATAATTAATTTTAGAAGGATCTTTATCATAATTTAGAGAAAAATTATTGTAGTATGTAATATTATTTGTTTTATTAATTTATTTATTATAGTCTATAATCTATAGTAGTCATCCATATATAATCATATTCTTCATGATATGGATTGGCTAATAAGCAACTTTCCAATGCCATGTGCAAATAGTAATCATCCTTTTTGTTTTGCCTTGTCATTTTATTATAAAACCAAAAGGAAAATGATAAGGTTTGTTGAGCCTCCCTTAAATAACATTAATTATTCATTAATTAATATTAATTCATTTAAGCATCATATTCCACCTAAAGAGTTGGCACCTCCTTGTAGTTAAACTAATATATTATTATGTCACCAAATATTAAACATTTGTTTTTTTATTTAAATATTAGCAAGTGGCCATAGTTGCTAAAGTTTATACTCCTATAAGATTAATTTTAAAAAATTTAACGTTGTTTAAATAATTTAATTTTGTCTCAATAAGAGTAAATATCATATTTTAACTAAAATTTCAGTTTTAGTTTCAATTAAATTACTTTTCTCAGCCTACTTCGTAATTAAACAAAGCAAATTTAGTGTTGGGTTAGAACTAATGAGTTAGACAAAAACTAATTATTGGTAAATCATTTTATTGAAATAATTTACATGATAATTCTAGAATAATATTTACATGTAAATTATTGCTAATTATTAAGATATAATTATGCCTAGTATAAAAATTGGGCTATGTAGTAATGAGTAAAATGGAATATATCTTATGATTGAAGGGAAAATATTTATTATTGTAATTATATAGAAAGGGAAGGATATGCATATATTGGTCTTTTGCCAATGCATCCTTATACTTGAGAAAACCATTTAGAAATAAAATAAAAATTCAGATTTAGACCTATCTGTATCATAATACTTATCATTTAATTAGAAATCCTATTAATATTTAATTATATAATACTATATAATAATACAAATAATTACCGTCAATAGTTGATTATATATGCATTAGTTTTCGGGTTTCATCCACTACAAATAGAAAAGCTTTTAGCAACAATGAGATTTTGTCGCTTAATTAGTCACAAAACGCTTTTAGCGACAAAAAACTCAATAAAACCTTTGTCGCTAAAAAAAAAATATCGTCACTGTCTTGGCGACAAATGTTAGAGTATATAACATATCCGGATGTCTCAATCATCAATTTAAGCTTTTGGTTGAGTTGGTTCCTTGACATGGTATCAGAAGTCAACGTGGCAAGAGGTTATGGATTCGAATCTCAATCACCCCTCATTTAAAGTGGAATATTAAGCGCATGTGCGCATCACACTTCCAGTCCAATGGGCACTCGTATAAAGGAACGTGTTAGAGTATATAACATATCCTGAGACTTCAACCATCAGCTTAAATTTTTGATTGAGTTGGTTCCTTCACAATAAAGCTTAGTCTTTATTGACTATGTATATAAACTACTCTTAATATAAAAAGAATAAATAGATTACTTTTGTAGTACTATTTTTGTTCACAATGGATAGAGTTCCTCAAGGCTAAGATTGAAATATCCTTAGCTGTAAGCTAAGTATCTTTACAAGTTTTCATTCCACTCTTCCTTAAACAGTTATACCCTCCATCAAGATATGCATGCAAAAGCTAAATAATAAGTAATTGTGATATGCCAATATCTTCTTATCAATCATAATTTATTATGTATTAAATCAAATTGAAAATTAAAATTGTCTTAGGAGTCTACGTGTCACTGCCACTGCTTTAATTTTTCTTTCTAGGTTTTATTTTTGGGATTAAAACTTGAAAGATACTCTTAGGCTTTTTTTTCCACACTTGTCTACATATTCCTACCATTAATAATTAATAAGACTTTTGAAAGAGAAGTAAGTGTAATAGTTACTGATCGTTATAAGAATAGAATATTATCTCAATTAAAGTATATATTATTGTTATTAGTCAAATAAAATCCGAGCAAAGAATTCTAATTCTCTGTTTATATTTTGTGAATTTTTAAAATTTGGCGCCCTTTTAATTAAAAAGAGATTTTGTTAAACTAAAATAAAACTCAATCTAATTTTAATTTAGGTATTATAATCAATATGAACTCAACACAAAGTGTTAAAGTACGTTAAAGAAGATTTTATAAAATAAGCTTAATTAAACTGTTTAAAATTAAAAAATTTCATCTCTAATGTTAATAAGAAACAGAAAAAAGTAATGTGTTGATGATTAATAATAAAAAACATTAATGTTTAAATGATTGAAAAATTAAAAAATAAGATGTTGATTACTTTTATAAATTAATTTGGTAATTAATAATGTTAATAAATGAGTGAAAATTAAATATAAGAGAAATTGTTTGGAAGTTAAAGAGTTGTTTCAAAAAAAGTAACAACTGAAAGTAGAGAAAAAATGTAATTAATAGAATTTTGTCTTATGATCATTGATATCTTAAGTAAAAATCTAACCCCTAGTTCGCCTTATTATAATATCATTTTAATAAGATAGTCCAATAGAATTTCATTTAAACAACAATAAATGACAAATATATTTCAAAATTAGTCCTTGTTATCAAAGTTTTCAAACAAGTCTTTGTTGAAGGTCAATTTTCAAAAACGGACAAATAATAAAGGAATCTCTTGATAAGTTTTTAGGAGTTATTAATAAAAGTAAAAGCTAGTGTCTTGAGAGACCGTCTCTTTGAGATACGTTTTTCAAGCTCAGCCCACTAAAACTTAATGTCTATTTACATTATCTTTAATGACTACTTACCGTATTCTTAATGCCTACTTACAATATCTTAAATGCCTACTAGCATTATTTTATATGCTACTTACTGAAATGAAAGCCTCAAAAAGGTTTAATAATGAAAAACAAAATGAAAAATATAAGTAAAGATGAACACAAGTGTTTTATGAGATACCTTGGATACCTCTCCTCAAATGTAGTTTATTAAATTGAATTCAACAATGACAATGTAATAAACCTCCCCTTGTCTTGAGAATAATCTCTCAAGATCACAAAATACTAGAGCAAAGTAAGAACATCCTCAAGTTTCTAACAATGCACTAGACTACTTTCAATATGTGTGTTTATGGTGGTTTTTGTTCAATGAATGTTTCTCTCTTTTATAGTGGAATGTGAGTATCATTCTTAGAACCTCTCAATTACTCACCATAAAGCACATTTAACACCCTAATTAACACTCCAATTAACTATGACAATAAACAATAGAACAATGCACCACATTATTGCGCAATCACTACAAATTCTGACCAAAACAGAATCTGACTGCTTGACTCTCGCTCGGTCGAGCCACTACCTCACTCGATCGAGTGAGCCTTCAGACTAGCTACTGACTTGTTCTGACCATTCTGCTCGACCAACTCACTCCTCGGTCGACCCGACTATGAACCGCTTGACCGGTCGAGCGAGCTTCAGTACTGCTCTCCACTTGTTGCCTCGATCAAGAAACCCTCACCTATCATTCCAAACTTCAAATCGTTCACATACGACACATCTTTATCTACCCTCTCCAAAGTACAAGACAAAGCATGTTCGATAAAATGTTCAAAGTTAATGTCATTCATATGAATATTGGCACTTGTTTTAACACTTACAATATTTTAAAAACATATAATAAGTCGGCTCAATTAAAAATGGTCTCTCAAAAAAATTAGACCGTCTCTCACAAGAATTTTGTGTAATATTAAATAGTAATAGTAATGTGATGATGAAGAGGCAATGCCTACCCAAAAATCCCACGTCAAAACACTGATATCCCTAAGAAATAACTCTATTTTTTTAAAATAAAATTTGGTGATAAAATTTTTCTTTTTTTTTTTACTTTTGTCATTAGTTAATAATTTTTTTCTCATTTCTATATTTAACTTATATTTTTATATCATACACACATTTTTCTACTTTTTTCATAAAATATATTTTTAAATTGTTTTTACTTACTTTTTTTTTGTTTTCTCTCTATTTATACTAGGTAAGCTAAGAGAAAGAGAGAGCAACGAGGATTGAACCCAAGACCTATGATGGAAGAAGTGTTAAGAAACTTTTATTTCATTCCACGATTAATGCCTCAAAGATGTTTTGGAACTTATAATTTCCTCGACATAACTGTTTTTTCGTTAAGTGGTAATTATCTACAAAGAATTATGTTATATTAGATAGTTTTTCAAAAAGTACCCATAAGTTTTTTTTTGCAAACAGTATCATACATTAGGCATTAATTTTTATATTTTTTCCTTTTTTATTATATATGGTAAACTGGATTATTAGATATGCAATATGTGCGTTTATTTTAAAAAATAATGAGATTGTTTACATATTTCTTTATTAGATAAATAATAATTATATTTATTTCCAAGGAAAATGAGATTATTTATATGTTTTTTATCATGAAATACGAAAACATGAGTTGTAATTGTAATTTCCAAGATTATAACATACTAGAAAGAGATTGGAGAATAGACAAGCAATTGATTTGTAATATTAGTGAAACTAAAAAGAGAGTAGTGGATTTATTAACTGTAGATGTTGATATTGATGTTGAAAGTATCAAATGTCTTTTTTGGAGTTGTTTGTGTTGCATTTAATGATCTTGTGAGAATGTCAAATACTACTCACTATATGTGTAGTGAATAATAATATTATAATAGTAGTGGTGGCTTGGCTTGGGGTTGAAAAACAAAAAGACAACTCATATGAGTAAAGATCACTCTATGTCCATGTAATTACAATTAGCTTTTTTATTTTTTTATTTTTTTTATGTCTACCTCTCATATAAAAATTATTTAATGCTAAATATATCATTAGAATAAGTAAAAAGTTATATTTGAATCAATTACATGAACTTCTAATATATGTTAACTCAACAACGACAAAACAACTTATATTGATGATTATAATATGCTACATTTGAATCAATTACATTGATGATTGGGCTGATTGCGTGAATGACTGAATGTTCTAGTTTACTCACGCTCCTAGACTAAAAAGAGTTAATAAATTATTGAATTTGTTATGACCATTGAAAATATAAATAATAAGCAAGTTTTATTATAGAAATAGCCTACCATGTTTTCCTTTCTTCCTTTGATATTAAATATTATACTCCGTATGTAATCAACTAATATATATATTGATATTAAATAAAAAAACTAATATATATTAACATACATAAACTTTGAATTTTATTTCTATTAATACAAATATCACTTTCTCTAAATAAAATTCTAGCTAAATTTGATCTTCACTGTCTCTAAATCATAATCCTCCTCTTTCTTCAACCAACCCTAAACTTGGTAAATAAAATCGTAAAATTTGTGTGCGGAGAGGATTTAACCCCTAATTTTAGCAACCATCACCATAAAAATTTAGTAGACAAATTAAATTTAAAAGAAGCTAAAAATCGTAGATTATAGGATAAATTTAATGACTAAATTAGAATTAAAAAAGTTAAAAATGGCTTATAAAAAAATAATAGTGAATAGAAAACACTCCTACATATAAACCACTCATTAATGTATTAAAAGTGGACTTATTTGTCTAATCTAGACAACTTGGACGAAGTAGACGTTGGATGAGTGGTGACGTATGCAATTAGACGAAATAAGTAGCCTAATCTATTTTAATTAAGGAACCAACTTGTTGAATAATACATTTTTTTTCATTCACATTAGTTTCCCTCTTTCTTAAGGCATCTAGCAAGGATTTGACTCATAACATTGATTGATTAATGAATTGACCCATCTAATTCATCAATTATATATACTTGTGAAAGTATGAGTTAAATTAAGATTCAAATTTCCAATTCAACAATTTATTTTTAAAAATCTTAATTATTTTAGATAAAGATAATATATTTGCTATCTCAAAGTTCTCCCTTTAATGAATTTGTGAGATTATTATTCATTTTATGTAATCATCACATATATACAATATCAAATAAATAATAATAATAATAATAATAATAATAATAATAATAATAATAATAATAATAATAATAATACTTAGTATTGGAATAGTCAATGTCAAAATATTCACGCAAATGCATAAGATGATGATGCTAACCGAACAATTTGGTACCTCAGTAGCGAAGTTGTGGTCCATAATATTGAGCGTCCAAAACATTATGTGTAATAGAACATGTTAAATATATTTATAATCTTTTTTGATCTATTTATACTTATATTCATTTATTTTGTGAACCCAAGTCTAAATTTATAGCTCTGATATGAAAATTTAGACACAAACTTGTGATTCTCTTGGATCTAGGGTTGTTAATAAGTCTTAAAATCTACATTTTTTAAAGTCTAATTTAAACTATAGATTGAGTCTAGGCTTGAAATGAGTCCAAAAGAGCTTATTTATAATGAGTTTATAACTGATTATAGATCGGGTCATGGGAGTGAGTTTAAGGCATATTTAGTCGTACGTAGGGCAAATTTAAATCCAAGACGATTGAGAATCTGAAATTATTAAACCTAAAATATCATATTTAGATCAATTTTTTTTTTGAGACTAGAATTTAAACCCAGACCTAATTGAGTTCAATAAAATTCAAATTATTATTATTATTATTATTATTATTATTATTATTATTATTATGTAATACATATGATGTTACGAAAAGCCAGAAAGTAATGGTATTTAAGAAAAAAGAAAAAAAAAAAGTGGATAAGAATTAAGATAAGTAAGAAACAAAATTGTGGTTGGCTATTAGGCTATCACCATGTTAAACAGTTGTCTAGTTAGTGACTTCATATGATTATTTTCCACCAATTGTAACAAAATGGACCCCTACTTTGATGTAATGTGCTCTTTCTTAATCGCGCACATATGTTTACAAGAACTCGAGATGTTCAACATTGCTTTCATTATTGACGAACAAAACTTATAAATATATTGGGAGTCATATTCAAGTTATGAAAAAAATAATAGAGAAACTTATGAAGAGATGTACTTTTATATCAAAAATTAATTTGAATTTATGTTAAATAAATCTAAAATGGAAATAATTTATCTTATGATTTGACACAAATAATAGAGTATTATAGAGTTAGAAAAAGAGACTTGAACATGGTTTTATTGACTTGAAAAAATGCATATGATAAGATACCAAGACAAGTACTTTGGTGGCCAATAACAAAAAAGGTATTCCAACAAAAGTATTAATATAGTGCAAAATATGCATCGAGAAATAAAGACGAATGTCAGGACATATGGAGGGACAATAATGCATTTTTCAATCACAATTGACCTTCATCAAGACTTGACCGTAAGCCTTTTTTTTTTTTTTTTTTTGCTATTGTCCTTGATAAGATAACTCGGTCGATAAAATAAGACGTACCTTAGTGCAAGTTATTTACTGAAGACTTTATTTTGTTAGATGAGACCCAAGAAGGGGTTGATGCTGAGTTAGATGGAGACAAGAGTTGGAGTCACAAGGTTTCATATTAAGTCGGGAAAAGGCAGATTAGTATTTTAAGTGTAACTTTTGGACAACTGAGATAATGAGAGGCACCATAAGGCTAAACAAGAAAGAAATTACTCCATGTAGATGCATCAAATACATTAGTCCATATTTCAGAATACTAGGGACATCCAACAAGATGTGATTCATAGAATTAAGTTAAGGTGGCAAAAATATAGAGCAACTTTTGGAATATTACATGATCGAGGTGTGCACTTAAAATTGAAGAGAGTGTTTTTTCAAACAACCATTGCACCAGCGTTAATATATAGATTAGAATGTTGGACTTTTAGAAATGATCAAAGTAGAAAGATAGGAGTAGCGGAAATGTAAATGCTTCGATGAATGAGTTGACATACCTTAAGGGATAGATTTTAAAACAAATATATCAGAAAGGGTTTACGAGTTGCAAATATTGAGGAAAAGATGAAATTAAATAGAATTGTTAAATATGGTTTGGGCGTGTGCAAGAATGGGGTATTAATGATTCGGGAATAAAGATAAAAGCTAGAGCTCGAGAAACTTAAAAAGAGGGTAATGAAGACCGAAGATGACTTGAAGGCCAATATTAGAAAAAGATTTAAAAATCTAAACCTACAAATTGAAATGGTAGAAAATCGAAATGAATAGAGAAGAAGAATTTATATGGATTACCATTAGAACTTTTATATTAGTTTATGTATTCGTCCCCAATTTTTGGGAATTAAAACTACGAGGTTTTTACAAAATTTGATATTGTTTAGATTTAGTATAAACAAAACTAAACATATTTGGACAAAAATTCAGCTGTTAAATTTAATGAAAATTTGTTTGTTATATAAGAGCGCTAGAAAACGACTGAGAAAAGACACAATCAACAAAATGGGACGGAGCGGCCGTCTCATCACTCGAAGCGACCCTTATTCATGCCCCAAACGTAAAATTATTGATTTCTAACGATAATATTAAAGTCTTAATCCAAAAATATAAAATCAATTAAACATTAGTGATATTTATTATTGTCCACATGTGACTTTACATCGGATAAAAAAAAGAGAGTATAATATTTTATAAACTTGATGTAACTCATATTACTACCAATTGATTTTAGTAGTTAACCTTCTTTGGGCCAAGGGGGTTTTGAGCACGTTCAATATGTTCGACCGCACGGGACCTCAAAAAATTAGGGGCCTTAATATTAAATTACGTAGTATATATTAAGTAATTCGATACAAAATAGTTAAAAAAGAATATCTTAATCTTTCCTTCAAAAACTTTGTCAATTTTTCTCCGCCCCTGCTTCGGGCTAGTAGGTGGGTTTCTCATTGTTCTCCTTGTTTGAATTGTACATGCAATCCTCCTCATTTCTACTGGACGAGAGCGAATGAGATTCAAATCTGTAACTTTTCTTCAGCTTCTAATAACTTTAAAGTTAATACAACTCACATGACAAAAATGAAAAAAGATAAGTTTTCTTTCAACTCCATAATCCAGCTTGCTAATTCAAGTCATAGCTACACAAAACTTAAGCATATGTGCATACTCCTTCTCTAATAACTTTAAAATTATAGCTTAAAAAATACTTCTATAAAGAAGGGAAAAAATTGCCAAGCTTAAAAGGCAAAGAGTAAAACTCAGCATTCCTTATATCCTTTGTAAACTGTATAAATCTCTGCCACCATTTTTTCCCACTGTCATTCCTCGAATCCTCTTCCTCGCTGTTCATAGTGCTATCCAACACTATTCCGATCAGTACTGCTACTACTGGTGACGATACGAGCATAATCCCGACACATTCATTGAACTGCATACCATCATCATTCACAAAAAAACCAGCATTAAGCCAAAAAGATGTGTTATTTAGCTTACATCGAACAATGAAAACTCGGTCTAGGTGGGACCCACTTGCATACGAAAGGCAAAACCAAGACTTACCCATTTGGAGCTAGTGTGAAGGGGGCTTGAATTTGATCTTAGTAGATAATCCCGAAAGTGTTGTGGGACCGAGATCGCCATGAAAGAAGAGAAGCCTAATATAAACAATGTTCTGAAACTGTTTAAGTTGCAGAATTGAAGGTGATTTAAACCTGCAGAGGCTGATAATTTGTGTACATAATGTATAATTATTAGTTTTAAGAATGGAAATTTTGGGATTATAGAAATAAATCTTGAGCTTCCGTGATTAGATGGGTTACTTACAGACATAGCCATAGAGAATGCAATAGGAAGCTGCCACAATTGGGAATGGCACGGAAGCAAAAAAGGCTGTGAATTTCCCTGCAAGATTTTGTTGTATTTTACATGACTTGAATCAAAAACTACATTTTTAAATTTTGTAATCATTTTACTTGAATGTGAAAAGGGTAGTTCAGTGCACAAAGCGTCCTAGCAAAGCGAGGGCCCCACACAATGTAACATAATTCCCTTTTTGTTCGCTGAAAATGACCCCGAATAGCCCAAAACCGACCATAACTCCTTTTTATTTGCAATTTGCTAGGAAATTAGTGAATTATGTGACAGTAGCCCCACCAACTCGAACGAGTGATTTTATTAGTGTGTATAGAAGCTTACCAAAAATTGAAAAAAATAACATAAAACCAGCTGATATCTGAATAACTCTTCTACTTCCAACTCTGGTTAATCCAAGCAGACCAGCACTTTCTCTGCTTCACAGAAAAACATAAGGACCTTAACTTTCCTAAAACATCGCCAACAAAAAACGCGAAGAAGAAAACACACATGCACACACACACATGGGGATCTTACACTGAGGCAGTCGGGCCAGCAACAGCGCCAAATACTCCGTTTAACAATGTCCCAACACCCTGGATATAGTCATGATCATAGCAAAATTCAATAAAAATGTTCATCAAGTACTCTTAACACGAGACAGTTCGTCTACATAACCTACCAGCCAAAAACTGCCGCGGCTGATTACTGATGGAGGCACAGGCGTAGCACTTGCATATCGTGCAGCTGCAATGAATGTGCCTGTGCTCTACAACAAAATTTTAGCCCATAACTTTAAAACATACCTATTCGCTGTTACCATAACCGCAACTTTTGACAAGGGAATCAGTTTTTGAGACGTGCAAGTACTTTGACAAGGAACAAGAGGGCAACTAGAGGTGTTTAACGGGGTGGGTCGACCCAACGGGTCAAGGGTTGGGTCACATTTTAACGGGTCATTAGCAAATCGGGTCATTAATGGGGCTTGGTGTAAAGGGTCGTTCCAGGCCGGGTCGGATACTTATAGGAATTAGTTGCAAAAAATATTTTACCACTTTTTTTAGAAATTTTTATATTATATTATTATATATAGAGGTGGTCCGACCCAAAGGGGCCATAAGATAGAATAAAAAAAACAATTATATGAACTTTAAAAATGGGTTAAAGTGGGTCAGATTTAAACGGGTTTTGACCCGCCCCTTCCCGGTTTTAATTTGACATGCCCCTCCCGGACCCAGCCCAATTAAATTTTGACCTGACCGGGGCCATTGAACACCTCTAACTGGACAACTAACCTCGACAAGTGCAACAAGTCCAGCAAATACCATCGGAGTAGCTTTCCTCATGTTAACGGTGGGCTTTCCCCATTGAAACGGTCTTGGTAAGTACACCCTACAAATGCACAAAGAGAAAAAAACCGAGTCCAATAAGAGTTTTTTTCGAGATTAACAAATTTTGGCAAGAAAAGTTTGAGGTCGGACCATGCAGCTTCTTGTATGAGTCCTGCATAGTCTGTCCGGCAGTTTAGCTGAGTCGTTAGAGGTTTATGGTTATAAACACCGCTTGAAGTAAGGATTAAGGCGTAAATCCAAACAATTGCTGTCGAAAAAATGAGTGCGTATCGATCAAATATCAGCCTGTTTGTCTTCACAAAACTGGATACATACTGTAAAAGTAAAAGATTTAGAAACTTTGGAATGAGCCATGTTAAGAGTTTAAAACAATTTAGTTGCACAAAATGATCTTATAGTGAAGTAGTTGATGGTAAAAGTATGGCACATTACCTGAGAAAATATAAGCATTATAATTAACTGAGGGAGTCCAATTTCTACACAATCTGCTAGCTGCAACAGAAGATGTTTCAGTTCTAGAAAGTACTGGAAAAAAATCGTGTTTTTCATGGGCGGTTTGGGCTCATTCAAGATGTCCGACCGCCTAAGTTCCCCAGAAAACAGAGGTCTCATATATTAACAAACTTCTTATAATTCATCAGTTATATGTAGTTCAATTGGTAATATGCCTTCTTGAGATATTGTTAGTCAAGGGTTCAAAACCTACTAATTTTGGTTACTATTTTTTCCATTTATTTGATAATAAGTACTACTTTTTGTTTACTTTGTAGTTATATTTGACATTTGAATTTTCCGTCAACTTTTATTTTTTTAGGTATATGATATTAAAATTTAGTTATTTTGCTATTTGTTTATTATTTTGATGGTTTGTATCTAGTTATTTGGTACCGTACTAAAAACATTTAGCATACTTTTTTTTGTTTTCCGTCAATTTTAAATGGTCAACGAAGGAGCTTAATTTCTAACAAACAAGTAAATAGGACTTGTTCCTGTGTTTCGCCCCTGTCTTTTTTTTTATTTTTTTATTTTGAGGTAAAGTTAACTTCCTAAATGCAAGAAGGAAAGTGGAATTGATTTTATATAGATGGTGAGAATTGAATCCTTATCACATAGATTAAAGGAAGAACCATGAGGTCAACATATGGTTCTTGCCTTTTTTTCCATTTTCACAAAGGTCGGATAGCACATTTTGTTTAGACCCGGCCAGGACTGTATCAGACCCGTCGCAGAGGATGATAAAGTTTATCGATCAATCATGTACCAAACTGAGGAACAAGTCCTTACCATAGGAAAACCAAGAGAAAAGAGTCCAATTCCCGTAAATGTTATGAGTGGTACCATTGAAAGAGGGCTTAAGAACCTGCACATAAAATCAACAAGTTAATATTATTACCCCATTTTCTTATTTTGAAAAAGTTAGATATTAATAATTCATATCTTTTGCTAATTCACTATAAATAATTTTAATTTTTAAATTATTTTCTAATAATTCAACATTTACCCTTAATTTGTATTTTAACTAAAAATAAAATTAATCACAGTAGATGATTAAAAAGTTGAATTATTAATGCCAATTTTTCCTATTATTTATAAAACAATTCAACAACAAAAGATTAGATACATGCCTTACAAAAAGTCTCCAAATCCCAGAAAAACCAAGGATAACTTGGACAACAGATGTAACTAACAAAGTCCCTTGAATTCCTGCCATTGTCTTCTCAAAGTTCTATAAAACAAACGTAATATGATGCAAAATCAAATCACAAAAGTTAAAAAAAAAAAAAATCAAATCTACAATTCCTTCAATAATCTTTACTAAACTTTGACTTAAATCACCTACATCGAGAAAAATAAAATACTCCCTCCATCCCTTGTTTAGCTCCATATACTAATTTAGTTCGTGATTACGTTCATATGATTTTCCCATTAACTATTTTCGACATGACCTCACCTATAATAGCCAATAAAATCTATAATTACCCCACTAAAGCCAAGGTGGACCCTACGGTTTTTAGGAGCCTGAGGTGAAAATTTATATAGAAAATTTCGATCTTTAACACTGGTTGAAAACTAAATTTTTTTTTGGACCTTGGATGTAGGCACGACTTGCACTTGCTTAGGATCGGCCCTAACTAAAGCACACGATTCCCGGCCCCTGAAGAGTATACTTCGACTAAGACAAACCTGTTGAGAAGACTGGGGTAAATCACAACATGATGATCTCATGGACAAAACAGCACTAGTGATTGGGATAACGAATGCATGAGAAGCACCCACAACAATAGGAAGACGAGTCCCTACTAATGTTTGAATCAATGTGTTGATTGCTGAAACAAACATCATGCTTTGTATCACCTTCGTCTTGTCGTGCTAGATCACAAAGAAAATACGACATAGAATGTTATCGAGTTGAATTATCATAATATACTTAAAAAAAAACAAGTGCACGAAAGGTGAAAAATGGTTTCGAGACTACATTGGAGCCGCCCATTTGAGGAACGAGCAAGGATGAGATAATAGTCATACTCCCGAGGGCCAAGAAAGAGTGTTGTAATGCTAATATGATTGATTCCACTGCATTAGAATAAGATATAAACATTAGTATATGGGTGTTTTGACAAAACGGCTTATAGTTGATCGAAGTGATTGATTTGAACGCGCTAGTTGAAGCAACTAGTTGTAGCATTAGATGGTTTGACTAGCCGCTATAGGTGTTCAACGGGCCGGGTCGGGGCAAGTCAGGTCAAAATTAAATGGGTCGGGTCGGTGCGGGTTATGTCAAACGTTAAACGAGCTAGGGCCAGTCAAGCCCGTTTAAATCCGATCCACTCTGACCCATTTTAAATTTTCATAACAAGTTTTTTTTATTCTACTTTATGGCCGGTTGGGTCGATCTAGCAATGTATATAATAATTAAAAATATAAAAAAAATGTGGCAAAATTTTGTTCGCAACCAATTCCTATAACTATCCGACCCAAACCGGTCCTACCTTTTACACCAAGACCCGTTGATGAGCCGACCCGTTATTGACCCAGCCCCCTAATAGCCGTTAAAATGTGACCGACCTTTGACCCGTTGGGTCGACCTGCCCTGTTGAATACCTTTACTGACTGCCCAACTATCTATTCGTGGAAGAAAAAAAGTAGAGAAAGAGGACAAACACAAAGGAGGATTGCTGTTGATGCAAAACGCCACCCCAGAGAGCGTTTCCATGACTGGATGCGGTTTTACCTCTTCGATCCTTATAGTGTTTGTATTGTTACTTCCACCACCTGCATTTCCACCTGCATTTCCACCTGCAGACATTTTTCTTTTTCAGAAATGTGATCTTAAGTTCTTTCTAAATTTTGAAATAAGCAACAGTTTTGTGTTAGAAATTGCTTAGATACTTGGATGATTATAAACTTATAAGCAATTATTGATATTAAATTTCAAAATTATGAGTTAATTACATTGATTTTGAAATGAATTAATCATTAATAGTGATGGGTTTGATTTGCTCTGTATGTAACGGTTTTACCCAGATTACAGTTACTATAATGAAGATTATTATTTGACCAAATCATAATTAATTTACTGTTATTATTATTATTCTTTTCTAATTAAGTAGTCCATTAATCTCAAAAAAAATATAAATAAAAATTAAGTAGTCCATTAATTGGTACTATTTGAATTTTTGTTGTCATCATCATACACAGTATATCCCGCCAATAGAAAATTATGAGTAGGGTCTGAGAAGAACTATTGAGAAGAAAAGAAATGCGGCAACTCATACCCATAGAAAAACTATTTGGATTTTTGTAATTGTAATAATTGTAATGGGATATCATCCTTTACTGATGAATACAACCAATTTCAAAACTTGGACTACCGGGCAAGGGCGAGAACATGTCAGGCAGGTGAGCTATCAGACGAAGCGCCATCGATAATCATGTTTTGCCACTGCAGGACAACGATGTCTATCGATCGTGACAATCTTATAGTAAATGAAGCAAAATAAAAGAAACTGAAAAATAAATTTTCAACCTCTTGAAAGAGAGAAATGCAAGTCTCAAAAGAAATTGTTAGAGATATCAAAATCTGTTCATATTCCCACAAATATGCCCAAAAAAGCAAAATCTATTTTACACTAGAGAATCAATCATGCCCTAGCAACAAATATGGACATGGCAATACATAAGTCTAAACATTTTGAAATCTTCCCTATACAACTACATTGATTCTACATTCACTTGTGTAAAAGCCGCATTTAGGGCGATAAACTCTTAAGACTATGAACCGCTACTACTATCTATTCCACAACATGTAAATGGAAACCTTGCGCATGCCGCAATCTCATCAAGTGCATGCCGATCCCAAAAGGATAAGATTTCACCAGAAAGATGTGTTATGAATGATATGTGACACTAGATCCTGAAACTAGAAAGTCAGAATTGAGAAATTTGGTTGTGTACTAATGATTTCATGTAACTAGGTTAGTTTATGCTCCTCAAAAACTGGCGGAAGCAAATGGGCAATGACTCAAATCTTAATTATCAGTTTTGCCGCTCTCCTGAGTTTCACCAGCCATGCTAAGTTCTGCTCGGCTGGATACTATGCCTTCAGGAATTTCACCGATTCTCTCCTGCAAAAGTGGAATGTATTTGATCAAAACTTCAAAGAAAAGAAAACTCCTAATAATCAAGCCATGAAAGGTAGA
Source organism: Amaranthus tricolor (assembly GCF_026212465.1). Classification (NCBI taxonomy): domain Eukaryota; kingdom Viridiplantae; phylum Streptophyta; class Magnoliopsida; order Caryophyllales; family Amaranthaceae; genus Amaranthus; species Amaranthus tricolor. The sequence continues at coordinate 5,134,673 of NC_080061.1, forward strand.
GACCAATGTTACTAAACTCGGTAATCCTATTCTATGTTACTTGGACTCAGAGACTGATGTTGGATACTGGTACGTGCAAGTGTCGAATACGTCTGAATATTCAATTTTACGTCTAAAATGAAGTGTCCAAGTGCCATACCAATATCCGAGCATCAAGGATCGGACACGGGTACGTGAAGCAAAATGAAGAATCCGAGTAACATAGATCCTATTGCGAATTGCAAATAAAAACAAGTGATTTTAGGTCATTGTGGAAATTGCAAATTCATACAATGAGTTAAGTAACAAATCACGGGAAACCTATAAAGTTGGTGATTATCTGAAACCTGAAAATTGAGATAGCGCAACTCAATAAGGATTCAGGGCAAATTAAAATTGCGCATAACCCTCAAATGAACCCAAAACCCAAAAAGATTTCTTCCAAGTTACTCAAAAGCCGACTAATAGTGATACAAAATAAAAATTCAAACCCATTAAAATAAATAGACCAAACCAACCCCAACCCTGTGACTTGTTTGACTTGTTAGCCTGCTGAAGCTAACACTGCAACACAAGTGGGCTATTGTTTCTACAGCTCATTGCTTTTTCTTCTGAAGATAAATTGAAGAGCTCGTCCCTGGTCACTAGACAAGCTGAGAGGAAAAGGTGAACTGAGAAGGAAGAAAGGGTTGAGGAGAAGAAAAAGGGAGGCGAACGAGAGAATGAATGTCAGGGGTAGGGTTCATCTTTATACTTTAAAAAGCTTGAAACTGGTAGACCTGGTCCATTTGAGTGTTTGACTAGCTGGCCCAGTTCTGGCCAATTTTGTGCACAATACTAAGTGGTGCATAATTTTAAATCCTAAATTTATTTTGCACTAAAATATATTTGAGGTTGCATCCAGCAGGTAACCAGATACCCATACAATACTTTCCAAAGAACATACAAACTACCCCACTAAGATGTACTGATATGAGACTGACGTTAACAAAGTACCTTAAGTGCAGTATTTTCCGCCATGAGCTGCTCATAATCACTTCTGATCCGATTAAGTTCTGATCTTAGATTGGAATTCTCTTCTTTCAAAGCTTCAGCACGCTGGGCCAACTCATCACATTCAGCCTGACAAATTTCAAAAAAAAGACAAAGGAGCGATGTTTGTAACCATTTAATCCATTACAAAAAAGGAGCATTTCAAAATATATTGATGAACAATGCCCTTGCCTGTTTACGCAGTCTGGATCTTCGAGCAGATTCCCTATTAGACTGTTTACGTCTCTGTCTCTTAAGTTCCCTTTCATCCTGTAAGCAAGATTTCTAAGTTAATGTACAAAACCAAGGGGTTGAACGTCCTAACAGAGTTAAGGTATGATTGAAACGTCTAACGGAACTAAATTGTTATCATGGCTTGAATCGCGCAAAAGAAAAAGTAGAAGTGGAGCAAACCGTAACTAGTACTTTACAGTCTATCCAATTCCTATATTTTTGGAAATTTATACTGCAAGCAAGCAAGCTCTTTGCTTTCAGATTGAACAGCAGAAAAGACTAAATGCAGAATTCCACAAATGAACTCGATAAAAGAAAGGATGTTTACCATTTGAAGCAGGAGAACCAAACACTATTAGAAAATCATTTGGGACATAGGGACATTACACGGACCCACAATTTACAAATCCATGCTTTCTTTAGCTGAAACATGTGCACTTTTTTAGTGCTAGTAAAAATGCCCTTACCGTTTCCACATGGTTAAATAATACAAAGCCAAGCCATACACAGAAACTAAGAAAAATCCTTATGGAATCCATGGGTAAGTCATAAAACACCTATTTCAATTGTTACTTGTTAGTTTCTGATATTAAAATTTAACTCCTGCATGATGCCAAAGTCCAGGAAACATACTGCCACATATATTCTAACTCTCTTACGTCTTGACTACACAACATCCAAATTCTCGAATGAATATGCCAAACTTTAACCCTTATAACATCAAATTCTTGCCTAACAATTAAAACAATAAAGCATTTGAAACGGTACTACAACAAATAAGTTATAAAATTGGTAGAAGAAAATACAAAAATCTAAACCTGCAACCAAAGAGGAGACTGATCCCGTGATCCAGTAGGAACAATGCCTGGAGCAGAAGGAGCCTTTCCTCGCATAGCCGGGATCGTTGACGAAGCAGGAGTACCCCAGTAGTCCATTCCAATATTTAAATTAGTGGCAGGTCCAGGAACAGCCGCTGGAGCACCAGGTGCTGTCATTGGCACCATAGCCATTGCATGATTCACCATTGAATGAGGCACATTTAATACGCCATTTTGAGTAACATGAGCCGGATTTCCACTCTGAGATCCATCTGCTGCAGTATTAGGAGAAAAATAGGACATCACTTTAGTAACAAATAGCTTGCCTCATCAAACTAGAGAATTATAATTTTCCAACAGAAACCTTCATGCGCTTCTTGTTTTCCTCCAGAGTCCTAAAAATGTAAGCAAACGCGTAATGAGAAAACGATGGAAAGAAGTTGATGAAAAAAGCACAAACTCAATAGAAAATATGAACTTAAAGAGGGATATATGAAGCAAAACATAGTTTTTAAAAGTTCTAAATATTAAGATCCACAAGTCATCACACATAAATTTTTTATATGTTTTTCAATCTTAAGCCACAACAACAACAACAACAACAACAACAACAACAATAATAATAATAATAATAATAATAATAATAATAATAATAATAATAATAATAATAATAATAATAATAATAAATTACAACAAAAAGATAACACAATGGCTTAATATTCCATTGAAAACCAACTCAATTTATAACATTTCCTATGACTCTCATTTCCTCTCTGCATTCTGCAATAAGCTGGTCTGCCACCTGGTAATAATGGTATTAGATTGCTGTTGCACGCAGAAACTTGTTGTCCAGAAGTATGAAATAAGGAACGAAAAAAATTAAGATATGAAGAGAAGACAAAAGACCAAGGCATAGAAGGGTAGACTTGACTATCGACAAAATTTAAAGATTGCAATAACACGGTAATGGAACAAGAACGTAGGAAAAGAAGGATAACAAATAGAGGATAGGCTGCTTTCAAGTAGTAGCAGACTTCCAAATGATCACAATATTTCTCAATGTCTTCCATTAGCTTCCATGTAGTTAGGGGCTACATTTAAGTCCATGATGGTAAGTCGACAGAAAAAATAGTTTGACTTAAAAAAGTTTAAAAGCTCAAGTGGAAATGAGCAACTGGAGTATTTTGTGATAATAGCACACCTTTATAGCTTAAGGGAAAAATCTGTATAACCACTACAACAATATCAAAGTCTTAATCCCAATATATGCGATCAGCTACAGCCTACATACAAGAGATGCGCCAACAAAAATCATACTTTATTTGACCTTATCCAATACCATTCTACAACCAAGAAAATCAATTCCAATATCCTCCTCCATTAATCCATATATGTTATCATATGCCCCTGCCTCTTGCAATCCAAATTCTCATGTCATTCTTCACTCCAGTTATTCTTCTTTCTAGATTTTACTTTTCTAAACTCATTAAAGTTTCAACTTTTCTAATTGTTTCTAGTCTTCTTTTCAAATGGCCAAACCAACATAAAAGCTTTTCTCTCATTTTCCTTCAAAATTTGTGATTTCAACACCCTGTCTTATATCATTTCAAATTTTATTCTTTAAGGTACGTCCACTCAACTATCTTAACATATACATCTCAGCTACCTCATTTTCCTACAATATACTCCTCTTAAAGCTCGGTATTCTATTTCATAAAGTAGAGCTAATGTAATGGCACCCTATGTCCGTAGAATTTACCCTTTCAATTAGTGGCCCACCTTGGTGACATAATACTTCAACTACAACTCTCCATTTGAGTCACCACACACAATCCCATACTTTACATATTAATCGATGCTTCCGTTTTTGTGAAAATTTGAGTAAGGGTACTCAAAACACTCACTTGAAAAATGATCCTTTGTATCTAACTTTACATACCTCTGTTGTGATCCTTCCTGCCATATGACATTTTTATACTCGGGTCTTACATTGAGTTAGTTTAAATTATTTGGATTTTGATGCCTAACTTCACATATTTAACTTAGCATTGACCTTGATTCTAGTTTCGTCTGCTAACACGATGTCATCAGCAAACAACTTGTTGCATGAAACTTAATCTTGGAATGGTCATAGGGCTTATTAACTCATTTTAGACCGTAATAAGCAGAAAAGACTAAAAAAAAAAAACTTTAATGTAGTACACTAACCACAAGATCATCAACTTTACATTGGTTACAAACTTACAATGTTAGACCTTTAGGAAAACATAGCAAAACGATAAGTACTTATGCACTCAGGTGTGAAATAATTTAAAGGATATTCATTGAGGGCCATTATTCAAAATGAATACATATGATAAAAGAAAATGTAAAGATTGTGAGGACAATAAAGATAAATAAACTCATGGTTGATACTTCATATTTCATACACTAATACTCATAATTTGAGAATAACTATTAGGCTCTAGCATTATTGTAGTAATTGTGAAGGATTGGAACTCAATAATAAATAGGACAAGCAGAAAAAATTTATAAGTACAAATGAAATGAAGGCGATTCTAGATTCCAGTAAAACCTACCCCTTATTCAAAAAGAAAATATTAGTAGACCAGAATCAAAAGAAAGCATGGAGATAAATTTTGCAGAGTACTTTGATATTCAGTTGCAATAGTTACAAGTATCAGAACACTATTCTGGATTAGGCAGTAAAATGTCATGACAAATAAGAGGTAAATAATCATTGTAGATATGCTGCCACGTTGAAGTTTTCAATATAGTATATGAATTATTGATCAAGTAAAGGATGTCCAATTTTTATCATCTTTAGAAAAAACTGCAGCTGCAAGGAAATTGTCACTTCGATTTACATGCCATAATGTTTTCCATAACTGATGTGCCTTGTAGCTAAGGTATTATGATTTTAAAAGAGCATTCATACAACAATATTGCCAAATTTTTATAAATCAGGTAACAGCACACTCAACAAGTCTCCTAAAATCTAGTATGATACTAGTTTTCTAGTATCTCTGAGTAAATCAAATACACTCCAGACAATACCAATATATATTCCCATTGTTAGAAAGGGGCCGTTGAAATCCACATTTTGGGCAGTTGGAAGAAAAAAGAACACTTACATTCTGAGAACTTGCATCACTTCCTTCACTTGAACCATTACTAGCACTCTCTGCACTGCAATCTCTATACACATATAGTTAGCCATTCACTGGTTGTAAATTATAGACACTATTATTATGTATTTATGATATACAATAATTTCAACTTTCAAATGCAAGACAAATGCCATAACAATGACACAAAAAGGGGTTCGCTAAAAATCATGGATTTTTTTAGTTCTTAACAATTATAAAAAGCAAGAAAAGTGTATTCTTTCAAAAAAATGGTAGGAAGGAACGAATTTCTCTGATAATACCCAAAAACGATTACGCATAGCTGAGCAAACTAGAGATGTCTTCTGGGTGTAGCCTATTATCTTTTGAGTTATGAGAAATAAAATTAAATGTTTAAGAGCAAGGTTATATTTACATATACTAGCAAAAAACATAGAATAGAAGAAACTAGGAGCCTGGGGCTGGGAGCGAGATCACAGCAAAGCCGGGGGAGATGAAACCATTATTTTTGTCAAAATTCCATAAATGAGTGAAAGTGGCAAAGTAGCAAAGCTCAATACCTTTTAGAACAGATGCCATTAGCAACAGCTCCTGTTGCTTTACCTTCTTCATTGGTTTTTCCAGTAATCATATTCAAACTGCCCAGGCTACCTTTTGACCTTTTTATAGGCAATTTCTCTTTCCCCTCAGGGTGCTTACCATCCCCATCAGCATTCACGTGAGTAGTTCCCTAGAAGGAAAAAAAACACACTGTTAATTCCTATCCAGTCAAATTTGGCCTACAACTTGGAACATACTTTTAGCAACAAATGAGCCAAGTAATGCTAATAACTTACAGAAGCCTCAGCCATTCCGTTTGCAGGAGGCATCGGATATGGACTAAAGGGATATGAACCCTGATATGCAGAATTGAGTTACATCCAGATACAAATAGTCAAAGCCACAATATGTAAATGGAGAAAGAGTAAGATAAACCATCAATACCGGATGGATAGATGGGTGAGCATATATTCCACCATGAGGATACATGGCCACGTATGGATGAGGTGGAGTACCATATGGAGGCATTATGGGCTGTGGAAAAGAGTAGACACAATATGAGAGTTTCAACTATAGTACCATTAAGAAGAGAAATATAATAAGTGGGTTCAATGCAAATAACTAAGAAATCTTCTTCATCAAAGTACACATCCAACAAACAATGATATAACAACATGCTCGAGCCCATTGGCAATTGCAAAAGCAGAGACAAACAGGTGTATACAGAATAAGAACACATCAACTAGATTTGTTAATTAGAATACCTGAACACCCCACATGTAGGGGTGAGCTTGGGGGCTAGAAGCCATGAAGCCAGGAGGTGGAATAGGTGAATATGCCTGTTTAACAAGAAAAATCACCACTTTTTACGAGCATGATCAAACAAAAAACTAATGTCTTCAAACTCAGCCACCAATGTCGGGAGTTAGAACACGAGAACAAGTTCAGGTGACAGATTCAACTATTTCAGAAACATCTTGCTCGTTTTATTTAATATAAATGAAGTAATGAACTATATAAGTTCCCATAAAACCATACACACATTCAAGTGTATCAACAAATACCAATTTGCACAATTGACCCACAAAAAAATCCAAAATCTCCAAAAATAGCAAAACACAAGTTCTAACAACACGGTATTACTGTTAACTGACACAATCCAACTCAAGTCCCAATTGACACAAAATGTAAAGACATCAACAGAAGAGATGCACATTCTACAACAAACCTGAAATCCTCCCCAATCAGCATTCACGGTTGCAGTTGCAGTGCTTGTATCCGAAGATTGCTCCTAGAACAAAAATGGAAGAACCAATTGGAAAATTAAGTAAGCTTCCAAACACTGTAAGTTTCAAAACAATATCCCAATTTTTAAATTACATATAGAGGGCAAAAAACAGCAACAAGATCTAAAATTTAATAGGAAAATCATACATGTGATGCAATTTCCACTGGCGTTTTCTGGTCTTTAGCTGGTTTATCCGTTTTACTACTACCCATGATTCAAATTTTCATTACCAAAACCAGAACTTATCCTACAAATGCACAATTGAGAAAATTCACAACAAATTAACAAACTTCATTAAATTCCAGGTAATTCAACGACAAAAGAAGTTAAAAATTTACCCGGAAAAACCTCTGCAAGAAGAATCAATCAACCGAAATAGGCAGAAAAAAGCAAGAGCTACACGAAACACTCTGGAGATAAGATATAAGAAAATTCAATACGAAATTGATTAAAAAAGAAATTAATTGAGAGTTGAGCAATAATTCGAATATAATGTTGCGAAAAGAAGGAGAATTGAGGGATTGAAAAAGATGAAGTCAAAAGGGGGGAAATTGATTGAACAGGATGAAATTAGGGTTCATCAAACGAAAGTCAATCAAAGTAATTGTCGCCGTGGCGTGAATGGTAAAGAGATAGAAAGAGAAATGTCCATGTGGATCCCCTCGTCACCCAACCTTTTTGTCGAGTGGGCCGGGTTTGGGTTTTTGTGGGTGTAAGTACACACACAACAGCATTATGATTTCATGATGGATCATAAAGTTAAATCAAATTAATTTGATTTAAATGTTTTGAAAATAATTATTCGGAATAATTTAATTTTTTACTGATTTTTTATTAATAATTTTAATTTTTGATTTAATATTAATAATCTCAATTATATGGGATTTTTGCTAAGAATGTACTAAGGTAATCTTTCATGTCGTTTTGCATAAATAAATAAAAAAAGTAAACACAAAATTAAATTATAAAAAATTAAGAAAATTAAAAAATAAAATTGAGTAAGATTATTTTTTAATTTTAACTTTTAATTTTTAATATTTTTTATTTTTTATTTTAATTTTCTTTTTAGCAATTAACTTGTAAAAAATGGTTACCATTTGGGCAACAATGTCCTTGGTAAGTGACCCTTAAATTGAATTATTTATGATTTATCAAAAAGTTAAGATTATTATAGGAAAATCAATAAAAATTTAAATTATTCTAGATAATTTTTTCAGTCAAATCCAAACCAAAACTTTAACTATAAAACATATCTAAATTGCAAATCAAAACAAAATGTTTTTGAAAATCTTAATAGCGAACTTTCATAAAACGCTAGGGGTATTACTTTTGTAAGCTTTTTTCACATGATAGCATCTAATTTATGTCTTATTTAACTGTTGTACCATTTTCTGTTAAATTCTTGTCAATTTTCGTTTAATTTACCATTTTGCCGTTTCTACCCTTATTAAGTGTTAGTTCTTGTCGTTATAATTTGCCTAAACTAAACGATGAATTAAACGTCAAAATGGTGAATTAAACATTTGAGAGCATAAAAATGGTTTAGAGCAGATTATAAAGACAAAAAAAATACTTAATAAAGGTAGAAACGTCAAAATGGTAAATTAAACGGAAATTGACAAGAATTTAACAAAAAATATTACGGTAGTTTGATAAAACATAAACTGGATGCTACCATGAGGAAAAATCTTACAAAAATATTACCACTGATGTTTAATAAAAGTTCAATGCTACCATGTAGAATTTCATTTTTTTTAATTACATTCGAGGTTGGGAAAGGGGAGGGATACGAGACAATTATCTCGGAACCTTGGAATGCATTGGATTTAGACAATTAGTAGTACAGCTCCATTTAGAAAGAGAGCTTCATATTTTATTTGGTTCGAAAACTTAGTAGTAGTTATTTTTAGTTGGCTCAAATCTAATGCAAATTAATATATTTCGAATTTTTAATTTTTAATTTGAATTAAAACCAAATCATTGAAAGTCCAAGCCATATTTCATGTTCAATTTGAATTATTTTGGTTTATAATTTTCATATGAATAAATTTCCCCATACGCTAAATCCAACTAAGACATTTTATGAATGATTCAGGTCTAAATTTAATATTTTTTATAATCTAATCATATACGCACAATTTATTGTAATTTGTTAGAGACGGGAGTATAAATCAAGAAACTTTACTCTCAATAATGTTAAATTGTTAATTGTGAACTTATTTCCTATTCTATGTCAATAGATAAGATTCAGATCTTCGAATCTATTTTGTAAACCTCTTGTCATATATAGACACGTAGTGGGAACCAAAGTACCCAAATTGCAATATTGAGGGCATTGGCTAATAATCAAACGCCCAAACATTGAAATCCCGACTTCCCTCTCTTCTCAACACTCCTACAGCTGTACACCATTCTTCATTTGCCGAGTAGTATCAAACAAAAAATGGAGAACAATGGCGGAGGAAGAGGTGTAATTATGGGGAGCATGGGAACTATCAATTTCTCTCCTCCTTCAGTCCAAGAAGAAACAATGGATCTCACGGGCCGTGTGCATCACCTCCCTTGTTGCGTCAAATTCAATGGACCCTCTGACATTTCTCACTATTTCAAGCCCAAATCTTCTGGTAATTTTGTGTCCAATTCTTCTTTTTTTTTTTTCATATGGGATTTTCACTAACGTTATTTATGTCAATGGGTTTTTGCTAAATTTTGTAGGGGTTGAGATTGACGGTGGTTTACAAGTAGAAGAAGCCTTCTTCAGGGGCAGAAATTTGCAGGGAGTTACTGTTCCTCTTCCTGATGGATATTCTGGTCTTCATCTATCTGAATCTTTTGTTTAATTATTCATGTTATGTCACCAAAATTCATTGCATATATGATATTTTCCAAGTTTAGATTGAAGTAAGAAATAATATGCTTATTGAACTCCTTGCTAGTTGCGAAATTTGAGTTGAAGAATACAACAAGAACAACAACAATGCTAGAGCCTAGAACCTTACCCTTGTCAATGATAAAACTAGCAAAAAAAAGTTGTTTCCGATTACTCTTGGTAGCAAACGTCATGTGCAATTTCATATAAATAAGAAGTTTACTTGATTAATTAGTCATTTTACTTTAGTCCATTATAGTTCGAAACCAAATTGACCATTTTTTGTGACAATAATCTCTTATGTCAAATTGAGTCATTATATTAGATTTGTCTTCTAAAATATAAATTAAACTAATTTGGGAAATTCCTTGAATTGTCTCTTGACTATTTTTGGTGACATTCCTTGGTGTTTTTTATGTAAAGTGGGGATGCTAGTGTTCTTTATAGGTGAATGAATGCCTTTTCTTTGAAGTATTTCTTTCGACTAGTATTTACGGCCCGTTTGGTTAGTGGTACTAAATGGTGGTAATGGGAATGATTTATTGTGTAAAGTTTCATTAAAAGTTCTATATCATTCCCATGGTAATGAAACTTTGATCACAAAAAAGGTTTTTTATGTACAAATTTTCATTACTACCTGATACTACCTCTCCCAATGGTAATGCCTTGGAATGAATTTTATGAAGAAAATGAGATAATTGAAGTTGGACAAGCATGACCATCAAGGTAGCCAAGAGAATTTTCAACCAAAATTACACTAGTTTTTCATTCCCATTACCGTCGTTTATTACCACCTACCAAACGGGCTGTTAGTCCCATATTGTTGGATTTAATGCTTTGGCATCGTTGTATCTATGAAATTACAAACTTTTGTGGCTGTTGATAGTCAAGTGCATAGCTTGAAGTTTTGAGTTTATTTAAGATTTTAAAAACGAAATATGTCCTGAAAGACGGAATCTTGAGTAAGTTTTCATGGCATAACATCCAACTAATAGATTTTCTAGTATACTTCTATGACTTGTGTTATGACTGCGTACTAAGAATAAGAATACTCCAGCCCTGTTAACCTAAGGGCTCAGATACAAAATATAGTGAAATAAGAGTTATGTTAGCAGTTGAAATGTGATTTGGGAGCTTATACTGAATCAGTCTTCTCTTAGCTTTATAACACAAAGCCATTGTAGTCCTAAAGATGTATTCTCATCGGCCTATTATGCATGAATTAACGAAAATATTTTTTGTTTGAAGATCTGATATTGAAAGGGTTGATTTAAAGGCGCCTTATTCTTGATAATATACTGTATTGATCTCATGACAATGACAGAGCCAACATTGACAAATTCTTTGAAGGCCCTCTGCAATTTCAGAAATTATGATATTATTCTAACTTTGTATCTTTATACACTTATGTATACTACATAATTAAATATTGAGGTCCCTAATTTGTTGGGGTCTAGTGCGGTCAAACATGTTGAACATGCTCAAAACCTCCCATGTCTCATGACTCTATAATGATACACTTTTACAGGCCTTCTAGGTGTCTTTATTAGCATAAGAGTTGATATTGGAAGGCTTTGTTTAGAGGTTCCCTTTTCCTGATGGTAGCTGTTCTATGATTGTTCTGCAGGATATATAATAGGAAAGAAGGATCCCGGTAAAGGTAAGACTAAGAAAACAGCTGGAAGCGGTAAAGCTCCCGATTCCAGTAGCATTGAAAATAACTGGGAGATGCTAGCTAAATGTGGAAATATGACATTTTGGAACCATGACCGTTTTCCTTCACAAGATGACGCCTCTCTACGTTTGTTTCATTGTTTTGCTGTCGCCAAGGCGGTAAGTTTGTCATTTGGGAACTGTTTCCTTGGATAAAGCTCCTGTATTTTAGATGCTTGTATTTGTTGTTTTCCCATCTTCATACTTGATCGCTGAACTCCTACGAATCATGACATTAGACGAAAATGCTAAGACCAGATATGATATACTGTTCTACACCTTTTGACTGTCTGATGTTTTTGGTGAAATTCATATGCAATCAAGCTAGTGAAACATTTAGACAATTCTTTTGTCAAAAATTAATATTTATTGTCTGAGAATTCTAAATTAGCACATAGTTGTTCAAAGAGTTGCTTGATCTTCATATAAGTTTCCCAAATTAATTCCTTAATGTACTTGTAGTTGCATGAACCAGTGAACCCAGAAGATTTGACTGAAGATCGGAAGTCATGACAGAGATGAGAAGAGCTGTAGTCTGCAATGCACTCTAACTTTTACGCGAAGATAATGAAGATCTAATTGTATTTCTGATTCATAGAATTCATATGATATTTTGTCAATCTTGTACGGTTTGCAATTCAACATTGTATGCAATCTAAGCTCTTGTTTTATCCTCCATTAGGCGGATGTGTTTTTGTAATCTTTTTCGATGTACGTAGGTAGAAAATCTTCTTTAATTGGTTATCAAGTCGTTTACAGGATACGTCCTGATGGTGCTTGATATCGATTCTGTACGATCGGGAGTTTTGTATTTGAGCACAGTTTTTTCTCCATTGTTTTCAGTTCAAGTGTTGGTTTGTTTTAGTATATGTAGCCGACTCTGTTTAGAATTGAAGGAAAAGCAACCGTCTTCATGTAATTCTATATGATATGATTACAATAACGTCATAGTCTTAATTGCAGGTAACATACTATTTATAACATTTCCATTGTTTAATTTAAAGTTTAGACTATGTTTATAAGTCTAATATGGACTTGGGTCATATAATATTTTTATTATGTACTATTCGCTACCCTTTCATTCACAAGCTTGTCTTTTTCATATTTTTATTTTATTTAGGCATGCTTACAACTCTTAAATTAATTTAAGCAAAACTATTCAGAATAATTTAATTTTTAGTCGATTTTTCTATATTAATTTCAATTATGAAATAACCATAAATAATTCAAATTTTAAGGGTTATTTGCCAAGAGTATATTATGATGACCGGTAATTTTTCCTTTTTTAATTATAATTAGATTGAAATTGTTAAAATAAAAAAAAAACTTAGATTGAAAAGGCAAAAACAAAATCTTAATTAAATTTATTTCAATTAAATTTTAAATACCAAAGTGAACTTTAACCCTAATCGCCATAGCCAAGTCTCAAAAAAAAAAAAAAAAAAAAAAAAAAAAAAGCTCATGTGAATACATGGTCCTTAATCTCATTCCCTCTCCAAAACCAAAATTCAACATTTATTTCTGAATTCTGACTATATTCATATTGGCTGGAATTTTCGTTATCTACCGACTGCCGTCTGCCGTAATTAGCCGCTTATTCTGTTAAAGTTTGGAGCGTTGTCCCTTCTTGCTTCATCAATTTTGTAAGCTTTACTAATCTTATACTCTCTTAATTTATCGAATTTTGAATCTTTTTGTTAAGTGTAGATACTTTCCGATATACCTTTGCTTTTTTCTAGATGGGTTTTATTAACTGAATTTTGATATAGGTTTTCAGCTAATATACTAATTACTAACTTATTGAAATAGAGTAAATTTTATTAGGTTATAATTAGATTTGGTTAGTTTAAGCTGATTTTAATTATAGTATTAGTTCGTTTTTGACATAAATTTATTGGTTGAGCTCTATGATGATTCTCAAAACTATTTAATTATTCAAAAGAATAACAATTACGCCTAAAAAAGCTGGGTTTTTGAATTGTTAGTGAAAAGTTTTTGTCTTTGATTTATTAGCCTTCTGGGCACGTTCAGAAGAGAAAACGTTAGTGATCAATAGGGTGTGAAAGTTTTTAATTAACAGTACTTCCTGTGCTATTCTGCCAATCAATTTGTTGAATTTGATTATAACACCTAGTAGTTATACTAAAATTGGTATGAATTTCTAAAAATTTGCAACTTGGCCTTCAAAATAAGGTAGATTGTTAGGTTTTTTTTTTTTTATTTCCCGATATAGAACCTATTGTTCGTTCGTGCATAGTAAGTCCTTGTTTTGGTTGATGAATTGGCTTGATTTGTTTGCTATAAACAAGAATATGAGCAGTTTATCGGTGTCTTATTTTGGATAGAAAATGTGAAAAAGTGATTGTTCTATGGTGGGGTTTATGGAGTGTTCAAATGTAGAAGTTAAAAAATAATATGAGGCTAAAGATTTTTTTGGTTGATTACAAATATATTATTTGTCCATATTGAGAGAACCTCGAATTCATCTATGATTTGTGATTTGTGATTTCTAGTGTGAGTCTGTTTCTGTAGCATAGTATCAAGTAAAATTGGCTATAGTGGTCGTAACTTAGAAATTGCTTCAGCGGTAGCAAGATGACCCAAGATCTGTGACGACTTCCCCTGAATGTTTATTTTCTTTGTGTTTGTCGTCTTTCTACCTTTCAATCTGTTGATGTAAGAACACATACCAATATTCTAAGCTGCAGATATTCTTCTTCATAATTCAATCTGATTTCCGACAGGTTAGATTTGCAGCAAATTAAGCAAATATGGTAATTGGTTTAAATGCAAATCCAATTGTCTATGAAAAGAAAGAACGTCAAAGCCGCCAGCCATCATCCTCTGTTGGTGACGAGTATGCTGTCGATCAAATTGACGAGCTTGAGATTTTTGATATCCTTTTTACCTGCTTCTCTTTATTTGATCAATGATTCTTTTGAGCTTGGAATCAAATGCTTGTTACGCCTATTGGTTTCATCACTATGCATTTAGTTGCTTTAATGGTACTAGGTTAATGAATAGTGACTTATTCGAGGTGGGCTTTTCCAATTTGAGTTTTCTAACCGTCATAGATTTAAAACATGATCTTTTGCCCTTGAGATTGTGAGCTATTTGTTTTCACATGACTATAACAAGTTTGCCTTTTCCTTCAACCAATTGGCCATTATGCTAGAGTGGTGTCGAAATCATGGGGTTATTGTTTTGTGTAAAAATTTGGAAAGTGATGTACTTTGAGGTTTACAATGTCGGTCTTGTCCCTTTGATGACTATAAAACTATGTTTGGATAACAACTTTGAAGAGAAAAGAAAAGGAGGGGAGGGAAAGGAAGGGAGATGAGAGTTTTCCCTTCAAATCTTTCCAGCTTCGGAAAGATCAATACCTTAACAAAAAGCATCGATCCAATCCTTGTAAATCCCTCCCCTCCAAATCCCTTTCCTCCCATTTTATTATCCAAACAAGGGATCCCTTAGCCCTCCAAATCATTCCCCTTCATTTCCCTCCATTTCCTTCCATCCAAACATAGTGTAAACAATTCGAGTTTTGTATGACGCTGGTAGTTATATTTGAATTCGATTTGGTCAAGGTGCTGGACAATGTGAGTCTTTAATCAAATATTCTGATATAGAATCAACGTGGTGGTCATGGGTATGGATACTGTAAGCATTCCTTAACTTTGTTCACATTATATTAGAGACATAAAAGATCCAGAGCATCCTTATTCTCTAGAAGAGCTGAAAGTGGTTACAGAAGAATCTATTGAAGTAGATGCTAAACGTAGTTATGTTAGGTAATGATGATCATGATATGTATCATTATTCATGTCTTTATTTAAGCTGTCTGATGATTTTTCTAAGTAAATGATTTCTTCCGATATTTGCCGTCTTGATGCAGAGTATCATTTACACCAACAGTTGAACATTGTAGTATGGCAACATTGATTGGTCTCTGCTTGAGGGTGAAGCTTATTCGCAGTCTGCCTTCATGTTATAAGGTCTGGAAATTTATGTGTTAGTCGTCTTTTTTCCGAACAGCCTTAACATGCCTACATGAGTGCCTTAGTTTAAAAATTATAGTTATGAACTAACAATTTGATTAGATCATGATTATGTTCATCTATAACAAGCACGTGCTTGAGAGT
Source organism: Amaranthus tricolor (assembly GCF_026212465.1). Classification (NCBI taxonomy): domain Eukaryota; kingdom Viridiplantae; phylum Streptophyta; class Magnoliopsida; order Caryophyllales; family Amaranthaceae; genus Amaranthus; species Amaranthus tricolor. Next base: position 5,150,416 of record NC_080061.1, read on the forward strand.
TCACTTGAGCATTTTTCTGTAATGTTCTCTTGTTTGTCTTGTAATGAATAGCTTGTCTGTATGAGACCGTCTCACCATGAGACGGGCTTGTATAATTAGTCATTTCTCGAATTGACTTCAAAATTTTGTGTGATCACTTTAATAGAGACTAAATGTACATGGGCCAGTTTAATAGAGATAGTCTTACCATGAAACTATCTTATTTAAGACTTTGTGAAATCTTAATGATATCAAAGTTTATGTGTGCAATATGGGAGAGAAGAGTTGTCATTAAGTTTTGATTACAAGTTGTTCCGGTGTCATGAAGAAATTGAAGTTCCGATGGGATTAAAGGATGGTTGGGGGGGGGGGGGGGGGGGGGGGGGGGGAGGGATCTTAGTTTCTGTTATTAATAGAATATGTTTTCCAACTAAGTGATGATGCTTTCTAAGGTGCTTCTTTGTCTATACTCTAGCATATCCCTAGGGTAAAAATCTTGTATGCCCATGTGTACTTGTGACTTTGCATACTCATTGGACGGATATATAACCGATATGTGTGCGTTTAGTGAATTGGCATCTTCTGCTTAAATTTTTTTTTTTTTTCAATTTTATAATCGCCAGGTGGACATTAGAATTGCTCCGGGAACTCATGCCACCGAAGCTGCAGGTAAAAACAACTCGTTTTTTTCTCTTTTCTTTTGTAGGGGAGAAGGTGCATGTATTCATTCTGTTTTCTTTTACCTTCATGTTTATGGCTTGAACGAGGGAAGATTGGGATTTCCTCCTCAAAAAAAGATGGACGGGAGAAGAAGAGTTTGGAAAGAATTGAATGAAAACCTGCTGACTTATACAATTAATCTTGATGTCGGACTGTTGGAAGCATCTGATTACAGAAATTCCGACTATGGACGAGTTCCCCCCCCCCCCCCCCCCTCTCTCTAGATTTCAGTTTAACTAAAACTTCTGTTAGTTTTTTTTGGTGTTGCCGTGGTGGCAGAAGAGAGACCTATACTGCTACTCGCATAATGTTTTTCTGTCCCATTACTTACCTAATCTGAACACTATCGCCTTTTTTGGCAGTTAATAAGCAGTTGAATGACAAGGAGCGTGTTGCAGCTGCTTTAGAAAATCCAAACCTTGTGGATATGGTGGACGAGTGTCTGGCTCCGTCGTATGCTTAAAAGCTGATACCTTTTGTTTGGTTAAATTTCTTGCAATCTTAGACTACCTTGTTGCCAAATGTTTGCATTTTGTGAGAACAATTAGTTGCTGTAAATGTCAAAATTTTGGTCCATTTAGTAGTTTCTTTATTGTATGGTCATTTGACTGTTCATTCTTTTGATTCTCTTGCTGTTCTCAGGATCTTCTCATTTAAGATATAATGAATATACTGATTAATAATGTATAACAATCATTTTTCACCATTATTGCAACAGAGTTCATAAACCCTCCAATCCACACTCTCTCCCAAGTCCCAACTCTATGAGAAATGACTCGAAGAGCAGAGCTTAAGCCACTCTATGATAAAGCCGTAACTATTTAACATTACACTTGAGTTCTTGAGAAGTTCATTGAAGTCGAATTAGAATTATCAAGAACATCACAACCCTGTATAGTGTGAAATCAGAAGCAAAAACACATTCCGTCTTGGGAAGCTATGCAGAAAATTTCACACCATCATCATCAGTTGATGTTCCTTTAAATATTGCGAGCTTCCCTTTGTTTTCTAGTACCTTTAGAGCTCGCATAAGAACAGAGCGATCGATCCCATGAAGTTCTGCCAAATACATAAAAAATGCTCAAGAAATATTCTTTAAAAAAAACAAATCGAAAAATGAAGCTTAACTATCAGTATGAACAAATCAAAGTGTTCTATACACATGAAAAGATTCATCTAGTGGCTCTTGAACTAACTATCCGTGGTCGGCTGAACACTTGTTTTAGATTTTAAAACATCGTTGGAAGAAATTCAATGTAATACTTGATAATCAGGGGTTGTTCTTGAAAGAGGACATATCTGTAGTATTCATCAAGAAAATCCAGCAAACATTTACCTGTTCCACGGGATTCGACCCCACTACGTAGCTCTTCAACTGTCATGACGCTGTCCTCTAAACCATTTTCCTTCACCTGGAAAAATGACATGTATCCTTTAAAATTGAAGAGAATAAGGAAGATACATCAAACAAATGGAAGGATTTGTTCACCGACAAAATTTAGGATAATGTCAGCCCAATCTTGAATCCGGTGCCAAAGAAGGAGACATTTCTTGTGACCTTTGTCCATCCATTCAGCATGTCCTATGTAACAGTTCAAAGTAACAAGTGAGCTTAAGAAATAACGCCAAAACAAAAACTAATCTGCTTTACAAAAGTAGCCTAATTTAGAAGTAGCGGAAGGAAAAACCTTCAGCAACTAAGGCTGACAAGAATGCTTCCCTGGCTTCATGGCTGAGAGACCCTGCAGAAACAAAACAGAGATTGAAGGTAACCTTCCTTATAACTGAAGACACATTGTCCTTCTGTTCGCAAGATGTAAATAACAAAAAAATACAGCATGAAAAGAATAAACCTGAAAAAAATTATATACAAATAAACATGTAATTATGAAATGAAGATTATCAATAAAAGGCACAGGAAACTTGCAGAAATCTCAGAGGCATATAAAGGAATAAACGACTGAAGGACCTATAATCACAAACTTGATGAATCGACATCAACAAAAAGAGGAGATTATGGCAGAGGACCAGAAGACCTTACTCTCAATAGTCGAATTCAAGAATAAAGGAAAGTCTTCTTCAAGAGATATAACAAATATCTTCTGACTTCTACAAAATTCAAGTATTAGCTCTTTCCAAAGCTGTATTTGCTTCTCTCGGGTGTCCTTAACTGGCTGCAACCTAGTAATCTCCAACAAAAATATGTTAAGATGCAAAAGGAAAAAAAGAGTAAAAACGTCTAAGGGGAGGAAATTCACCCTTAATGACCAAATGCAATAAATGGACAGCTTCATTAGCACAACAATATTTCTATTTCACACGATAATTCTCACATTCAGATGCTGGCTTTTTAGTAGAAAATCTACAATGTAAGTTTCCTTAATTTTGTCAAAACAGAATATTTTCAGAAAGGCCACAAGAGAGAGTAACATCCTTCTTGCTTATTATAGAGCTAAAAATATGGTTCATGTGAAAAAGAAGACATATATTTATATAGTAGTGCAAAATATTGGCCGCAACACTACATTATCGATCATATTGTTAAGGTTTATAATATTACCGCGACTGTGATATAGACCACAATAACCACAAAAACCATTTGCATTGACTGGAAAGTGGTCTCACAACCATTACCACAACTGCATTTGGGATTTTACAGTATGACTATCTCCCTCCAATGAAAAAACAATCCATGGAAACAGAATGACATAACAGGACTTCACTTTACTGCAAAAGCATACCATCACATGATCATCAGGCAAAAGAGTAATTGATGGACATGCTTATAAAGTCAGGTGCCTAAATTCAGACTTTCAACAGGAGGCAGGAACATATCCATGCTAAAAGCAGCAAGTGATAATGAAAATCACCAATGTGACTTGCATTCTTCATAAAACACCTAACTCATGTAACGAACTAGGAATTCATAAGTCTTATCACGACTCCATGTTAGAAAAAAGCACCGAGATTCTTATCAAAAAACCCAATTTGCATCACTTAATCTTCAAAGACAAGTGTGTGATACTAATAAGCCAAAGACCACAACCTATTCTGATTTACAAGAAGCATAGGACATAATACCTTCAACTTGTCAAAAAAAAAAAAAGCTTTGGAGCATATAATCCTTGCCTTCATCTAGTGGCAGTCTCTAGAAAAAAAAAAAGCCAATGTCGGTGGGCTTAACATCTTCTCATAGGATAGAAGTCTTACCATCAATACATGGATTCCTATTTACCCATGTAGCCAAACTACTTCATGAAAATCGGTAAATTGCCCGTTTTGCAATATGGCACACTATAATACAACTTTCTTGGCAACATATAGTGTGTTTGGATAACAATCAAAAAGGAAGGGGAGGGGAAGGAATGATAACAAACTTTACTCAGTTTTTTTTTTCCATTGTTGGAAATATTTATTTCAAACAATTTGGAACATCATCATCCTTCTAACTTCCTTCTTCGATCCCTCCATTACCCTCGCTTGATATCCAAATCAAAATTCCATCCCACCAGTTCCCTTCCCTAACGTCTATTTCTTCTGACCCAAGTGTAGCATAAAAAACAATTATAAAGGCAAGGTAAAAGCTTAAAACAGTCATATAATTACAATTTGTAGCTACTTCATCATACCAGTTCACTTTTATTTTTCACAGGCATGAATCCAACATGCACTATAAAAACACAAGAAATCTTAATAACAGAGAGCATACTTCAGGGGCCTAACTAGAAAACTATTGATCACTCGTAATATCAATAAAAATCAAACTTGGATGCAAAGAACACAAATGATATTGTCAACGAATATTAGGAACTTGGAGAATGATTTTACGTGAAGTATGGTGGATAATTGAAGAAGTTTGGTAGCTTGAAATCCCCTAATTTCTGCATCTCTATCAAAGGCAATATAGTACGTGTGCTAATCAATATCCAAAATCTGCAGCAATTGTACCTGGGAAAAAAAACAATCCAAATCCTTTTTCTTTACACTAAATTCAAAGGAAATACATATATAGACACATCGACTTGAAGCTAAAACACCAAAACTCCGACGACAACGAGATTTATAAACAAACCAGACTACGCAAGCAATTGCCAAATTGAAAAAGGAATCAACTGCAGCTGAAGCACCAATGACATAAAAGGATATACTTAGATATATGAAGGTGTTATTCCAATGAGAATGTAGCATGACTTTCTTTGTATATATCGTAATTTATAGTGATAAAGGACCGAAAGGAAACACTAAACTAATTTGCAGTCAATCAAAAATTAGAAACCTCACAAACATTATAGTTATGGGAAATGAACAACTTTATGATTATTTCTAAAATAATACTCTATAGAAGTAGATCAATATTAATAAAAATGAGTATGAGTAAAGATTACATGGTTCGGATTGTAGACTTGTAGTGTCCAGTACAACTTTACATTTCAAAAATCATTCAATTGTTTACGTAAACTATCCTCCAACTCATGCAACACCTGAGCCTTGTATAGGGCATTGAAACAAAAAACATTCTTGCTAGCCTTATGCCAAACACTAGATAGGATGTAAGATGCAATTGTTCCATTCATAAGCTGTTCGAAAAAATACAATGGTCTCCCATCAATATTTTCTCCTCAAAACGTTGACGCTAATTTGTACTCTAGCTTCATTCCTTTTTACCATAGCAACTATTAAAAACCGAGTTCTAATAGCATTCAGTAATATAAATGATAAAGCATCTTTCACATCAATCATCATTCAAATTAGTTATCACCAACTTGAGTAAGCATAACACTTGAGCAAAGGACGTCAATAAAGATGAGTGTCCAAGGATCTTTGGGTATTAAAATGGTGAGCAAGTTCCACAAGTGTCAAATACAACCCAAAATTGACATTAGCAACACTTCTAAGTATTCAGTCATCAAATACAACTTCAACTAATCTAATAAATCGCAAGCATATCTGACGGGAGTGAAGCAGGATCAAGCTCCCAACATTCGCCCGTAATATGAGAAGTTTCTTCCCCAGAGAGCTTCCTAGAAGGAATTTGGTGCGACAACAGCCTGAATTTATCCTTGTCAAGCCATCTAATAGCATGATACCCAATTTCTTGCCTCTTAAACACTGCCCTGAAACCATCAACCTTCTCAAGGTATGCCATGCTCAATCCATCTAGTTCATTGTAATTTGTTAGGAATATAACGATATCATAGCATCGCTTATCCCTACACGAAGAATCCCTTCCTTCCACATTTAATGCCATCTCATTGTACAGGGCCCAAACTGAACCCTTTTTAGGGTATATCCTGTACAACATGCTTGCTGCTCTTTCATATTCAACCATGTGAGAAAAGATATTCAACAAATCAGTGGTATCCTTCTTAGCAACCCTAAATATTCCACAAGATATATGAAACCCCATTTGTTCCCAAGATGACCACATTTCATCTCCATCTTTTTGAAGGTCCAGCCAGCTCATTCGCACCTGAAACGGATTCACCGAAACAACCTCGTCTATCAACCCATAATGCCTAGGCATCCCATCATCATCATCGTATATAGCCCAAATTTGGCCTTTCTTAAAGCTCCTCTCAACCCTATCCTCATCAAAATCATAAAAGTCAGAATCTTCCACGGTCATGACTTCCATATCCCTGTTATTGATCAGCATTAGCTGCCTCTTCTTCTCCTCCACCACTCCTTTGTCCTCTCTAATATGAACTATTTTTTTCCCATTTTCTTTATTCCTGTTAGTATTCCTCCTCAATGCCTCCAATTTCATCTCAGCCAAGGTCAGTTCCTCATCAGATTCTTCTGTAATACCACTCCTATCTTGCTCATTAAAAGCATTTTCCAATCTCTCTCCTTCCCGTTTCTCCAATACACCACGCTTTCCTTGCCTCTTACCATCTTTTCTCAACCCCCCAACAGCAGGAACGTCAGTTCTCCTACATTTTTCCCTCTCCAAAACCTCACTCAAGCTACCCATCTTCCTCTTTGATTCTGAAATCCCCTTCATCATGTTATCATCCTTTTGATCTTCCCTCAACCATATTCACTTCAACTTTTTTTGCCAAATTTTTTACAACCTGCCCCAATTAAATCGGAGAAATATAAATAACAAAACATGTTGTATGTAAGACGAACAAAAAACCCATTAAGCAAACAACCCCTCAATAAGAAGTATGTACGCATATGGAATAGCAACATATCCTCTAATACACAAATGAAGGAAATATGTCCTCGTATTTTGAAGCAAACAGAATCTTAATACATGACAGCTGGAGGGAGACCCACAATGGACTTCGAGTTATTGAAGCTAATATCTAATAGAGGAGTGATTATTCAAGACCCAAAAAAGCTAAATAAATCACAATTGTCCCAAGCTTTTCGGGTATTCTCTAGAGTTCTTATGATCTTAAAGTAAATTTGATAGATTTGAGTTTGACTAAGCCTATTTTATACGCAAAGTTGCAAACTAACCAAATTCAATAACTATATTCGACCAGTCAAAACACAAACTAACTTAATCCAGATAACCCACCCTATTAACAAGGCATCAAATTCGGACAAAAGTGAAATAGTCAAATAATTAATGAAAGTAATCAACAATATGCATAAGCCAACAAAAAACAACTTCTCTGATTCACTAAAGTAGCTACCAAAACCTAATTTAGCACAACCCAGCATAAATTACAGAATTTGAAGCCTAATCTTCCAGCTCATGCAGCAAAAATGTTCTATATCTCAAATACAGTCAATTTAATCACAGAATGAAGTGTAATACAATATTACTCACCAAAAAGGGAAAGAAACATTTTGCACCCACATCATTTCAATACGTAATCAACATATCAGTATGAAAATATGAGTAATCGATTATCAAATGGAGCAGTGGTAATTACAATAATCTGACAACAATTAACAAATGACAAAATATGATAGCGAATTCAAAAGTTTAGCGGTAAATTGCAAATGTGAGAATTGGGTATAATACTGACCTATTTGCAACCTTGATAAGTTAGCCAGATTTCATGCAACAAGTTTTGGGATTTGCGAGTTAAGGTTAGGTTTGGGGAGAATGATGAACGGCGATACAGAATCCGGCAGCAGGTGCCTAAGTGGCCGATGGCGGTGGCCGGTGGGCTATGGTAGTTTTGGGGTTTTAATGAGAAAGATTAGGGAGAACGGGAGAGAACATAGAGGAGGAATATCGCTGTTTGGTAATTGAAGGAAGTCTAGGGTTTGATTTAAAAAAAAAAAAATTTTAGGAAGTAGTATCGAACTTTTATGAAACACAAGTGATAGCACTTTTGTAAAATTTTTTCACATTGTAGTATTTAATTTATACCTTATTTAATTGCCATAGCATTTTCCATTAAATTCTTGTCAATTTTCGTTTAATTTACGTTTACATCCTTATTAAGCGTTGGTTGTTGTCTTTATAATTTGTCCAAATTTATTTTATATTCTCAAATGTTTAATTCATCATTCTGATGTTTAATTCATTGTTTAATTTATCAATGCTCTAAAATATTTTAATAATTTTGTTTCATTCAAATTGTATTTATAATTTACCCAAGTTAAGTACATATGTATTAGCGCTTGAGATACACCTTTTAAACTTTATAATCTTAGTTAAGTACATTAAGTGAACACTATGACTTATGTTATAGTGCTTAAAACACTTTTTGTCAAAAATTCCAACAATTTGAATGAAAACAAAATTGTTACAATATTTGAGAGCGTTGATGAATTAAATGTCAAAATGGGAATTAAACATTTGAAAGCATAAAAATGGTTTTGGGCAAATTTTAAAGACAACAACCAATACTTAATAAGGATAGAAACGTTAAAACGGTGAATTAAACAGGAATTGACAATAATTTAACGGAAAATACTACGACAGTTAGATTAGGCATAAATTGAATGCTACCATGTGAAAAAATCTTACAATAGTATTAATGAAAATTTAATGCTATCATGTGAAATTTTCCTTTTAAAAAAAAAATTCTCCATCACACAAGTGCCACATAGGGTCCTTTGATTCGACTCCATGCCAAAACTTATTATTATTATTATTATTATTATTATTATTATTATTATTATTATTATTATTATTATTATTATTATATTATTATTATTATTATTATTATTATTATTATATTATTATTATATTATTATTATTATTATTATTATTATTATTATTATTATTATTATTGTTTTATTTCATAGAAGACAACATTACAAGAAATTGCTAGGAGTCGAGCAATATGTTTAGCATCCACATCCTTCAAATACAAAAAGCTACCTTGTGAAAGTAATTATTATTATTATTATTACTCCCTCTTATTCACCAAATATGTTATATTTGACTTTTTATAATTTTTAGGTGGTCAAATGTCGGGACTTCATGCGAAAAAAAAAAGTGTAATGTTTTTGAATTTTTATAGGGGTAAAGTGGCATTAGTAGGTGTAAATATGTGAAAATGTTAAGTTCAGTAAAGCTAAATTGGTAAAGTTAACATACCTAAAATAGAACAGCTAGTCTTTTGAAAGAAGTATTTCAAGCCCAGCCTATTAAAGATTAACGTCTACTTATCGTATTCTTAATGTCTACTTACATTATCTTTAATACTTACTTACCGTATCCTAAATGCCTACTTTTAATATCTTAAATGTCTACTTACATCATTCTTAATACCTATTTCCTCCGTTTCCTAATGTTTTTCCTGTTTAGAATATTCTAATTTGGAGAGAGAAATTTGATTAAGATTTTTTAGACATATATAGATGATAAAATATATCCACACGATATGTCGTTAGATTTGTCTTAATATATACTTTTTTATCATTTATTTTTTATAATTTTTTATAATGGTAATTAGAGATATTGAGGCTCGAAAGTTACTTTGAAAACTGTGCAAAAAGTACATGGAAGAACAAAAAAGAACGGAGGGAGTACTTAAAATATTTAAAAAAATATAATGGGTCGGTCTAATTAGAGATGGTCTCTCAAAGAAACCGTCTCTCATAAGAATTAGTGAAAATAGAAATGAGACACTTAGAATAACTAAACCAAATAAGAAAATGAGAAACTTAGGTTGAATAAGAGGGAATATTATTATTAGTACTTTGTTCCCTTTGCAACATAAAAAAGGTTTTTTTAATTATATGATGTAGATTCAAAGAAACACAAAAACTTTTTTTTTTTTTTATGCTTTTTTTGTTTTTTTTTTGATGAAAAGAATGTATAGTAGCGTGGAATGAACACAACAAAGTATTCAAAAATGAGTTATTGACTCAGATCCTATAAGGTGATAAGAGCATCCAATACATGTATTTTTACGTTATAGTGTTGCTTCTTGTATTTAATTTGATCTCTTGTTTATAACGTGATTTTTATGTTGATTGAAGTTTGACACTCACATAAATAGATGAGTTCTTCCCAAGAAAAAATAATCTTATTCGGAGAAGAACTTTGTTTTGAAAATATTAAATATTAATATAATATTATATTTGTGAATTAAAAGGGAAAATACGATAATGTAAGAAAATATTAATATTATCTTTGTGAATTAAAAGGGAGAATACGATAATGTAAGAAAATATTAATATTATATTTGTGAATTAAAATGGAGAATACGATAATGTCACAAATTACAATGCACATCATTATGTCGTACTTTAACCACTATCGAATTCCCATCTTTAAAATCTTAATTTATGTTTGTAACTTTTTTTTTGAAAGCAACAAACAATTTCCATCAATATCCTAACAATAGATTGAGAAATACTTCATCCAATTTCTAAACCATCCTAAGCAAGAGATTGAATAACCTAGTCATATAATGCATATAATATTATTTTGTTCAAATTAATTTATTATTCGTACACTCAAATGTCATATAAATATGCTCTTAGCGTGTCAAGTATTAATACTATGTTTAGATAGCAAATTAGGAGAGAAAAGAAAGGAAGGAGAGGTGAAGGGAAGGAAGGAAAAGAAAGGGGAGAAAAAGAGAGGGAAAAGACTCTATTGTTTGTATAGGAAAGAACAGAAGAGGAAACAAATGAATTTCATTTTCCTTTCAAATTTTTTCTCTTATTGAGAGATTTTAATGTTAACAAAATAAAGAGTCTTCATCCCTCCAAATCGTTTCTCTTCCCTTTTTGCGATTTAAACAAAGGAATCTCTATCCCTTTAATTTTTTTCCTTTCTTTTCCCTCAATTCCCCGTCATTCAAACAAGGCCTTAGTAATTTGTTACAACTTGATACACAACATGAGTATCATTTTGTAGAGAAATAAGAACAAGTAAAGATAGAAAAAATAAAACAAAACCCCATGTCCTTCAAATAACAACAATGTTAAAATTTTAATTTTAAAAAATTAGGATGGACACGAGCTAATACATTAGTTTAGTGTTTATCCACGTGAATTCTCCTTCTTCATTTATTTTATTACCTATCATTTCAACTTCTTGTAAATCTAGGTCTTTTCATATTATTTTTTAATCCTCTCCTTTAGGCCATTTTCAGTCTTTTCTTCTTTTTAAAATTCCTTTAATTTTAACATTTGAAAATAACGTTACTGATTAACCAACACTTTGTCATTGTAATGCCTAAATCACATAATATCTGAGTTGTTCTTGTTGGTCTGATGACTCCTCAATAGAACTTAACCTATTATTTTAGGACATATCTGAGTCACATAATATCTAGTTGTTGGTCTTTATTTCTAATATCCTATCTTCACTGGGACCAACCAAGGTCTAGCAAAGATAGTTGAAACATTCACTTTAAGTTATGTATTTACACTTCATCTTCATCTCTCAAACTCCATTTGTAATTTTCAATCTCCATCTTCCTCTCTCAAACTCTATTGTTGTTTATTCTCTGTTTATCTTCTTCAACATTTGCAAAACCATCAAAGTTATGTATTTATACTTCATCATTTTCGTTTTTAAAGCTTTTATTTTCATTTTTTTTGTATTGATTGTGTTATATATTAGTTGGATTTACAATTTTCTGATTTTTTTATGTTAGACATACTTAGTTCTTTTTCACACTCTTGTTAGAGAAATATTGATATATGTATATATATAGTCTTATTTTTGTATTTTACTCATATGCTTAATAATAAAAAAGGAGAGGAATAGTCTCCCATCATTAGCTTTTCTTTTCTTCATCTTTCTCCTTTCCAGTTTATCATCTATACTCTTCATCAATATACTCATCAAGATTTTCATCAGATTTTCATCAAGATCTTCAAAACTAACATGGTATCAGATGTAAAGGTTCTCATTGCTTCAAATTGCAGTTTCGATTATCTCTCAATCACTTGATTTCAGTTTCGATTGTTCTTCCTCACTCTATCTTCGCCAACGAAAATCAATTGATTTGTTCATTCGCAAAACCCTAAATCAAGATTCTGGTTTGTTCTTTCTTTATCTTCTGCTTGATTATCTTCTGGTTCGCAAATTGATTGATTGATTGTTTGGATTGTTCGTTCAATTGGTTTGTTCACGCTGCTATCTTCTGATTGGTTTGGTTGCTTTATCTTCTACTATCTTTATCGCTGGTTGTTTTGTTCGAAAATTGCTGGTTTGTTCGTTTGTTCACTCTATCGTTTGCAATGACAAATCAAGATCCTAATTTGAGTTTTCTTGACCATTCCGATCCTCTATTTCTCCATCCTGCTGATCATCCTGGTTTATTGTTGGTCTCTAAACCATTTAATGGTTCGAATTTTGGTTCATGATCCTGGTTTATTGTTGGTCTCTAAACCATTTAATGGTTCGAATTTTGGTTCATGGAAGAAATCTATGTCAATCGCCTTATCAGCAAAGAACAAATTAATCTTTATCAGTTCCAATTCTCAGCCTCTTGTCACTGATCTGAAGTTTCCTCAATGGAAGAGATGCAATGATATGGTTACTTCCTGGATTTTGAATGTCTTATCTCCCGACATCGCTGACAGTGTTCTTTATTCGGATTCCGCTCACGACATCTGGAAAGAACTTGACGATCGCTATGGTCAAGCAAATGGTGCCAAGCTGTTTCAATTAGAGAAGGATATACGGTTATCAGGCCAAGGTACGAACGACATTGCTGGATACTTTACTAAATTAAACAAAAATTGGGATGAATTAAACACTCTATCTTCTCTACCTATTTGTTCTTGTGGTGCTGCACAAGCTTTGCAAAAATTTAATGAAGACCAACGTCTTATTCAATTCCTTATGGGTCTCAATAGTGATTACAATCACATTAGAGGTAATATTCTCATGATGAAACCCTTGCCTTCTATTAGTCAAGCTTATGCATTATTATCTCAAGAAGAAAAACAAAGAGAAGTTCATGCTTCATCACAATTCATCAATGAATCAGCATCCATGTATGCATCCAATCATACTCAGGTTCATCCGCAATTTTTCCAGCATCCTCAAAATCAGAAACAAAAGTTCGATGGCAAAAGACTCATATGCACTCACTGTAAGAAGTCCGGGCATCTTGCAAATAAATGCTACAGAATTGTAGGCTTTCCCAAGGATTTTAAGTTTACTAAAAATAAGAAATTTTCTGGCAATGTTATGTACCAGCAACTCAATGAAGCTTCACATGATCCTCGTATCACTGACAATGGACATCCACATGATCCTTCAGCTTTACAAACCTGGAACTCTACCAATAATCCTTCAAATATATCTCAAACTCAGTTCGATCAATTAATGACTATGATGAGTAATCTACAAAACAATAATAAACCTAATCCTCCATCTGGCGATCATAATACTCCTCCTTATTCTGCAGAACATATTGGTCAAGCATTTACAGCAACTAATTTTTCTGGTATAACAGCTTTTTCTCCTCATTTTTTTTTCTGGAAATTGTATTTCTCATAATGGTTGGTCAGCTGTTGATTATACTTGGATCATTGATACTGGTGCTAGTGATCATATGTGTCATAATGCCAATTTATTCACACACACACGCATCCTTCCCAAAGCATATCACATTACTTTACCAAATGGTCATGTTGTTCATGTGCATAAAGTAGGTTCGGTACACATTCACCCAGATATCATTCTTCATAATGTTCTTCATGTTCCTCAATTCAAGTATAACTTGCTTTCAATAGGCAAATTATGCACTCAGGCTTCTTCTTTTGCCCTTTTCACTAATTCAAAATGTTATTTTCAGGGCCCCTTAATGAAGAGGCCTCTGGAACTTGGTGAAATGCACTCAGGGCTGTATCTTCTACAACATATTCCTACCTTCCACACTCTGAAAGAATATAATTCTACTGATTCTACTCAATTAGACAAACTTTGTAATATAGTTGATTTTATTTCTACCAATAAATGTACTCCCAACTCTTCCATAAATGTATTGGCTAATAGACATAAGAATGTTGATACTCCTATCTCTACTCTTTCTTTGAATACAGCTTTATGTAATTTTGTTCACAATGAAAATGGTCATATTTGGCATCAACGCTTGGGTCACTTGCCCTTATACAAGCTCCAACAGCTTTCATTTTTTCCCAATAACTCCATTGATAATATTAAAAGTTGTAATATTTGTCCACAAGCTAGACAACACAGGTTACCCTTTTCTCTAAGCCAAACACAATCTTCACATCTTTTCGAACTTGTTCATGTTGATGTTTGGGGACCTTATCACACAGCCACTCATGGAGGATATCACTATTTTCTCACAATAGTTGAGGATTTTAGTAGAGCTACATGGACTCACCTTCTCAAAACTAAAAGTAATGCTTTTCCCCTTCTACAAACCTTCACTGAAATGATCTATACTCAATTCAATGCTAAAATCAAAACTTTCAGATCTGATAATGCTCTTGAACTAGGATCCAGCAAAGCTGCCATTTCTTTTTTCCATTCTAAAGGCATTCTTCACCAAACTACTACTCGAGACACTCCTCAACAAAATGGTATAGTTGAAAGAAAACATCGCCATTTGTTAGAAACAGCTAGGGCCCTTCTCATTCAATCTAAGCTACCCATAATCTTTTGGGGTGATTGCATTCTCACAGCTACATATCTTATCAACAGATATCCAATGAAAATTCTTCATAATAAATCACCTTTTGAAATCTTATTTGGCCATCCTCCTTCTTATTCTCACCTTCGCTCTTTTGGATGTTTGTGTTATGTATCCACTCTCAGACAAGGACGTGACAAATTTCAACCGCGAGCTTCACCTTGCATTTTTATAGGATACCCTCTAGGTAAGAAAGCTTATAAACTATATAACATTGATACACACAAAATCCACATATCCAGAGATGTTGTTTTTCATGAATCACTGTTTCCCTCTCTCAAACACATCAACTCCTTTCTTCCCTTTGCTAATGACACATCATTTGATTTTCCTTATTTTTCATCTACATTCACTGAGTCTGTTCCTCTTCACTCTACTATCAGTAACTCTTCTTCACATCCCACTCAAGTTCCTGTTCTCAGAAGGTCATTTAGAACACCACGTCAACCACCCTATTTAGATGATTATATTTGCAGTAATGTTCAATTGCATCCTTCAGTATCTGATATTGATTGCACTCCTCATTGTCCTCACACACTAACCTCATTTTTTTCTATCCCCAATCATTTATGTTGTTTTACTAATTCAACACTTAATAATTCTTTGCATCCCCTTAATCCTGAAATACATGAACCGAGAAATTATGAGGAAGCTGCTGCAATACCTGCTTGGCAAGATGCTATGCAACAAGAATATTCTGCTCTTGAAGCCAATGACACATGGGTAGAGGCTGCATTACCTAAGGGCAAAAAGCCTATCTCTAGTAAATGGTTCTACAAGATCAAAAAACGTGCTGATGGTACTATAGAACGATACAAAAGCAGATTGGTTATCAAAGGCTGTACTCAAAAGGCTGGAATAGATTATACTGAAACTTTTTCACCAGTTGTTAAAATGACCACCATACGAAGTCTCATTGCTACTGCAGTAAAAATGAATTGGCCAATACATCAATTAGACGTCAATAATGCGTTCTTACATGGGGATTTGCACGAAGATATTTACATGAAACCTCCTCCTGGCTTCACTCTTACTGATCCTACAAAAGTTCTAAAATTAAAGAAGTCTTTATATGGTCTCAAGCAAGCATCTAGACAATGGCATGCAAAGCTTTCTACAGCACTCAAATCAAAAGGTTATATTCAATCCAAGAATGACTACTCTCTTTTTTATAAATCCATGGGCAAGCACATTATATTTGTAGCAGTATATGTGGATGATATTTTACTAACTGGCAATCATTTGGAGGAAATACATAGTCTAAAATATTTTTTGCATTCTACTTTCAAGATAAAGGATTTGGGATCTTTACATTACTTTCTTGGCATTGAAATATTAAAGGTCTCTAATGGTGTAATCATGACACAAAGAACATTTGCAGCAGACCTATTAAAAGAATTTGATCACTACACAGCCACTCCTGCTCATTGCCCTTTAGAAGCAAGACTACAATTACGACATGACTCTGGCAAGCCCATTATTGATCCTACCATATACAGAAAATTGGTTGGCAAATTGAATTACTTAACAAATACAAGACCAGATCTTGCATATGCTGTACAATTTTTGAGTCAATTCTTGCAAGATCCTCGAGAACCTCATTGGCAAGCTGCTCTACATACCTTAAGATATTTAAGACAGGATTATACTAAAGGTATCCTTCTCAATGCATCTTCTGATCTAAAACTTGAAGCATATTGTGATTCAGATTGGGCTTCTTGTCCCAACACCAGGAGATCAGTCAGTGGGTATTTTATTCTATTGGGTGGCAGTCCCATTTCATGGAAAAGCAAGAAGCAAGCTACAGTTTCTTTAAGTTCTGCAGAGGCTGAATATAGATCAATGCGGAGGGTTACAGCTGAACTTGCGTGGCTTACAAGGTTGTTACATGAGTTTACCATACCTACTGTTATTCCTGTGCCTCTCAAATGTGATAACCAGGCCGCTATCTACATTGCCAAGAATCCAGTATATCACGAGCGCACTAAACATATTGCCCTGGATTGCCATTTTGTGCGGGAAAAATTGCAAGATGGCTTGATCAGTTTGTCCTACATTCCCACAAAGCAACAACTAGCTGACGTTTTCACCAAAAGTCTATCTGGGCCCGATCATCATCTTCTGGTTTCCAAGTTGGGGATGTCATCACCCTCCAACTTGCGGGGGGGTGTTAGACATACTTAGTTCTTTTTCACACTCTTGTTAGAGAAATATTGATATATGTATATATATAGTCTTATTTTTGTATTTTACTCATATGCTTAATAATAAAAAAGGAGAGGAATAGTCTCCCATCATTAGCTTTTCTTTTCTTCATCTTTCTCCTTTCCAGTTTATCATCTATACTCTTCATCAATATACTCATCAAGATTTTCATCAGATTTTCATCAAGATCTTCAAAACTAACATTTTAAATTAAGCTTCATCAATGGCGTAAATAGTGATGTTGAAAAAGACAACAATGTCTACTATTTAGGGGAAATTAATAAAAGCAATTTGTGGTTATAACATAATATATTGGGAGTTATAACATAATATAGTTGGGGTCATAACAAAATATATAATTGCAGCTATAACGTAATAGATTTGAGTTTATAACAGTATATACTTGTGATATAATACTACAAAATTGATATTATAATAATACAAGCAAATATATTATGTTATAAAACCTCAAATATATTAAGTTTTAATTTCAAATATATTGAGTTATAACCCTAAATATATATTATGTTATAACCCCAAATATATTATTTTAACCCCAAATCATAAAAATTAGCCATAATTGTCATCTTTAACATTATTGTTTTCAACCATTGATGAACCTTAATTTTTTTAAAAAAAATGAAAAAATCTGATTTATTACTAAATGATGTTTTATTTTGTTTGGGAATAGGCAATTAATCCGAAAAAATCTTCCAAAAAGAAAGCAGTTTTCTATAGTTTCTTTTTAAAAAAAAACAGCTTTTTTAAACAACAATTTTTTTAAAATTAAGATATTTACTAAAGAAAGAAAATGAACTAGACTCTTAAAAGCTGTTTTTAGAAAAGACGGTCTCTCAAGAGAGAGCCTTTATAGCAAAACCTTAATGCCCTATAATTGGGATATGAGTCATATGACTAGGAAAGAGTTGGATCAAAATTCTTAGGTTTGTATTTTTCTCATTTTGCGTAGGCATGTTGAATTCTATTAGCCATCACACTTATATGGTATGAATTTGTTCAACCATTGATAGTGGTTTTCCTACCTCTTAAATAACGCATTTTTAAATAAATACTCATTAAAAATATAATTCAATAGTTCAAAATTTTGCATATCAAAAAAAAAAAATCTTGCTTATCAAATTTAGGTGAAGAAAAATTAATGTTTAATGTAATTTACATGCATTATTATTTTTTGGTGAAGAAAAATGATTTGTTCTCAAAATTATCATGTCATTTGATAAGTTGGTGTTAGAGAAAATATCAAAATCAAAGTCATATATGACGAACAGAGAATTGGAGAAATTACAAGAAATAAAACAAAAGGTTGAAGATTTAGAAGGTGGAAAATTTTCAAACATTTACTTTTTTATGCTATCCAATATATTTATTTAATGTTTTATATCATTATTATACATAATGAAATATTATAAAAAATTGATATTAATAATATATGCATTGAGATGAATCAATAAGATTTCACTTGATTATATTTAATTTATAAATTGAGAATAAAATTCAAACTAAAAGTAATAAATGAACACTGTCAAAAAGCAATATACCCTTTTCAGTGGAATGGAGAGAGTATGTGATAGGTCATCTTACTGATGAGAGTCTCACATAAAAATAATTAATAAATAAATACAAGGTGGACCTAATATAAGGACTAAGCATACAGATGTCCTACCCATTTTTCACAAAATAATTTTTCCAAAAAAATATTTTACTTATTTACAGATAAAATGAATGGTCCTTCAGTAACAGTGGACCACCATCAACATCCTAAACTGAAAATATCTACTAATACCTGTGTCAATGGTAACCCAACATAATCCTGTACGAAAACTTGCTATTTACATAATATATTTATTTTTTTTATACTCCTATGTAATAATAGAATTGCACGTGATAATTCCTAAAATACTAAATTGTGTCATATCTTAAGACATTTTGATTTTAGTTAATTACTTTCCCTTTTCCACATTAGTTGCAATACACTATAATATAATTTGATTTCAGTGACATATATTTAGTGATATTTAATTTAAATGTCGTTATTTTAAATTTTTTATAGTATATATATAAAGGATTTAGTTGTATTTATTAGACCCTTTGGCTGCATAATAAAAACTCATACTAAAGCTTTTTGCTACATAGGATCTACTGACATTTCTCACAAATGTCACTATAGACTATAGTGACAATTACATATACCACTAAAGACCAAATAATTATTGCACTAAAAATATAAAGCAGTGGTATTTTTTAATGTCACTAAATCCAATGTCGAAAAAAATTAAATTTATTGTAGTGATATTAGAGTTTTTCCACTATTTATTCATCATTATTAATTTGTGACTTATTTTTATCCATATGTTAAAATATAGTCAAATGATATCTTGTTAAATTTGTCTTTATGCAAAAATTATTGATATTAATTTTTTATAATTTTTTATAATTTTTTATTATACATAATTAGGAATGATCCTAACTAGTATTAGAAAAGCAAAAAATACCTACTTTGGGGTTCATCAAAACTTATTTCCTAACTAGTGTTTATATAGAAAAACAATTAAACAAAGCTATTTGGTTGTGATTTGAAAGTTCCAAACCCATAAATTCTATACAAAGCAAACAAAGCAATTAATTCTATACTAACAGAACAGTTGAGATTTCTGTTAGTTTTCCATGTGCAGGTCACGTGGCCATTAAAAGCTCCATTAAAGCAGCTCTCTCATCCTCTTCCTCATTCAACTAATCTAGGTTCTTCACCATTAAAGGACGCCATTATTATTGTAGTCTTTGAAACTCAAGCCTTAAAATCCAGCTTCAACACAAATAGTAGGTTTCAAAATTACTTCTCCTCCTTTTTCAATTGTTGTTCGAAAATTCCATAACAATTCAAAGAGAGTCTTTAAAACAAATTAAAACTTACCTGAGGAAAGAAGATTAATGGAATGGAAGAAGAAGGACGTTCATGACAGTGTTGGGAAGATGAAGAACAGTGGGTTTCTTCAACATTTTAAAACCCTAAGTTTAAGCTAATGTTTCTTTTCTCTATTTGTTTTGGGGAAAGTGGGTATTGGGAACCCACTTGCTTAATCTAACATTTTCATTTATTTATTTTTTTTTGTTAAAGTTTGAAAATCTAACGGAAATCCAAATGACCCTGTTAGTAGGTATCTTTTGACAAACAAAATAAATTTTCTAGGTAATTTTTGACAAAAAGAATTTGTTCTAGGTATATTTTCACAAAAGTGATGTTTTTCTAGGTTATTTTCAATAATTTTCCCTAAAATAACAACCTTTTACTTTTTAAATCTTCTGATCTGTTTGAAAGATGATTGTTCATTAATTTAACTAGTTAAAAGTATTTGTTAAAAAATTAATTCAATTAAAAACTAACATAGTATTAAAAACCAACGTGATGGAAGCTCAATGATCCAAATCTAACTTGACAGTATTGGCTAATATTCAATAGTTTAAGACAACTGTTATGAAGATGTTTGGTTTTTAGATGGTGATTGTTTATTAGATGAAAAGTGGGTTAATAAGCCAAAAACCAATAACAATAACTCATAGTTGCCTTTTGGTTTTGACTTAAAAACTAGTTTTTCAACCAATTTAAAAAGCATTTACATATACTTCTACTTTTTTAGTTGTTTGACATCTTAAAAGAACTTCACGGTTAAGTGTGTTTGGTGAAAACAATCTTAGGATATGCGACATCTGGAGAAGTTTTATCGGGTACGTACGAGTGAGGCTAAAGTGCGTTGAAATAACTTGTGTTGAATTGAGTAGTCGATCTACAACCTCTATGAGTAGTCATCTATGATCCAATTAGATTGAGGTGTTATACTATTTGCCAAACACTTCCAATTAATTACCGAAGATACCTTTTTCTTGTACCACTCAATAATTTTTCTTTTTATGCAAGAGTTTTTTTGGGGAGAAACTTGCATCCAAGGAAAAGGAGAAAGTATATAAAAGATTGAAAAGCGTTAAGAATTGGATCTCAAGAGTAGGAGATATCATAACATCAATTACATTGAATTGCACTTAACAAACAAAATGAATTTTACAACTCACACCATCAGATTTGGGAGTAGCTTCACTTACTTAACTTTGGCAAGCACATCTCGGTGAGAAAGGTGACCTAAAACATGCAAACACTAATGGCCCGTTTGGTACATGGTATTAGTGGACGGTAATGGTAATAAAATTAAGTAATAAAAAATTTGGTTGTTTGGATGCCTTCAATGGTAATGGATAGTAATAAAATAAGGTAATGAAATTACCAAAAAAGGCCATTTTTATTACCATCAAACAACCTGGTATTAGGCGGTAATGGTAATGAAGTATTACTGTAGTAATAAAATAAGGTAATGTTGTTTCGAGCTAAAGAAAAAAATAATAAAGAAAAAAAAGGTAATGTATGTAATTATCCAAAAAAATATTATTATTAAAAAAAGAATCATTAGATAGCATATTTAGATACAATAATGCTTTTAGATACAAATATACAATAATGAAACTAAGAGTCATTACCATTTTTTATTACTAACAACCAAATGCAATCAATGGAATATTATTTTCCATTACCATTCTTTAGTCATGCACACCAAACAAAAGAATCTTCATTACCAATTCTCATATCCATTCCTTCATTACTATTGCCATTACAACATTTCGATCCCATTACTTCATTACCATCAACCAAATGGGCCGTAAAAGTTACTCCCTTAATATTAGAGTAATTGCATAAACTAGTTTAGGAGGGTTTAATATGTCACATAGGGGGAATTAAGATTTTAGATTACATCAACACTATTTTTATTACTTTAAATGTTATTAAACGGTTCCCGCCTAGACAAAATTTGGGAATCAAATTTATGCATCTTCGTCCTTATAAAAACAAAAAGTTGTTTTCAACTGAACCTTAATAATAATATCATTCTTATTGCAACTCACATAAAAAAATGCACATAGATTCTCAATTAACGATAAGATTACGTTAAGAAATATGATTAGTTTGTCGGTTTATGTCAAGTAACCAACTCAACGAAAAGTTTAAGCTGAAGGTTGAGGCCCCAAGATATGTTATATACTTTAACACGCTTCCCTCACACGAGAGCCCTTTAGGCTAGAAGTGTTAGGCTAGAAGTGTGGATGCAACACACCCCACCTGAAACCCGGCGCTAAATATTCTACTTTTAAATGAGGAGTGGTTGTGGTTGAGATTCGAACCCTTTTACCACGCTGGCTTTGATACTATATGAAGGAACTAACTCAACCAAAAATTTAAATTGATGGTCGAGGCTCCATAATATGTTATATACTCTAACAGTTTAAGCGAAATCTTTTCGAGAGTTGTGGAGCAAAATCAGAGCGACGAAAATAAATGGTATTTCTGTCGCACTCCTTTGAAGCCTAAAAGTCAAGGAAATCAAGTAGGAAAATAACTCAAGTTTGGATAAACGAGAACTTCAGGATCCTGACCGATATTTTAGAGGGCAACAAAGAGGTCATTGTTGCTTCTCATGTCACTACTCAATACAGTAACAAACTAACAACATTATCCCTTTCCAAACATTAAACAATAGGATACCATATTATTCTTATTCACAAAAAAAAAATGCTAAAAATCGAAACTGAAAAGATTGATGGAAATATACAGTATATAACGTAATTAATCAGAGAAAAAAAGCAAAATTAATGCACATAAGCTATTGGTCTACAATGCTTCGAGGCTAATTTTTGACGGATCTGGAAAAAAAAGGAGTTAGGTCAAAGTCTTAAATCAAAAAAATTACATTTAACAAAGTTTTGATTAATTAATGTAATTGTATTCACCGAGTCTTCATATTTAACAATGTAATTGTGGAGGGTGGCGTCTGTTAGTGAGGAATGAGGGTTGAGGAACCATGTAATTAACTAATTGGAGATTTGTGCTTTATTTTTCTGTTTTAAAATCTTTTAAAAAAATAGGAGAAATGCCCGCCTAATAGAGTTCTAACCTTGTCTACACATGTGTAAAACAAGACACTTACCAAGTGATCTGGATGAATCTCTTTAACATTACATCATTTCATTTTAGATTTAAGTAATGTAAGTGAGTAATCATGTAAACAGGATTAGACCTCATGTTGTCTCGAACCACCCACAAAACTAAACAAATAAGCCGGTTGACTCCACTCAATTCACACTAATTTCAAGAGGATACACAAATGGGTTTCCGCAAATGGTAGAAATAATTATTTAGGAAAAAGATTTACCAGTAGATAACATTGATCTGTTCTAGATCTCATCTGATGGATTAAGGAGTGTTTTGGGTCTTCGTAACATTTGACGAATAGACGGATCAATGAGCTATAAAAAAACTGTCCGTATTGCTTGATTTTCATCTTTACGACTTCACCTACAATCACATGCAAATAGCTGAAAAGGATGGCCAAATGGGTCCCAAAATAAAAACACACAAAAGACTAAAGATAAATCTTGTGATTTAAGTGGACAGGAAAATGATTCCAAAACACACAAATTGTAGATATTTACTTCAATGCTTTATTCTAACCAACCAGGTACTCCAAGGTAGAGTAACTGAAGTTTGGCTAACCCTTACTCTACAATACATATCTTTGGTCCCCACTATGAAGGAGTCCTTCTCAAGGGCAGAAGGGGAGATTATTCTACCGTTATTAGGGGCAAATTCAGGATACTAGTATAGAGTGAGCCGAACACTATCAAACTGACAGACTTGAATGTCATTTTTCTATATTATATGTTGCACTAAATATTAAGAGTTTTTTTCCGGCCATGACCTAAGTAAGCCCGAGCCTAAATTCTCAGGATCCAATAATAATTAAGCACTTGAACAATGAATGAATGGTGAAAGGGTTAAAAGCTATACTACTTTCCTATCACTATAAAATGTTCTAGTACCAATGGCTTACTCACCCCACTAATTCATTTTTATTGGAAAACTTGAAAGTAAATATATTCAAAAAATGGATTCTTTATCTTCTTCCTTTCTCTCATCAATGCCCCAAACAAAGGTCCCTAATATTGTAAATACACATTCATCATCAAATCCTCGAGTTCACATTTCTGCAGTAAGAATTGAAGATAAGCCGGAGGCGGCCATAAGTACGTCACCTAGACCCACCAGACCGTCTAGATCACCTACATCCCCGAATACTAAGGACCGACAAACACCGTTGCCTCAACCTCCTACTACTGATACTCAGCCAAAAACTATTCCTTCTTCACTGAAACCAGTGACAGTAAGGAGTTACAAAACACAACCTTCACCACCCAAAATCTCACTCCCATCGACATTTTTGAATACTATAGATGACATAATAAATAAGTTCATCGATCCTCCCACTCGTCCATCTGTTGATCCAAGATTTGTC
The DNA here is from genome assembly GCF_026212465.1 of Amaranthus tricolor. Taxonomy (NCBI): domain Eukaryota; kingdom Viridiplantae; phylum Streptophyta; class Magnoliopsida; order Caryophyllales; family Amaranthaceae; genus Amaranthus; species Amaranthus tricolor. The sequence goes on from NC_080061.1 coordinate 5,174,786, forward strand.
CTTACGGAGAACTTTGCACCAGTGGAGGAGCTCCCTCCGACAGAATGTGAGATTGAAGAGGGTGTCCTGCCATCATGCCTTGATGGGGCCTACATCCGGAATGGCCCTAACCCACAATTCCTTCCTCGTGGGCCTTACCACCTATTTGACGGGGATGGTATGCTCCATAGCATTCGAATTAGTAATGGCAAGGCCATACTTTGTAGCCGCTATGTCAAGACATATAAATATACGATTGAGAAGGAGGCAGGACACAGTGTCATTCCCAATGTCTTTTCTGGGTTTAACGGCCTTATTGGTTCTGCAGCTCGGGGGACAATGACTGCTGCAAGGTTCATTGCTGGACAGTTCAACCCAAGCAATGGTATCGGGTTAGCCAATACTAGTCTAGCGTTCTTTGGAAACAAGCTCTATGCACTTGGTGAATCAGATCTTCCGTATGAGGTAAAATTGACTCCAAATGGAGATATTCAAACTGTTGGTCGAAATGATTTTGAAGGAAAGCTCTTCATGAGCATGACTGCTCACCCAAAGACCGATCCAGACACAGGGGAGGCATTTGCATTCCGTTATGGTCCTGTACCACCATTTCTCACCTACTTCCGATTCAACTCCAATGGAATCAAACAGGCAGATGTGCCCATCTTCTCAATGTCAAGCCCCTCATTCCTCCATGATTTTGCCATCACAAACAAGTACGCAATTTTTCCTGAAATTCAGATCGGGATGGACCCTGCTGAAATGATCTTGAGAGGGGGATCCCCCGTGGGTTTAAACCCTGCTAAGATATCAAGAATTGGAGTGATTCCAAGGTATGCCAACGATGAGAAGGATATGAAATGGTTTGTGGTGCCAGGGTTCAATATTATTCATGCCATCAATGCATGGGACGAGGTAGACGAGGATGGAAACGAATACATAGTCTTGGTGGCTCCCAACATGATATCTGCCGAGCACACATTAGAGCGAATGCACCTCGTCCATGCATTAGTGGAGAAGATCAGGATTAATCTCAATACTGAGGTCGTATCCAGACAGCCACTGTCAGCTAGAAACCTAGACTTTGCAGTAATAAATCCTAATTATGTGGGAAAGAAGAACAACTACATCTACGCAGCAGTTGGGGATCCAATGCCAAAAATAACAGGAGTAGTTAAAATGGATGTGAGGGTGGCGCAAGATCGAAGAGAATGTGTAGTGGCAAGCCGGATGTTTGGGCCAGGGTGCTATGGCGGTGAGCCATTTTTTGTCGCAACCAATCCAGATGATCCTAACGCGGAAGAGGATGAAGGATACCTTGTCTCCTATGTTCACAATGAGAACACGGGCGAATCAAGATTCCTAGTCATGGAAGCCAAGTCACCTAATCTCGATGTTGTTGCCTCCGTGAAGCTACCTCAACGTGTGCCTTACGGCTTCCATGGATTGTTTGTAAGGGACAAAGATCTTAGCGGGTTGTAGGACATCCTTACCCTTCAAAAATATTCTACTAACATCATATTTTTAGTTTATAGCTATACATGTATAAATTATTAGCTTTGGTATCTCACAGAATTTGTGTAATTATTTGTCATTGTACTTATGGAGAACACAAATGTAAAATACTATAGGATTGTGTTTGGAACGAGTATTTCATTTCAAATTGTTGATTTTAATTATGAAATTATAAATGAAGAACTTGATAATTCTCAAATTGTCAACTTTAACTACTTATAAAATGATGGTAAAATTAGCTTATAGGGGCTTTGAGCCTATTCAACATGTTCGATCGCACAGGGCCTTGAAAAATTAGGAATCTCAATATTAAAATACGTGATATATGTTAAGTGTTAAAAGATACAAAATTGTTAGAAAGATATAATTTTTGAAATTACACAGAACGTTTAAAGAATTTGTCAATTTTTGATCCACCGCTGTTAGCTCAAATTCAAATTTAAATTTTTATTGATTTGTTAAACACTAATTTGATTCATTTCTAGATGCCCAAATGAAATTATGGTGGAATTATCGAAATTGAATAATTCTACTTCAATTTAACCCTAGAGAATCGCTAAAATCTGAATAATCCTACTTCAATAGTTCAATCTTTCAGCTGTAGAAAGTACTTCTATAATAAATCTAAAAATAAAGCTATATAATGATGAAATGAAGCTAAGATCAATTTGATTAAGCAGAGAAATTAACAAAAATACATGAAAACAATTCCAATAATTTAACCTAGGATAAAATATAGATATTCAATTGAATCAATCAACAAAAATTAAGGAAGAAAGGAAAGAGATAGAAACCAAATTTCAAATTCCGCCATTGATAGAAGACGCAGAATATACCCAATCGCCAGAAACTTCACTGTACTAAAGAATTTACTGTCCGCTTTTTTGTTTTGTTTTTCAAAATCTTTTTATCCTTTTCTGTTAAGACGAGTGACGTCACTTTACTAAATATAAATATATATTAAGAAAAAGGGATTTGATTAAAAATGTTTCCGGATTGATCTGATTGAATCACACGAGATTCTCGTGGGCGTGGAAATTTAAGAAAAGATTTTGCTGATTTAAGTTTCTGCATTTTTGACAAATTTTAGGGTTTGAAGGAAATTCCTAAAGAGATACAATTTCGTCTGCCATATCCATCGGACTTTGAGGTATGGTTGTGGATACTTTTGATTGTTTGTGTTTAATTTCATTTGGTGCTGCTTATGTCTTGATCTTGTATTGTTGTGGCTTTGATGATTGCTTGATCTAAATGTTTAGCATTATGCATTTGTCTCCAAGGATTGATTTTGATATTGATCTTGAACTTCATTCTTTGCTTCCTTGAATTTCTTCAAAGGATTGAAGTACAAAATGAATTGTTTCGAGTTGGACTGAGGCTAGCATGGTGCTTTGCTATTTGATCTTAATGGTGGTTGCATTGTTTAGCTTTATTTTTCAATAATTTTTATCTTCTGAAGTTCACAGAAGATGGAAAATTTCAAATTACTCTTAAAAAGAGGAAAGCCTTTGACTAAGATTTTGGTGGCAATTGACTTGAGTTGTGTTAATTAGTGTTAGGCTTCAATGTTTCTTCCTTCCCAAAAATAAAACTATTTTTGTTCAATTGTTCTAAATTTGTTTGATTGCTTTGGCTTATGTTAAACATTGTTTGTTGTCTCTACAATTTCTCATCAACCTTTTAAAATTAATTTAGGGTTTATTGGCTAGTACATTTTCAAATTGGTGTAGGTTTTTTTTATTTGTTGAAAATTTGATTGATTAGTGGTTTGATTTTGTTTGAATTTGTTGAAATAAAGTTCAACTAATCAAATAGTTTAGGATAGCAATAGCAAGTTCTAAATTTGTTTACTTCAATTGCTTTAGCTTATGTTAAACATTGTTTGTTGATTCAACTATTGCCCATCAAATCTTTGTTAATTAAGTTAGGGTTTTTGGCTAGTACATTTTCTAATTGATTTAGGGTTTATTTTTTGATTTGATGTTAAAATTTTATTTCATTAGTAATTTGATTTTGTTTGAACTTGTTGGAATAAAAGTTCAAATGATGATATTATAGTTGTTTTTAGAATATAAAAACTCGGCATGGACAATTGCCGTAATTAAAACACAAATGAATGTAATTTTTTATCTATATTATCGACATCTTTTGATTTTGTTCTGGATCCGGCCTTGCATATGCAACATGTCAAATTGAATTCCCCAGTCTAAACAAACATGGTGTACTCTACATTATTATTTTTTAATGTGGTAAATTTATTTGTTCTTCTAGTCAAAATCTCATCCTAATATTTTTGAATCTGCCAGTGATTTGCAGAGATTATCTTGGCAGTTGTATAGTAAGTAAGACGGTTATCAACTCACTTTTCGAAAATCAAGGTGATCAACAATATGGAAGTGTAAGTTATTCAATCTCAAGTTTCAGTTTGATATTGCCAGTCTATTCTTATTTTGTTCTGGTCTTTTCATCGAATCATAGGTCTTGCGCACCATTTTTAGCCTTAGATCATTGTGATGGAGTGGTGGGTTGTTTTTGTAGATGCTTTCGTGGTGCATAATCTTGATTTTTACAGTGTCTTATCTTTTGTATACTCGTAACATTGAAATATAGGTGCATGTATTGACATTGTTATTTTGTAATTATCGGTTTCTGCCTGATATTTGTGTATTATACAGAGTTGCTTCAGCTCCTGGGAAAGTCTTGATGACTGGTGGTTATCTTGTTCTGGAGAGACCAAATGCTGGACTTGTTCTGAGTACCAATGCTCGGTTTTATGCATCTGTCAAGCCAATTTATGATGATGTGAAGCCTGAGGCTTGGTCATGGGTATGTATTATGTGTAATTTGTTCTAGTTAGTTCTATGGTGTCTGGATTATACGTTTAAGTACTTTGTCCTATTTTTTGCAAACATTGTATGGAATGAATGTAGAAGGTTAGAAGCCTCTTTTCTTTTTTCTTTTTTCTTTTTTTTTTTTAAAAAAAAAAACCCACACCTTATTGAAAATTTTGTAAGATCTAATAGCACATTTAGGTAGTAAAGGTAAAATAAGTTGCCTTATTAATTCATTTGTATTTGTGTTTTATGTGGAGTTATAGATGATGTTTTCCATCACGGTTTAGTTGAGTACAACCTCTTTGTTCTTACAAGGGTTAGGTTGCATACATTTGAGTTCTAATCCCCAAACTCTCCTAAGTGGGAGTCACTTGGCATTTGGGTAATGACATATTGCTGTATCGCTCTTACCATTTTTCTTTTGCTTCTAATTAGACATGGATGGATGTAAAGCTAACATCTCCCCAGCTTGCAAGGGAAACAGTGTATAAAATGTCAATGAAGAACTTAACTCTGCAATGTGTTTCATCAGGGTAAGATTTTGTTGAGAGTTGTACTTGTTGTTCTCCAAATTTTGGTGTTTCATCATTGTATTATGTCAACTTTTATTGATCCAGGTAAGTAACTGTGTCATGTTTGCTCTCTTAGTAGCATCTTCAGATGTCGCCCTTTAGCTTTCCTTATTTTAAAATATTTTGAGGGAACGATCTCTTTTAGAATCAAAATAAGGTAGCTTTGTCACAATCACGGAAATTTTTGAGAAACTTGTGAAGCTTGTTGTAAAGCTCACGCAAGCCAAATATTTGCTTCAGTTCTAACTCATCTAGGGAAATTTCACCAAGCAAAATGTCTTTTGCCAAGATAGGAATTAAATTACTTCAAATATGTGAAGCTATGTGCAGAGGCGAAATATAGCATTGAATCAAATTCATCTTTAATTTAGATAGACAGAATCCACCTTCTCTCCTATAGATATGTGCTTTGTTAATGGATAATTCTATTTGCATTTTCTAGGAAAGTGATGTAAAATTTGCTTATATACGATTTGGAAATATTTCACATAGAACTATTTGAGAGTTTAATTCAACTGTTGCTATCGATGTGTTTCAGTTTTCGAATTGCAGCTTTTATTTTTTTTTTCCACTTGAGCTAAATTTCATAGCCGTGAGATGAAGTATGTCAGTTTCTATTGCCAAAGTGTGTGTATGTAGAACTTGGAAGCAAGATTACTTTTATCAATGCCTATGCTTTTTCTATTATAAAAATTTATCTTTTTTATTTTTTCAGTGATGCTAGAAATCCTTTTGTCGAACAAGCTTTGCAGTACGTTATAGCAGCAGCTCTTGCTAAATTCGACCAGGATAAGAAGCATGATTTGCAGAAACGACTCCTGCTAGGTGATAAGTTGTTTTCAATATTTGTTTATGCTTTATCAGAATTGAGAACGACTTTTTGGTCTTCGGAAAGTGATGTCTTAATTGGCTTAGTGATGCAGGGCTTGACATTACAATTATGGGCGCCAATGAGTTTTATTCATATCGAGATCAGGTATCTTTCAATGATATATCTGTTTTGCTTGTCCCATTGTCTTTGCTTTGTAAGTGTCTGCATATGTCATAAACAAAGATAGCCTTTCTAACTCTATAATATTGCACACTTGTCTCACAGTTAGAAGCTCGTGGACTACCTCTTACACCCGAATCATTGGCTCTACTCCCTCCTTTCTCTTCTATTACCTTCAATGCAGATAATAAAAATGGTGCACATTGTAAACCTGAAGTGGCTAAAACTGGGTTAGGGTCATCTGCAGCAATGACAACAGCAGTAGTTGCTGCTCTCCTTCATTATTTGAATATTGTTAATCTGTCAGAGCCAGCCCAAGGCCGTCATCAAGAAAGTAGTTGTGATGCTGATCTTGATCTCGTGCACATGATAGCTCAAACTTCTCATTGTATCGCCCAAGGGAAAGTTGGCAGTGGGTTTGATGTTAGTTGTGCAGTTTATGGAAGTCAACGATATGTCCGCTTTTCTCCAGACATTTTATCATCTGCACAGGTGCCGTTTAGCTCTCTCGTTGTCTCATTTCTTGGCTTTGTGATTTTTTTTTCCTTAATAATTATTAGATGCTAAAGTTATACAATTGGTACTTGGTACCAGTTGCCCTCATTTCTTGGCTTGCAAATTTGGTTTACAAAAATGTATTTGCTATGATTTCTACTCCTCATCTACTTTCTAGTTGAAGGCACAGCAAGTAGTTACTTTTGTTGAAGCCACTAGATTTTATGCATGTATATATTTGATTTTCGTATTAATTTATTTATCTTGATGTATTTGTCATAGAATTGTATTTTGATGTTAGGGTAAAGAAACTGATGTCGACATGACTGCTATTTTCATTCATCTTTTGTATCCGTCTAGGTCGCAGGGATAGGTCCGCTACTCCGGGAAGTCATTGTTGATGTCCTGGAAGCAAAGTGGGATCATCAGATGACTAAGTTTGCCTTGCCACCACGAATGACACTTGTGAGTAGATTTCTTTTTCTGTCGTAGCAGATTATACCGTTGGTAAATTTATTTTGCACATCATTTATCTCCTTATTTATCCCACTATGTTAGCATTTTTACACTGAGGTGAGCTACTAAAACCAAATAGATATCATAAAATCTATGAAAACTTGAATGTAGTCTGATGATATTAATAAATGGCCAACTGGAATAATTTCTGCAGATACGCTGTCGTTGTTTTATCGGGTCTAGTTACATATCTTTTCGGATTATTTCTGCAGAACCTTCTGGACACATACCTTCTATCCTTGAGCTTCTTGTATAACAGCTTTATATTGTTCTGCTTCTAGTATTATTTATCATTATTGTGATTTGCAGTTACTGGGTGAGCCTGGAAGTGGTGGATCATCCACACCATCAATGGTTGGCGCTGTTAAAAAGTGGCAAAAATCTGAACCTGAAAAGTCGCTTCACACATTCAAAAAATTGTCTGAAGCAAATTCAATGCTTGAGAATGAGTTAAAGAAGCTGAGGAAACTAGCGGAAGAAGATAATATGGCGTATGATAGCATTATTGACAGATGTTCTTTGCATAAATCAGAAAAGGTAATTCTGATAAATACTCCAATATAATTATTGCTGAGTGGTGCAGAAGTCTCTTATGCATGTTGTTCGTTGTTGTGTCGTACTCTGGTAGTCCATCATATATGATTTTTATGTGGTTTATGTATTTCGTTATATTATGGACATGCTATTGGTTATTAGTAATTTTTTAAATTTTGATATACTTTCTGTGGCTTTTTCGTTCCTCTCCTCTTGTGCACCTTGTCGAAACAACTTTTTCTAGATTAATCCTCTAATCTATGCTCATGGCAAGATCAATGCTAGGTTTTATTTTATTTTTTGTTTGTTATTTATTGATGATGATCTTTTTATGCTACACTACAATTTCTTTCTGCCAAAAAGAACTGAAAAGAAGTAAACAATGTTTGGAAACAGTGGATAGAACAATCAACTTCCCCTATCGAGCAAGCAGTTGTTGAAGCACTTTTCGGTGCTAGAAATGCGATGCTTGAGATTAGATGTCATATGCGCCGAATGGGAGAAGCTGCTGGTATCCCGGTGAGCTCTTTTTCCTCTCACACTCTCTATGAACAATATCTTCTATAGCGCTACAATACTAACTTCATGCATTATATATCGTCTTTTTTACTTTTCTTCATCTATAAATTGGATGCTGATGTACCTCGTATCTTTTGAACATATGGGTGGCAAAGGACTAGCTTTTTTAAAATGAGAACCTTTGTTTTTGTTCCTCAGGATCCATCAATCTTTAGATTACTGAGTCGTTCTTTTCTTGTATATATCTGTATTTTTTTCTTTCATAGGGGTATTTTTGTTTATTGAGGTTTTTTTGTGAGGATTCATGTGTGGATCTTTATCGAGCCGAGGGACTCTTTGGCCGCACTCTCCTTTATGAGTTTGAGTTGCCGCTTTCCTTCCCTCCCCAGACCCTGATCAATTCCTATGAGTGGGATACACTGACATTATGATGATGATGATGATGCTAGTGCCACGAATCTTACAAAACGCCTTTGTGTATACTTTCATACAGATAGAACCCGATTCACAAACTCGGCTTTTGGACGCAACAATGGACATGGAAGGTGTCATATTGGCTGGAATTCCTGGAGCAGGTGGCTTCGATGCAGTTTTTGCATTGACATTAGGTGATTCAAGCAGTAAACTCGCTAACGCATGGAGTTCATTCAATGTACTAGCTCTCCCAGTCCGAGAAGACCCTCGTGGTGCGAGTTTGGAGAACGGTGATCCACGGTTGGAAGGCATCACGTCAGGCATTTCTTCAGCAAATATCAACTAAATCATTGCCATGGCTTTAGTGGACTCTCAACATTCGTGTTAAGTGATAGTTTCCAGCATTGAGCATGTGTATGTAGTTTACCTTATGTTCATAATTTGATTGTTCTTTAGCTTGTAATTCTTTGATGATCTGAGAGTATCTTGTAGAATTGTCATCTTCAATTCTATTGTTTCCCTAATAAATCATGTACTTGTGGAGATGTTTATCAACGCAATAAAATTAAAATATTTTTAGTAAAAACATGCTGCTTATAGAAATGCATTTTTGGTGTAATTTTGCAAGGAAAGTTTCGATTTTGTTACTCCAAGCACAATACTTACGATTAGGGGTGCACATGGTTTGGCTGTTTGACGCGAAAATCTTAGCAAATTAAAATTTTCAATTTTTAATTTTTTAGATCATATCGGACCGATAAAACCTTTAAAATGGATGCATTCTTTTACAATGATTTTACGTTTTTTTAATTACATCTACAAACTTATTCGAGTTTAAATCATCATATTTCTAATAGTGACTTATTTTTTAATTAATTTTTTAATGCATCATACCAATTTTTTTTTAAAAAGTTACAAGACCAAATAGTTCCATAATCATATAATTCACCATCACAAATTTAATTTACTGAATAATTATTTTCACAATTTGACCAAATTAAAAATAAAAAATCAAATCTTACTTACTTTGTAGATAAAATTATAAGATCGAATCTCACCTAATCCTACTATCCATCCACAAATTATGAAAAAAAACTAGTGATCTAAGCAACGAGAACTATATTTCAAAAAAAAAAAAAAAAAAAAGCAATGAGAACTATGAAACCAAACATGAGTTGTCAAACTTGTTCATTTGGTTGGTGACTTCGAAGTTATATAAGTTTTATACTTTCATATTGCTTCTTCTCAGAAACTCTACAACTTTCTTAGTTCTTACAAAAATATCTCAGATCAAGAACAATTCTTAGAACTTTTTGCTTTCGAATCTCCCCAATTGACAATCGAAAAACCCTAAAAACTTAAATTATCGAAATAACTAGATTTAATCATAATCATGGATTTCGAACTTCGAAGAGCGAGAGAAAAGTTGCAGAAAGAGCAAAAGCAGAGGAAAGAAATGGCGAAATTGAAGATTGAAAGGGAAAAGAGAGCTAAACAGGAAGCTTCTCGTCGACGAGAAGCCATTGAAGTTGTTCAACGAGCTCGTCGTCTTGATGCTGCTCAAGCTCAAATTAAGGTGCGTCTGTTTTGCCCTAGTTTTTAATGATTTAAACATTGGTATTTTCTGATTTTTGTGGAATTGGTTTGCCCTAGTTTTGGAAGTTATGTTTGTTTAGGGAATTTTCTTTTTTGATAAGTGTGTATGGTTGATGATAATTGATAGAAGAACATAATCAATCAAACACAATCATTGGTGTAATGATGTTGCCTTAGAATCTGATTGTTAGAATTATGTCATGTTTGTGGGATTGTCAAAAGTTAAGATTTTTTTCCTTTTAAATTTGATTTAGGGGGATTTATATTACAAGACTTGATTGTTAAATGTAGTTTTTCAGGGCAAGAAAGAATATATGTCTCATAATTTGGTTTTAGGGTTAATTATGAAGGCTGTCACAAATTATATTCGAAACTTGTTGATTACCATTAACAAGCTGAATCTTTTTGAACCCTCTTGAATTTATCTGAACTGTAGTCATTGATAAAGATAGACTCTTAAGGGATAGGGTTCTAAATCCTCCATTGATGATCCTATTGAACTAGCATCTTCAAACCTGGTAAGAGTACAAAATAGTATGGAATATATACTACGAACTTTGTTCCATTGTGGAGAGTCTTACGACGCAATACCTTATTATCAATATGTTAATCACATCCGTTCTCCTTGCCTTAGGACTAGTAATATGCATACACAATTCATGAAAACACAGAGGTATTAATGGAACAGCTCTGAAAACCATCAAACAAGTAAATAAAATGGGGGAAAATCTATTCTTTAATTAGGAACCTTGCTTAGATGATTCGGAATTTGTGGTGAATGGTGACAATGACAATACTATAAATGGTCTTTGAAACACTCGGAGGGAGCTGTTTCATGTTTAACTTTAGAACACATTGCTATCATCGCTGCCAAGCCAAAACAACATTTCATGTACTTAGTCTTAACCTGATTTTATTTTAACTCTTTGGATTTCCTCTAGATCTCTAATTTAACATTCCATATATGCATGTCAGACGTACAAATACACAACAAGCTTTGGGATATGGCTACCCTGTATATTTGTCTTTTACCTTATATTTTACGGTAAAACGAGTAACAACTCTTGTTATCTTTAGGATTAATTCATTTCAATTTTCGAAGTAAAACCACAATTAAGTATAGTATATATTTTACATAAAGATATGACTATTGTCGTTTTCCTATGCGTACCTTAATTTCAGGCATTGACGAGTTGGACTCTCAGATATGTGTTAGACACGTGTTGGACATCGACAATTTTCTTTTTTTTCCATATTCATTTTTATGTTTAGAAATGTCATATTCTATGCTATATAAAAATAAGAAATATTGACTAGAATCTGTTTCAAAGTGTTATTAAAAGCATTCCTTCTAGAGAAGTTGTGAATGCGAACACCAAATTCTCTGCTACATTCAATGTACTTTATGATATCAGATATACATAGAGTTGAACATATTAAAACCAAAGATTTCAATGAAGTTGTTCACGTGTTAATTTTCCGAAAACTAGTTAGGTTCTTCTCTCCACCGGAACTACTTGTTGCGTGTCTCGGTAAAATAGGCTCTATTGCCCTCTCTTAAAATTTTTAGTAGTGAGAACAGTCTTGTGCGCTTAGTGAGAAAATTTTCCATACGGCTTATAAAATAGGTGAGCCGGTGGAGGGTGGGGAGTTAGAGTAGTCAATTGGAATGTGAATTTCTGAAGTATCTAAATCTTGTAACTTTGCTGTGGATTTTGACATATTTTACAACCGTGAATTCTCCCACGAGTTTGAGAAGCTTCCTGTTAATAATGTATTCTGGTGGAATTTTCAGAGGTTTAGCATCACTTAGTTTGAGCAGGTTTTTTTTCTGGCAATGGATAGTTGGTAGATGACTAGCTACTAACTTACTAAGGTTCAGGATAGCTGCCTTGATGGGTAGCAATTCCACTTGTTAACCTAGAGGTAGGTGGAAAATGTACAGAGATTATGTTCTTGATGGGAGGAACTTTGGGATTTAGAGGTTCCTAGGTTCTAGTGCTGATTTCTGAGATCTCAGCTTTTTGAAATGGTTGTTATCTGCAACACAGTGTTGTAATAAGTACTATTCGGTTTCTTTGATGCTTGTTTATGGGAGTGGGTTTGGAATTAGTGATTGGAAATTACAACAGTGTTTTAATAATATCCATTTGTGTTTGGCTTGTAATGGTAATCTATCGGGATATGAGTAATATTCTATTACTTAATTTCTTTATGGGAATCTAGCTCTCCTATTCCTAATGAAAACCCTCATTTTTGCACTCCCATGAATAAAATATGGTATGTTGTTTAGGCATGGCTATAGTTCTTTCTCACGCTCAAACTAACATAAACTAAGCATGACAGAGGTCTAGAAGATGTCATATTTCCAAAGCAAGTACAACCTACTCCCTCCAACCCTTTTAGTTTTCTCTAGATACCTTTTATATGTGAGAGCTTTTTGTAAAGATTGGGATGAACACATAATTAGAAGAGATCCACTAGTATTTCACAAGAGCTTCAACTTTCTAAACCACAAAAACATACATGGATCAATTTGCTGTTATCAACTGTACTCGAGTAAGATAAAGGTGTTTGATAAAACTAGTTGACCCGGTAGATTAGGCTTTATATCTCACCTCTTCTCTAGGACGAGTATCTTGATAGGAGATCTTTAGAATTAGACAACCAAATCGTTAATGTTTGACATGGGGCTTCCCTTGCAAACTTTAAAAGTGGTTATTAAAGTTTTTCCCTGTACCACCATTTATTATGTATACCAAAATGAGATGTTAGGTTTATGTCCTCTAGTAGTAGCAAATTATAATTGACTATAATAAAATGGTTCGTTTAATCATGTGATCGTCTTGTGTATGTGAAGTTACAAATGGTGTTTTCCAGCCAAAAGTAATCGAAAACATTTGTTTTTGGTAATGTTGCATGCATATAACCCTGTGCCTAAGTGGGAGCTTAGGTGGGAGTCACTCAATGACATTGGGGTAATTAAATATAATAGTAATAAAGATTCTATCTTCTTTTTCTTTTCTGGCTTTTGTTTAGCAAGAAAACGGTGCTACTAACTGTTTTTTATTTCAGGCAGATGAGCAAATGGCTGAAAGTTTATTATCAGGAGGAGGAATCATGTTTCATCGCGTCTTAGAACCTATGCTTTATCCTGGTGTAGGAGATAAGATTAAGCTACCTCCATCTTGCTTCACTGAACTGTCAGATCAAGGTGCATTTGATAAAGGGCCTGTATATTTTAAGTTGTCTATTGCTGGTCGAGAGAGTTCTTCCGACGTACCTGCTGATAAAGAGAATCGTGGAGTGACGCATTCAGGTGTGTTGGAGTTTACAGCAGAAGAAGGATTTGTTGATCTTCCTCCACATGTTTGGAGCAACTTATTTCCCTCTGAAGCACCAGCTACCCCTTTGATTGAGATTCAGTATGTTCGATTGCCTAAAGGATCATATGCAAAACTTCAACCTGAGGAGGTTAGCTTTTTGGACATACCAAATCACAAGGCTGTCCTTGAAACAAGCCTCCGTCAGCATGCTACTCTTTCTCAGGATGACATGATTACTGTTAGACATGGAGAGCTTGTCTTCAAACTACGTGTCCTTGAGTTAAAGCCCTCTCAAAGTGTTTCTGTCTTGGAAACAGATATTGAAGTTGAAATAGTCAACCCTGTTTCAGCCTCAGAGAAAAGTGACTTAAAGGTCCTGAAACCACTAACTTTCGGCACACCTGAATCGGGGGTTGTTGAGGAAGGGTTATATATGTATTACAAATTCTCACTTGACAATGATGTGTGGAGTACGATTGAATCTGGCAATGCCAGAATTGAGGTAAAGTTAGAGGCAGAGACAGACTTGGGCGATACTGATCTTTACATATCCAAACATCCGCTCATGTTTCCCACACATCATCAACACCACTGGTCCTCTCATGATGTGGGTTCCAAGACATTGATTCTTAGCTCAAAGGACCAGAATTTGGGTTTAGGCACATACAGTATTGGTATATATGGCTTTAGAGGAACTACAAAGTACAAATTATTGGTTAACATTCAGGAAAACACTAAACTTGGTCAGCAAGCTGGGCTGTCCACATCAACTGCAGATGTAGATTCTGTAGAATGTGGGAATTGCAAGCACTACATACCTAATAGAAGTATAGCTTTGCATGAAGCTTATTGCCGTAGACACAATCTTGTATGCCATTATGCTGGCTGTGGAGTTGTTCTAAGAGTGGAGGATGCTGCAAACCATGTGCACTGCAATAAATGTGGGAAGGCCTTTCAGCAAGCTGAGATGGAGAAACACATGAAGGTTTTCCATGAGCCCATTCATTGTTCATGTGGAATAGTTCTTGAAAAGGAAGAAATGGTGAGTACAAAATGTAATGGACTTGTTGAATTGTGATTAGAAAATGGATTATAACGATCATTCATCAGTTACAACTAGTTGTCCCTGACTCTAACTGCTAAATGCAAACTTGTAAGGACTTAGGAGTGAGTACCTAGTATCTGCTACATCTCTCAAGTCTATTACGATACCCTTTTTGACGTATGAATATTTTTTGGTAAATCTATATGGATGACCTATGTTACTCGGACTCTTTATTTTGCTTCACGTACTCATGTCCGATCCTTGATACTTGGACGTTGGTATGACACTTAGACACTTCATATTAGGTGTAAAATTTAATATTTAGATATATCTAACACTTGGACACATACCAGTATCCCACATCGGTACCCGAGTCCAAAGTGTATGCCCATTGGTACCAATATATAAAGTTCATGTAGCCGACCTTAACCTTTTGGCATTAAGGCTCTAGAATTCTTGTTATGTAAATTTTGTGGAAATTCGACTTTGATGATATGGTAGATTTTATACGGCCCTAGAATCGTTCATACTTCTATCAACCTATCATTTAAGTATAGTTAGAGGTGAAGTAGTGAAGTATTAGTCAAAGTTGTTCACCTGAATCCTTATTCTCTAATTTGCTTCTTTTGTATTGAATCATTTGCTCAGGTCCAACACCAGTCCTCAGATTGTCCTATGCGGATGATAACTTGTCGATTCTGTGGTGACATAGTTCAAGCTGGAAGTTTTCCGGTGGATATGCGAGACCGGTTAAGAGGATTATCAGAACATGAGAGTGTTTGTGGTTCCAGGACTGCTCCATGTGATTCTTGTGGACGTGCAGTTATGTTGAAAGAGATGGACATCCACCAGATTGCTGTTCACCCAAATAATTAGCACATCTTTTCTTTTGTGCATGTCTATAAATTGGCCTCTTTTTAACAGACCAATTGTATCTATTGGAATTGTATTTTTATAGAACCGAAAAATTGGAAGAAAAATAAGTGTATTTCCGTCATTTTTCATGGGTGTTGAGAGATCATACTTCAATTGGTTACTAAAATTGAAATCTTGAATTGTAAGGATCAAATTTACAAGATACCGTACTTCCTCTCATAGCTTACGTATTTTTCTTACTAAATTATTTTTGTTATTTTCACCATTTTATGTCAAGAATTAAATAAAACGTACAATTTAAAATTAATTTGAAACAACAAATCCTCTAAAACAAGTAGTTAAATGAATTATATAAAACCTTTATATTTAATATTTTCTTTTGAATTTAAGGATTGAGCCAAGGTCTTAAATGAGTTGTCCCTTTATCCCTAAATTCACCCCTACCTCAAACCTTGTATATGTGATTTACAAATAGTGAAGGTTGGAGAATTTATTCATGGTAGGCCAATTAAACTAGGAGTAAGATACATGTACAAGTGGAGTCACATTATTATGCATGACAATCAAATACTCCTAGTCCTACTATTTCAAATCCCATTAATACTTTATATTCCTTTGACTATTAAACTCTTCTTTCAAAGTTGATGCACACATTTGACTCTTGTAAGTTCACTTGGGTAGTTTCTTCTTTATTTAGTCTATAATATTATTATAAATATGATATAAGACATGTAACTTGTAAATGTTATTTTAATATTGTTCTAACTTATATGTATGACATAATTTACGAGGGAATGTTTTTTGATGTCGCACTAAAATACTGAGATTTCAAACTATACTATAATTTTTGTAATTATGTCCAGATTTTAAACTATTTTCTTAGTTTTATACAATTTATAATATTTAACTAAAAAACTTTCACAATTTTAATTAAATTGTGACAAATAATGTTAAAGAAAAGAAGTACAATACAACTTCAATATTATAAATTAGGCTCTAATTTCCACTAAGTTCTATATGTTGCTTTATAACATTACTCATAAGATACCAAAGCACCATTAGAGGTTTAGCACCATTAGGCTATATGTAACCATTTGCTCATTTTAACACATAAAATTATATAAAAAATTATATTATAAATTATATTATGAAGATTATTTTTAAGACATTTATAAATATTCTCTCAACTGTAATATATTTTATTAAAAAATTTTCTTAAAATTTGTCAGATGAGACGAACTCAAAATTATGGACTATATCTCAATAACACTAGTTAGTTGTTACCATGTATATGTTGTAGGAGAAGAAAGGAGTGAAGATTGGAAGTGAGAAATTAGTTAAAAGCTGACATTAGAGAAAAGTCAAAGTTCCACCAATTAAGAGTCTTTATCTTCATCAATCATAATCGTGATTCCTTCGTTATTACACCAACCTTTTTCCCTACCCCATCATCTCTTTCTTTCTTCTCGTGGGTGTTGTAGGCCCCACATCAAACACCCACTTTTTCCACCATTTTTTTACACAACAAAACAAAATAAATCAAAGATTGAAACTTTTAACAGTTTACCCATCATTCATCCATCCATCCTTGTTTCTGTATTTACTTTGTTTTCAGCATAATAATATAATCTCTTTTTCTTGTCTTGTTCTTATCCTTCCTCTTCTTTTCTTCATTTGGGTTTTATTCCTTTCAACTTTTTTTTTTCTCTTTTCACTGAAAAGATTAAATCTTTGAGTTGTTTGTAAGGTTAAAACTCTAAAAGCAGGAAACTTTCTCATGTTCAACAGAAAGCTGATAAGATTCTACATGTTTTGAGAGGAATATGTCACTTTCACTAGGTATTTTTGATTTTTGACCCTTTCTCTCTCTCTACTTTCTCTGTCTACAAAAGGGTTTGGAGATTCACCTAAAAGGAAATTTCGTTTTATTCTTCTTTAACAGAAAGAACCCACCTTTTGTTTGGCTAGTTTTTGTGTTGATTAGTTATTGATTTTAAATTTTGTTTCTTGTTTATCTTTTTTTGCTTGAAATTGGTATGTTTTGTTGTTGGGTTCTTGTTTGACCCAGCAAATTTCTAACTACCCAAAAGCCCTTTTTCTTGTTTCTAGCATTTAATTGTAATTAAAAGTCAATTTTCTTTTTCAAGAGGTGTACATTGTTGATTTGAACTTCTGGGTTTGACCTTAAATTTTGTTGGAATTTAGGGATTGCAGCCTTGCAGGTGTTCTTTGCCTAAGTGGGTTTCTCGAGATTTTGAAGATGGGTGATTAAGTAGAAGAAGAATTGGTCAGCTTTGAAGATTGTCTAACAATTTGGATTGGATTAGATTGGATTGTTAAGATGTTGGTGTTTTGTCCTTACCAAGGTGTGGATATGGTGATGGTCTTACTGCTGCCGGGCGGTAAGCTGTAGTTTTTCTTGTTTGCCTATGCTAAACATTCCATCTGATCTGGGTCTTCATTCAGCTGTGTTATGTTATCTTTGTTTGTTGTGGTCAATGAGTGAAAGATAGTGACTGGGATGTCTTATATGATGTTAAACATTTGGGATAGTCTTCTTTGTTCATGAACTTTTGAGTCTTAGATTTATTTCACTTGATGAATGAGAACTTGGGGTGTTAAGAAAGTTGTGTAAGTTGTTGAATTTTGATTTGGAGTGATTGTTTGAGAGGATGGAAGATAATGGGGAGGAATGGAAGCATATGCTCAAGAAGATGCTTCCACCAGGTGCATCTTTGCCTGAGGGAGTTGACAATCCAGATTATTCCATAGCTATAGAATATAAAGGTCCAGCTATCTCTCAAGAAGTCCCTAGAGTTGAACCTCTTGATGTGAATCCACAATTAATCCCAACTGCGTCTATTGCGGAACCACTTTCGGATTCTCAAAGGCAGTTCTTTTATTCTGATCCTCCGGTCATCGAACCGATCCCTTTACCTGTTTCTCGTATTGCCAGTGCCGTGGATTCACTCCCTCAAAATCCTAGGATATCAGGAAGCTCGGAATCGGTTGTGTCTGTATTGCAGAGTCATGATTATTCTTCAGCTTCTCCGTCTCGTTCTCCTGGTTCTGCTCATAATTCTGAAAGTAATTCTGTGAATCAAAGAGTTGATGAAGGGAGAAGGGTCCCTATGGTGACCTTTAATACTAGCAATCGATCTGAAAGGAAGGACAATGATGTTGAACATCCCACCTATCCTCAGTATTTGGGATATCCCGAAGAAAAGGGGACTAAAAAGAAAACAAGGGTTTGTTTTCGATGTGGAAAAGGAAAATGGGAATCAAAGGAGGCATGCTTGGTTTGTGATTCCAAGTTTTGTAGTAACTGTGTGCTTCGTGCTATGGGTTCAATGCCCGAAGGGCGTAAATGTGTTACTTGCATTGGTAAACCAATTGATGAATGGAAGCGGCCAAAACTTGGAAAGAATTCTAGGGTATTGTCTCGCTTATTGAGTCCATTAGAAGTTAAACAGATAATGAAAGCTGAGAGGGAGTGTTCTGCAAATCAACTACGGCCAGAGCAACTCGTTGTCAATGGATATCCTTTGAAGCAAGATGAAATGGCTGAGTTACTCGGTTGTCCATTACCACCTCAGAAGTTGAAGCCTGGTAGATATTGGTACGACAAAGAATCTGGTCTCTGGGGAAAGGTCAGTTTTATCTTGGTTATGAATACATGAACCATTAGCTATTATGAATTGTACCGATCTTTTTTGATGTCACAGGAAGGAGAGAAACCAGACCGAATTATAAGTTCAAATTTGAATTTCAGTGGAAAATTGAGCCCTGATGCTAGCAGAGGAAATACAGGAGTTTACATGAATGGTCGAGAGATTACAAAGCTCGAGCTAAAAGTTCTAAGGGTGAGGCGTTGAAGCTTATTCGTAATATATTTTTGTCAATTATCATTTCAATGCTTTGATAAAGTCATTGGGCCCTTGTTATTTTACGAGTGAAAAGATGAATTTTTTTTTCTTAAAGGGATGTCAAAATTCCTGGAAAGAGGAATGCGTAAACAAACTTTATAAGCCCCGTAGCATAGAAATTGATGGCTATGCTTGTGTGACATCATTACTCTGATTGCCAACAAGATTGTAATATTGGCAAACAATTTGGCTTGTTATTTGTTTGCAAAAATGTTGAATGAGTTTGCATCATTTTACCTAATTTAATAGGTTAGGTAAGTCACAAAATCCCAAAAATATTTGTTATCTTTGTACCTTATTTGTTGTCAAAATTATTAAAGGATAGTCCTTCAGATTAAGATCCACACAATTCTAAGGTTTGTGTTTAGGTTTTAGCAAAACAGGCTAGCTAAGATCAGAGTTTTGTTTGTTAAGCATTTCAATATTTGCTCTCACGATTAGATGCAAGTGTTTTTTTTGTGTGTGTGTGAGTGTGTGTGCGCGTGCGCTTGCGTGTGTATTTTTTCCTTCCTTAAAGAGAGACCTGTAAACTTGATTAGATACAATTTTTTTCTTTTTTTTTGTGGGGGGGGGGGGGGGGGGGGGGGGGGTGTTACTATTTAGATTTTAAGTTATTTAAGTTGTGAGGTTTATAAATGGATGCTTTGTGCTTAATATCCAATTCTTGTAAGGTACCGTTGTGATGATTTTTTCGCTTGTGAGTTGTGATCTCCTAGGCACTATTAAGTCCTGCGAGAGCTGATTTTAGGTTCTTTTAGATTGGGATGATAGGTGTATGAAATTATATGGATATCACACTGCATTGGGAAGGGTATGGGTATGCATTTGGTAAGTAGTGGGTGGATATGAGTAAGATAAAATTTGCCCATCATAGGTAGCTAGTAGGTATGAGGTATGAGGTCATATCCGCCCTATATCCACGTGCTCCGCCCTTCATCCACCAACCCTGCCCCATACCCACTCAATTTTTAGTAAAGAGCGATTCTTACTAAATTTCCTCGGCTACTTCTGAAGAAGTTTACTATTTTTGGGAATGGATTTGAGGGCATATTATCTTTTCTTTTTCTTTTTAGATTCGGGGGTAGGATAGAGAATCCTACAAGCACGGGGGAGAGAGAATTAATCTTTCCAATAGGTGGTGAGAATCAAACCCTATTACAAGGGTAAAAGGAAAAACCCTCAACCACTAAGCTAACTCATGATTCTCAAGTGCATATTATCTAAAAACAAACCCGGTCACAAGGGAGAAAATTATGTTTTGGACTTTGACCGGAAAAAGATTAGTTAGTACTCATTCTTCATCCCATGTTAATAAGAACAAAATTTTTAGATTTTTAGTAAAGAGCAATTCTTGCTAAATAAGAACAAAAACTTTCGGTTTTTAGCAAAGAATGATTCTTGCTCATCATTATACAACCATTGTGTATTGTGCTTCACTTGGCTATACATGCTTTGTTTTAGTAATGTTGCTCTTTTATTGCATCCTGTGTACTTTTAAAGAACTTAAATTTTCAGTGTTCAAATTTCTTTCAATCATGTTTTCCTAATCTTTGCCTCATCAACACAGCTGGCAGGGGTCCAGTGTCCTCGCGAAACTCATTTTTGGGTGTATGATGATGGCCGCTACGAGGAGGAAGGTCAAAACAATATCAGGGGAAACATTTGGGAGAAGGTATACATTTTCTTTTGTGTTGTTTCCGTATTTGCTTATCGCTGTACCTCAAAGAATATGGATTTGAACTAATTCATTCCGATGCAGGCTTCAACACGCTTTTTATCTGCATTGTTCTCTTTGCCTTTTCCCCAAGGTCAAACACACGGAGTTAGGGATGAGCCAAGCAATTATGCTGCTATCATGCCAAATTATTTTGAGCCAAAGAGAATTCAAAAACTTCTTCTTCTTGGACTCGAGGGTTCTGGAACTAGCACAATGTTCAAGCAGGTATGTGACTGATTTAATTCGTTTCTGAAATTAACATGATAAACGACCTGCTGATAATTTTTATTATGCGATGAATGAATATAAAGGCTTATTAGTAGATATTAATAGATTATTGCAATTTTTCGTGGTGTTGGGCTCATGTTACTATGTATGTATGACAGGCGAAGTTTTTGTACGGGAACACGTTTACAGCAGAAGAACTGCAGGATATCAAATTAATGATTCAGAGCAATATGTATAAATATCTAAGTATATTGCTAGATGCAAGAGAGCGGTTCGAAGAAGAAGACATGGCAAAGATGCAAATACAAGAGTCTCGTGACAAAAGTAGCGAAGGAGGTAATAACGAATCTCCGTTTTCCAAACTCCTTCTTCAATTCTGCTTAGTTTGTTGAGGAATTTCCTTTTGTTTTTTTTGATGAATTTAAGGTTTTTTTAATTCCCACTTAGGTGAGGAAACCAACAAGTGAGCAAAGGTAGTAATAGTATGTCGATGTTTTGATTATGCATTCCGTCATTGAGTAATGTGATCTGTTTATGTTTCAGGTGAAAGTTCAGAAACCGAGTCTACTGGGACTGTTCAAAGCATCTTTTCTATTAATCCACGGTTAAAGCATTTTTCTGACTGGTTATTGGACATCATTGCAACTGGTGATTTAAATGCATTTTTCCCTGCTGCAACGCGGGAATATGCTCCTTTAGTTGAAGAAGTTTGGAGGGATCCCGCAATACAAGAGACATATAGAAGAAAGGATGGGCTTCACTTCCTTCCTGATGTTGCTGAATACTTTCTGAGCCGGGTACATTCAAAATCTTCTATCTGCCCATAATTGTGTTTATAGGGTTCTATTTTTAGCCTATTCGACACTTCAATAAGTTGATGCTTGTGAAAATGAAAATGTACGAACGCTCAATGTACCCTGGTTCCTTGTCGGGTTGGTTTATAGTGGTTTGCCGCTTTACTTGAATTGTATGTCTTAAGACTCTATCCGCTATAAAAAAGAATGAATAAGAATGAAGAGACAGAAAGTAAGACGGCATATGAATACATGAAAAAGGGTCATTGAATCTTGAGTGGTTTTTTATTAGGTTTCTAATAGGGGAGGTTCTGTGTTCAATTTGTTCTACCGCACAAGGCCCCGAAAATTAGGGGCCTCAGTTTCAAATTACGTAAATATGTCAAGTATTTAAAGATATAAAGTTGTTAGAAAAATATCATAATTTTTGAAATTGTTCATGACCTTCAAAGAATTTGTCAATTTTTGCTCCGTCCCTGTTCTGACAACTGTAGATCTTTTTACGTTTTCTCGTTTTTGATTGAATACTTGATTTTCTTGTGGACTTTCTCTGTGGCGTCAATTGATTGCTGCAAGGGTATTATCAGATTTTGAAATATAACCACAACTTCCGGGGCTACTCATACATGTTTCTAGCCATCGTCTCGGTATTCATTTTTGTTGCATGACTTGTTTCTATTAAAACTCTATGGATCTGTTTGTATTCTTTTGTATCACATGAGCTCACTCACTTCACGTTTCCAGGCTGTTGAGGTGTCAAGCAATGAATATGAACCTTCAGAGAGAGATATTTTGTATGCGGAAGGCATTACGCAAGGGAATGGTTTGGCTTTTCTAGAATTCTCCCTTGATGACCGTAGCCCAATGTCTGAGTCTTATACAGAAAATATGGACGCGACCCCTCCATTAACCAAGTAAACGACTTTTCTCTATATGTCTTATTTCGTTTTGTTATTATTATTGATTGCCCTTGCTTGCCATAGTCAAGTTTATTGTCTTGATTTTCAGCTTTTCTCCAATGCTTGTGGGACATTGATACTTTTTTATTCTAGTTTGTCATTTGAGCTCTTATCTGGTTGAACAATAACGGGTTTTTTCTAATTTTCAAGAAGGGAAAATGATTCACCTTTCAAGACACCGCACCTTTTCATAATTCTAACACAACTCACATGTAAGGCTTATGAAAATATACCTCTAACGAAGTAAAAAACTTTAAAAACAAAAATGTCTAACGTTGCCTTATCCCGATGCCGGTAAGGGGCTCCCATCTAGTCGGGGTAAGAGGGGTTGCAAATAGAAATGGCCAATTGAAATAATATAGTGATGCGGATTTCTTTTGCCCAACCAAATGGAGCCTTTTCATGTACATTTATACTGCTACATAACATTGCCCCATGCATAATTGGCTTCTCTGGTGGCTTCCCCCTAGATAGTGTAAGAAGGGTCGGATCTTGTACACAGTATTACCCATTTATTACAAAGAGATTGTTTCCGTATGGTCTTTGATTGCAAACATCATCTGCACTCATGTAATATATTTAGGGAGTAGCAGATTTAAAAGTTTTACATATATCGAGAGTATCCGAAATTCCAAATGTATGCAATAGTGTTCATGTATGTTGGTTTGACCGTTTCTAAATATATGGCAAAGTGCAAACCTTATATGTTTGCTTAAAAGTACTGCCTGTTGTAACAATTTGGATCAATATTCCACTATAAAGACTTTTTTTTTTTTTTTTTGTAGTTCCACAATTAAGAATTATATTTCAAGCCCTTTACAAAAATTGACATGGGTTTTTTCTAATTTTTCTCCCTCTATTAATCATGTAATTATAGCAAGGTCAAAATTTTCTAATCCTTCAACTTACAGGTACCAATTAATCCGGTTGAATGCGAAGGGGATGAGCGAGGGATGCAAATGGGTGGAGATGTTTGAAGATGTACGTGCTGTTGTTTTCTGCGTAGCTCTAAGCGACTATGACCAAACTTATATCGCTCCGGACACTACTGGCAGTGGAACTGTCCTTCAAAACAATCTAATTGAAAGCAAAGAACTCTTCGAGAAGATGATTATACACCCGTGTTTCAGAGACACCCCATTTATTCTAATACTAAACAAATACGACCTCTTTGAGGAAAAGATCGGAAGAGTACCCTTAAGCACATGTGAATGGTTTCACGACTTCTGTCCTGTTCGAACCAGTCATACTAACCAATCATTAGCCAACCAAGCTTACTTTTATGTTGCGATGAAGTTCAAGGATCTCTATGCATCAATTACTGGTCGGAAGCTTTTTGTATGGCAGTCTAGGGCGAGGGATCGTGTAAATGTCGATGAGGCGTTTAAATATGTACGGGAGATTCTGAGGTGGGACGAAGAGAAGGAAGAGAACTTCTATAACGGTGCTGAAGATTCCTTTTATAGCACGGATATAAGTTCTTCACCTTACGTTATTAGGCAAGAAGAGTGACTTGATTCGTGTGTATGTAATAGTGTGTAAATGTATTTCGGTTTGTGCAGTATACACATCCCCGGAAAGCTTGAAAAGCGAGGGCTAATTAGGTTACTGCTCATGCTGTCTACTGAATCCGTTCTTTTTGTATTCCGACTTCTAATTTGTAAAGGCTTGTTGATATTTGATGAGGTTTCATGTGTGAGGCTCTGGATATCTCTACCAAGTTCTAGTTTTATGATCATTGTTGCCAATCTTCAATTCTTAGACTGGGATAATCCAGTGCAAGGAGAGTGAAATTCAACTTATTTAGATTATTTAGATGAAGTTTTAGTCAAATAATATTCGATTTTAGTTTTTCAAATATTTATCTTATTAAAGTTGAATTTAGGATAATAGGTTTAGTACATATCTTGTTTAGTTGATCGAATTTTCGGGTTTACCAGATGTATAATGCTTGTTTTCAAGTTGGGTTTCAAGTACTTAGATATCTCATGAACTAACTATAAGTAAAGCTTGGATCACTTAATGATCATTAAATCAAGAGTCAACTTTTGGATTGTCAAATTTAGTTAGTCTATAAGTACGATCAAGTCAAAGGTTTTCCCAAGATTAATTAGGACCAAGTCATCTCAAACTCGAGTCTATGACAAGTCAATGTCAAATGAGTTGACAGTTAAGTTCGTGTTCAAGTTCAATTTCAAATCAGGTTAATAACAAGTCGAGTCATACATCAATTTAATCCAAGTTTGACTTGCAAATTGACTTAAAGTCAAGTACATTAAATTCGAATTAAGTTTGAATCTTACAGTATTTGGTTTGATGAAGTGCATTTTTTCATTGCGCAATTGGAAGGCAGATAACTTTTAGAATTCAGAAACAAAACTTACACAGGCAAATATGCATACTTGATTTGATCATTTCTCATGATATCACGTCGAATCAAAAGTAATGTATTACAGAATTAGAGCTATGCATCTTTTGTTTTTAGTTTCCGTTGAGGAGCAATTGTTATTGAATGGGTTACAGAACAATTATGACTTTCAACTTCACCAAGGCAATACTACTTATCATTGATGCCTATGAACTTTGCCGAGGCAATACATACAGATTATGGAAACGGTAGTCTTTACCCGTCACCAAAAAACTGCCACATACTTCTATGTTACAACAGAATGCTACATTTAAGTGCTAACTTAGATGGAGTCTAGTCTACTAGCTAATGTTACTAAGAAACACTTTGAGGTAACTTACACGACAACTGGTGATTTGGGACTGCGGTATTGTTACAATCAATAGCGGATCTTGAAGTTTTTATGAGACCGCTTAATGTGAAACCAAATGATTATAACATGTTTTAGGGGACCAAATGATTATAACATGTTACAATCAATAGATGGTTCGAACATGGCAATATGCAAATTTGGGTGGGAGGGTTAGAAGAGGTTCTTTTCCGATAAGCCTCTGGGATGCCATCCCCAAAGCATAACCTAAGGCCTTAGCAACTGGAACAGCCACTGCGTTTCCCACTTGCCTGTACCTGTTAAAACCAAATTGAATTGAAATAAAGATGATATTAATCCTTCTCCACATCTTTGCAGGATATTTATATACTGCAAATTAAGAGATATTCTATAATAAACACGTATACACAATAGATTCGGCGCGGAAAAAAGAATAAAGGCCCGTTTGGTAGGTGGTAATAAATGACGGTAATGAAAATGAAAAACTAGTGTTAACTTTGGTTGAAAATCTCTTGGCTACTTTGATGGCCATGCTTGTCCAACTTCAATCATCTCATTTTCTTCATAAAATTCATTCCAATGCATTACCATTGGGAGAGGTGGTATTAGGTGGTAATGGAAATTTGTAAACAAAAAAACTTATTTTTGATCAAAGTTTCATTACCATGGGAATGATATGAAACTTTTGATGAAAATTTACTCTATAATTCATTCCCATAACCACCATTTAATACCACCTACCAAACGAGATTCACAAACAGCTAATGTTGGTCAGGTAACTAAAGACAGCAAAGGAATAACTTAATTATGGTGGCATCTATCTAGCTCCAATTCTTGCAAAAAAAGGAAAAAAACAAGTCAAGGTCGTCAATGAAAATTTTTACAACTTAAAAGCTAGGTAACCCTAACTCTTATACTCACATCCGACTTGTATATATGTCTAGGAGTCCGACTTGGCTATTTTATGAAACAATTTTAGTCACCTGAACCAAAATTAAGTATCATATTCATATCTGAGTGTCAAGGGTACGACACGGGTACTTGGGGCAAAGAGAATAGTTCGGGCAACAAAGAGTGATAGAAGTGAGGGTTTGATGGTATTAGTCCAACCTATACCTATCGGGTTGTAGTGGGCTGTGCTAGGGTGGGCCACATACCTAGGAGTCGTAGCATGATGGCTCGTGTCACGTTGCGCTAACCAATCTCAAACAATGGCCAGTGACACAGTACGAGCAGCGGAGCGTTTAGGCCATGTTTGGTCGTGCCACTGGCCACATTACAAATTCTTTTTGAATTCATTATTTGTTCCCTGAAATTGGTTATAAATGGCAACCTTGGCGGGCCGTTCCAGTGGGAAGAACCTGCGGGTCACGTATGGTGCCATGCCAAACTTACAAATTTGTGACCATGGCATGCCCATGGCCCACTGCAGTGGTTGGTGGGCCAGGCCGTGCTTGGCTGCGGGTCATGTTGTGCCATGCCATGAGCAGGCCGTGCTCGTGACCATGTCTAGTCCTACCTGTTGTGCTCATAGAATTTAAGGCCTCAGGGGTTAGAGTTTAGACTTTGGAGTACTTGGAGTGAGCATCAAAGTCACTGACCATGTGAGCTTCAGCCTCAGAGAGGGAAGCAGGAAAGCCCCATATCGTACCTCACTCCCCCCCTATTTATCTTCTTCTACCACACCCTTCAATTTCCTAAAAAGGGGCTATTTACAGCTTAGCTTGTGCACATTCAGATATACAAGCACCAGATCCTCTGTTCATTGCAGCTGCTAGCACAGATTTTCCTCAACAGAAATAGATTACACAAGCACCAGCTCACTTGTTCATTGCAGCTGTTAATACACAGATTTTCCCCAACAGAACTGGAAAGAATAAAAATCCCATGTGTGGGGAGCATGACCTCCCTAAAGATTTAGAAATCCATTTCCTCAGCGTTTTGTTAAAACCAATGGAGTATTTAAGATTCGTGGGGAGCGCAATTCTAGCTAAACAGGGTGAAATTAGAGTATCCTGAACCTGATCACATATATAGAACTTCGTTGTGTACTTGATTAAATAAGATTGCTTAATTGTTTTGAGCTTTTTCACCAAACAAATCAACAACAATCTCACCTTTTCTTGACAGTTCCACAGAAGCGATAATTATCAGGAAATCCTTGCAGCCTTGCACATTCGCGTACTGTAAGCACTCTATCTTGCTCAGGATGTAATACAGCCTATAACTTATATGTGTCAGAAGTATGCAAAATGATATAGGATATAGCATAACATACAAGTAAACAGGAGAGAAATTTGAACCTGGCTGTGGCAATTGGGATAGGTCACTATTGTTGCCACATTCTCATCCCACCAGAGTCTTGCAAAAGGTCTGCACATTGCCAAAATGTAATTAAGCTGCAGTTGCATCATACATCCAATTTACAAAGTTGTATTCAGAAGGAAATGCAGAAAAAAGAAGTACAAAGACATCAACCTTTTAGATTTTCCTTGCTCAAAAGTGAACGCATACTCTGGAACCTAACATAACAGAATACCAATGTTAAAACTTGGTCTTTAGCAAGTACAGCAGATATACTTCCTTGTCCATGAAATTTGCCCCACTTTCCTTTTTAGTATGTCCCATCTAATTTGCCTCATTTCTAATTTTGGCCATGACCCACTCCCTTAATTCTCTTTCGCACACTTAACTTACCTTTGCATCTCATCCACACATTTCTCCAACTTTCCCATAAAATACCACTTACACACTTTCTTAATTTTCCCACCAACTGTCATTGGGGCAAAATTGGTGGGATAGAGAGAGTAACATTTTAAAATGATGGTAATCAATTTTCTTCTCTTTAGCAGACATGGATTTTTTGGTAAAGACAGTAAGCATAAAAATCCCATATAGGTTAAGAAAACCGGCAGATGAGAACGAAGATTCCCCTATGAATAATCTGATTGCCATTGTGATCATGATGTCATGCAATAATAGTAAAAACTAAGATATGACAATTTTGAATAGCGCAAAAAACAATAAAAGTGCCATTTTTAATGCTAGTATTCAGTAATATGGATGCCTGCTAAACTAAATATAGTTCACCTACGGTAGAAAACATAAACTTCGAGGAAAAAGCACAAAATGTCTACATGAAATCGACTCTCCAATAAGCTGAAAGAGTTGCTATTGCTCAGCTTCGGTTCATGATGTGGTAAGAATCAAATCAAACGCTACATCAACAATGGCAAAGGCTTAAACCCGAGATAGACCAAGTCAAATGCTGCACTTTAAAAAAATATTGGATACATATAAGTACCTCCCCCAATGCATAGTTTGCTAAAAAGCCTAATAAAAATAGTGCGTCAATGAAATGATTTTGTTTTTATTAAAAAATGAGTAAAAAATCCAACGTATCAGTGATCCAAAAGAATTTCTGACAAATAACCAAAAATACTTCTAATGGTCACTGCATGCCCCAGATTGGTACATTGATCTAGCCATAATTCAAAACCATACCACATCGTATTGTAGATTTTAAATTGTCATCTAACACATTGTGCAAAACAAGAAAAACATAGTCAATTACCATTGGCCATCCTGAAGGCAAAAACACAGTATCTAAAGTTGGATCACGCCGAACCACATTGTCATCTCCAACAATAACACCAGGGAGGTCCCTAAAATTTGCTCCCTGAAAAGTTTCTCATTAGAAGTACTATTGATTGTACCAATAAGGAATGGTTCTGATACAAAAATGATTCAAGATCAAACCTTTCTTCGTGGAATCTGACATACTCGTAAATAATCATCTTCAAACAATTGATGAGGTCGATGGTCATAAAGCACAGGTTCTTCAGTTTTTGATGCGGAACAAATCATATCTAAACCACAAACAAAACCCAAATAAGTTAAATCTCAAACTTTGTCACATTTACACACAACCAAAGTCAATGCGATTCAGGATAACATTTTTTTATTGCAGTTCTAAATGCCAGCTGTCAGATTTACAAATATTCCAGTAGAGAGAAGCCATGTTCACTCAATCGAAAATTCATCAAAAGGAAATCATAATTACTAACAACCTTGACAGTGTCTAAGCAGCAGCTTATTCAAATATTCTCCTTTTGGGTTGTGGAGGGACAAAACAGACGTTGCATTGGGACAATGCAATAATGGCAATAAACATGGAGCATGTGGTTGGACACAACTCGCACGCCTTTACAAGAGTTTCTATTTCATTGATTTGTAGCGGGACAAATAACCTTCTCAGCTTGATTGAGTATATACAATGAAATTCCTGATCCAAGTCAACCTTTGATCATGAATTTTGTTTGAGCACTAAGGGCAATTTGTCCTTTTTCTCTGTACTCTAATCTCAGCAGTGAATTTTGGAACACTTTTTTCCTTTTGTTTTCTAGAAATCATAGATCAAACTTGGGAATGCAGGCAAAAAGAAAAGAGCTAAATACAGTGAATAGATGAAGGGAAAGTTTCAGACTCAGTTGGACTATGATTTCCTATTGAAGGAAGACGCCAGAGAGAAAATCTTAGACATCTGCAGCTTAGTAGTCCTTGGAAAATGTTAACTGTTGTCAATCAAAACATTTGTTGAAAGAATATGCAACCAAAGCATTGTAGAAAACCAGGCATTAAGTGCTAGTGAAGATGAAGTATATATCCACGCCAAGAGAAAATAAATGAAGATGAAAAAAATCTGATAGGTGAACAGTTCAAGTATGAACAAACATTCTACCATATTGTGTAGATCTTATATACTTCTGAAATTCAGTCTCTGGAGGCATACTATATGTCCTTTCATCCAAAGCTTCATAGTTTGTCACCTGCAGCATCCAATTTATGGCGATAAATCTCATATCAAAGCTATTATCCACACCCATTGTTCAAACAATTACAAAAAAAGAAAAAAGACTAATGGAGTGATAAACTAAATACTTACAGCAGGAAGATCAGAGATGGCATCACCCAAGAAAACAGCATCTTCTAGCTCTGGAGGTTGGGAGCCTTCATCATAAGCTACAACATTCCTCTGCAAAATGGTTTATAGATTTACCAAGGCATAATTCCCTACAACAGGCTTCCAAGCTAGAGAAGAAACAAATTAACAGTACCTCAAATTCTGCAGGAGGCCAATATCTGACAACAACATCATGTGTCGGAAGTGGAAACTGGGGGAGCTCCTGCAAAGACAGATGTAGATAGAGAAGTTCCTTTAGTATAAAATCAAAACCAATCTGCCTTTTTCATAATGTTCTAATTCTACAATAATTAGTTATTGGATGCAACACTAAACATTAAGTGAATCAAACCAGGTTCCCATCAGAAAGTACGTAACATTTTGTTTACCTCACTGGGAAGAGCACCCCAAAAGAAGACACGTAACCGAAATTGAGGAAGACCATAACAACCAGCAGCCATTATTCCAACTCTAGCCTGATAATTCATATGCACCAAACGACTTAATGCATATCTTCCAAGTGAACCTTTATCAAATCTTAAGATATCCACAACATTTTCCATGAGAACAAATTTAGGCTTTAGATATTCCACTATATCCATATATACAATTAGTTGGCGATTCTTCTCATCATCCAATGGGGCATTAACACTTCTGAATCGATTATACCCACTAATTCCTTGACATGGAGGCCCTCCACATATGACATCAACATCACCCTTCATAAAGTGTTTCATCAGATATCAGGAATTTGTCCAAAAAATTTCATACGGTTTTCAGAATGGAAGGATCTTGACTTGGATAATTAAATAGAAAGCTTACTGGGAGAGGCAATATTTTATTCTTGAACCCATTTACAACAAATTCTTGTATTAGCTCCTGACAATTACTGAGGAGCATTTAAGTAAATTCGTTAAGTGCATCTCTGTCCTACTGAAATGAAAATGGAACTCACACAAGGATATGGAGATACCTCAATCCCTCAATCGGCTCCCATGTATCTTCACTTGGACCAAATCCTTTCCAGCGCACCTAACACCAAACAAACACCATCAAAACATAGCTTAACTTACGATTATTTAGCTGGATGCAATTTCTATTCAGATGAATTCATCTGAAGATATACAATCTTGCACCCTTTTGCATCTACATTTTAAGCCGGAGAAAATAACTGGATCAGTTATATGCCGCACTAATATACAGTGAAGTAATATTCAGCTAAAGACTAGAGTTGATGTCCATTTCCAATGAAGCCAAAGATTCATAGTTCTTTGGTTTTGGGTTACAATGGATTAAAATAAAATGACTCACAAGAACATGTACGCTTCATATAAATATTTGAATCAGCTCCTGGCATTTTATGATCAGGGATCAATAGCTGGGGTGGTTTTGGGTATGTGCAAGGAGTCTTTGGGCCTCCAAAATTAATAGGCCTCATATATTAGTTGACATTAGTTTACATTACCTTTGACTCGTTCAAGGAATTTTTTTAAGCCCCGTAAGTATTAGATGAAATGTTAAGTAAATAGGCCTAAAAAATTATTGTGTATTTTTACTCTGCCCCTTGTCAATACAATACAATGCTTCTTGAATCGCTGAAAATGTAATTTGCAAATAACCTTAAATTTCAACCCTTGCTCTTCTGATCCATCAGCATCTACATAACATATATCAACCAAGCTTGAGACCTCTAATTCATCACTGTCTGATTGAGAATCTGAACTTGCTTCCGCTAAGTCTGATACCTCTTGTGGAGAAGGAATTGGTTCTTGTGTCTCTTCAATAACATACTTTTTGCACAGCCTTTCCCATTGCTTTAGCAACTCCAGAAAGTCCTCAGCTGTTTCATTCTTAACCTGTGAAATAATAAAATAGTGATTATCAATAGCTACATCAAGAAGAAATCATATTCTTGGCAGAGATACAGAAATGACCCACAAATTACTTACGTGTATATTGGAATGGTTTAATCTCAGGCTTTCACAAGCTAAGCTGTCAGCATCAATTGCCCATTTCTGAATCAAAATTAAAATTTAAGTTAAGAGAATCAATGCTAAGAGTGAAACCTTAAACCAAAAATGTTGAAATACTTTTTCCCTTTTATATATATTAGTTTCTTTATTACCGTAACGAGATTAACACCAGAAAGTTTAGCGCCGATGCATAACCCAGTTGACATTCCCCCACAGCCAGCATAAAGATCCAACATGGCTAATTCAGTACTGTATGTTTCACAACTAGATGGATCCTCTGGTACAAGGGAGCTGGTAAGGGAAAGGGTGGATTCAGGGCAGCCAAGTGGAGGTAATGTACAGCTATCAACAGGAACATCTGAAGCAACACAGAGTAGTGTCAATCAGACAAAAGGGATTCTGACCTGAGATAGCTATCATAAATAGTTGAAATTTTGGCTATAAAACTATATGTAACAACAAAAATATTTATCAAGAAAACTACACAGTATCAACTGTAATATTAAGAGATCAGTCAGGTAAACCATAGAGTTTTGTGGCAGTCTTCAAAATTTGTGTTAGCCTGATATTGCTTTCAAACTGCTTTAATGTTAAGCATTGGCATAGTAGTTCATTACTTCTACCCTTTTTTTTTTTGTCACTTTCTAGAATTTTGATTTGCTGTTTTGGAACATTCTTCATTCATCGCTGATCATCCTAGGTTTCTACTTATTTCATGACTTAGTGCAGTTGATTTTACAGTTGTGCTTCTTGTTCTGCAATCTTTCTGGATTTTTTATGTTTCTTGCATATTGAAATTTGTGAATGCAAAAACTTTTTATGATACATTGTGAATTTGTGTCTATAGGTATAGTTGCGTACAAGTTGCTTGATCCCCATTTCTTGAATTGTTCAAGCACTCTACTGACGTGTATTGTTTGGACGGAATACTCAATAAAATGAAATGCCTGCCATCATTTACACCAATGATAAAGGATTCTGCTATAAGCAACAATGGAGATGTGTGTACTAGTAATCAGATCTGAAAGGGAGTGTAAGAACTTAAGTCATCTGACAATGGAGCTGCACATTTTTCACCATATGAATCTTTTAAAAAGGTCATGATAATACACTTTCACGTGTGTAGTAATGAAAAATTATCATGTAATTCTTGAAGTTACTTTAGTCACTCGTTCACATTTTCTTATTCACATTTCCTTATTAACGTTTACAAATTTTACCACACCAGAACCAGGTATGTACTAGCCAGTAGCCACCCCTAAAACATTATAAATAAATAAATGGAATAAAAGAGCATCTTGGGTTGAAGAAGTTCTAGCAGATTGTCATGTTGGACAGGTCGACTAGAGCAATACTGAAGACATGAACATTATAAAGATTATAAACTTATTTGCCTTCAAACTAAAGGGTGGCTGCTTCCTATACCAAAACTCATTCAAACGAAAAACATAAAATGTTCACATGATCAAATACTCCTCTTATTCAGCAATGTGGATACATGAAATTTTAACAAAAAAAAACACAATGAAAAGTGTCCCTATGGAACAATAATAATTTTTTCAGCTCCAAATTCAATTCTGTTTAAAAAATGCTGCAGTCACTATTGCAGTATTGCTACATATTATGTATCCCAAATCACCAATCAGTGTATATACATGCACTAATCAGGCATTGAGCCATCGACAGGCAGAAACTACATAAGAATGGTAGAAAAAAGAAATAATTAGGAAGATGAGTTTAGGAATTATCAGGATATACTTTCTTAGAAGGGCTAGATCCGAAAGGGACCAAATAGAAGTTCATTAAGTTATAAGAACAAGTTCAAAAGGTACAATTCTTTTTTCTTAAAATGCAACATGGGGACCCCAAAATGGTTTCCTTTGCTAAGGAAATGATGATGTACCAATGGAGGAGGGAGACACAATTGGAAAGGCTCAAACTCACCACGAGCTCAAGTCTCACCCAACTCTATCAAGTACTATTTGGTTCAAAAGGTACAATTGTGGATTGTGTAAATTTCAGTTGTTATAGCAAGCCTCCATGAAAAGAGATAAAAATTTAAAAACTGTGATAAAGACCTAAATCAACTGCACAATTTGATAGGAAAAGAAAAGGTGCATTACTTGTTGGCAAGTTGCGGAATGTTGAGTAGTCCAAACAGTACTCCATATCATAATAGAAGTCCAAAGGTTCAGTAAAGCTTGAATTCATGTTGAGCTACAAAGCAATAAATGATCAAGGAGGAAATATGAGTTAATACATTGATAAAATGAACAGAGGAACACAAGGAGATTGTATGTCGAGCAACATTGATACTGACATTAATGCTCATATTTGAAAAAAATTGGAAAGTACGTTCTATTTTACTAAAAAAAAAAAAAAAAAAAAAAAAAACTAATGGTTACCTGG
Source organism: Amaranthus tricolor (assembly GCF_026212465.1). Classification (NCBI taxonomy): domain Eukaryota; kingdom Viridiplantae; phylum Streptophyta; class Magnoliopsida; order Caryophyllales; family Amaranthaceae; genus Amaranthus; species Amaranthus tricolor. The sequence goes on from NC_080061.1 coordinate 5,209,705, forward strand.
GGTGTAACTTTTTTCACATTCAATTTGGAGATAATACAAGGCAATAAATTGTCATTCATGATACAAGAATAGAATATGCGCTTCTTGTCATGGAAAGAAGTTGCTTCTTTCAAAACCTGGAACAAATACCATGATAAGAAAGACTAACTATACCAAAATATACAAATAAGGACTCCAAAACAATTGGCCGTACCGTATCCTCAGGTTTGTAGAACCACTGAACCCTGAAATAATCTTCACTATCCAATGTTTGGAAGAATTCCACAATCCTTCCAATATGTGTTTGATCATCACCCTGAAAAAAGGCATTACCACAATATATAGACACCACAAAACATAAAGAACCAGAAACTCCTCTCCTGAAAAATCCTTATCATTCTGTACACATTATGATGTTTAGCTCAAATTTCGGAACAATCAAAATGTTTCCATTACCCTATAGCTATATATGCTCAATTGTTGGTTGATAGTACAAGATTAAATGTCTAGGTGGTCAATAAACAGTTCTTTAAGTATAATTTGGGTAATTACGTCGTAGCCTTCATGATTCTGTAAACAAATTGTTTGCGAATTTAGCAATTATATACAATCGAACTCTAAAGAGCCTTTTGACCAGAATCATGCGCTAAACTAAGGAGATTGTTTCAAACTAAAAATCGTTATCAAGTTTTATGGTCAATTGTTGTCCAATAGATCTATTGCTCCACAACACGATCAAAGTTGTCCCGGGGTAAATTTAGATTAAAGTGACATCAATTTGTTCATTAGAGAGGAATGGGCTTCAGGCTCTATAATACTATTTGCTTAACTAAAATTTCCTTTGCTGTAGCAATTGACTTTGTGCGTATGCAGTTTCAAGTGATTTCTGGCTCTTTACTAGGATTGAAGTTGTATGCTTTCTGGGTGAAGTCCATCATCTGATAAAATTTCTGCATAACTATGTTTTCTAACCATTAATGTTTTATAATCTGTTCTACAATCTACACACACATCCATTTATGAAATCATTATGTGCATGTTTAACAGTTTAAGGTACCTTTTGGTGAAGTATCTTGTGACTTTAAAAATGGCAAAAAAAAATAAAACGTATTAATCTCAGAACTCACCCTTATTAGGGCACAATCTCCTAGATCAAATATGCAACCATTAATTTGTGCTCGGGTATAATGGTATTTTACTTCCAGTATTGGTTCATCCTCTTCAGTAGCACTGCATAAAATCATCATAATCAGAGAGCAATATCAACCAAATAGGTCATTACCTTATGAGCATAGTCCATAGAAGACAAATAATAAATGTACCACAAAATTCAAGAAAACAATGGATGTATCACATCAACAAGTACAAATAATCACGCACTTTCCTGTCAGACTTCGGCTGCTAATTCTTCTATTCTGCATAGCTCCAAAGCATCCAAATTTTAGAAGGGTGTAGATAACTAATTTTAATAGACGTGAAAAGCAGATATAGGAAATTAGCATTACCTTATTTTACCGTTATTACATTAATGTAAATACTAGAGAAAAATCATGCAAATTACGAATAGAAGTGGATACTCCACCCTCTCCTTAACACTTGAGTTGTCATCTATGTCAACTAAAAATTTCCAGTCCTTATTCTTAAAAGTAATCAAAGTATGCCTAGAAAACACAAAGCATAAGGAAAAAGTAGATAGGTAAAGAAATCATGAGTCAACTAAATAATTGCGGAGTATTATAAAAAAAAATTATTTTCAAGATATCTACATAGCTCTTCCCTTGCACATTATTCCTGATATTAAGAACATGACAACATTGGGGCAATCTCAAAGAGAAGGAGTATCAATTAAGTTCTTATCAGATATCTAGTTATCGGATCCAAATACGTTAACTCGAATTTTAGCTCTAGAAATGAAAAGAACTCATATTCTCTATATATTTTGGGGATGTTCAATATACTACCTCTAAGACCTCAATGAATAATGTCATCCACTCTTGGGGATATTGTAGCAAAGTACAAGATATACATAAGAGAGAAAAAATGATATCATGTAATTTTGACCAAATTAATTTCAGTGAGTAGATGATAGTATCATCTCAAGAAAAAAAAAATTGTTCTACAACTTTGGTTTTTGTACAACCAATAAACCAAATTTCTTTTTCTTCCACAAATTTGATTTCATGGAATAATACAAAGGCACTAATTCAAACAAGTTCATTTCTTCTACAACTCTATAGAATGCTAACATAGGAGAGACGTCAATACATAAATACTTATAGCTCGTCTGGTTGTCAGTATTAGATGGTGGTAATGGTAATACAAAGTTGAGAGTAATTTGGTAGGAAAAACTCTTGACAAGCTTAATGGTCATGCTTGTTCTACTTCAATTATCTAATATTCTTCAAATATTAATTCCAATTCATTTTCGAAGATTGTGGTATTAGGTGGTAATGAAAAATGGTGAAAAAAATTATGATCAAAATGTCATCAACATGGGAATGAGTATGACATGGTGACATATAAATTTCATGCGCATTATCATCATCTAGTAGTATTTACCAACAACCACACGGGCGGTCCAGCATTTGCGTAAATAGAATATTTTCTAAACTCGTAAAAGCAATTGCAAACAAAAACTCAACCTTAGAGAAAATAATCTAAGTATACTAAGTGTACTGCGTACGTCTAGCTTTGTCTATACTACTATAATCCTACATACTCCTCTATCCTGACCATTTAAAGTAGTGAGATGTCAAGAAACAAGAAACTAAAAGCGGTGGAGTCATATCTAAAATGGAAGATTGAGTATGACACAAGTGTATTTAAAGTACAAACATGCAAATGCTAGAGCAACAAAAAAGAAGCTAGAGAGTTTGATGACCTTCAATTGATAGCGCCATCCCCACTTCTGAATAGCCTCCTCCTCTGGAACTGGTTCGCCTATGAAGAAGCAAATCTCCTTATTTTGTTTCACTTTACTCTTCTCCTTCGCCTCCTTTGGCTCTACTTTTTGTACTACCTTCTTCTTCTTTGCTCTCTTGGAATAAGATCTCAGCTCAAGTTCATCACATTCGTCATTTATCGCCAAAGACGAAGGCAAACATCTAGGAGAACGTCTCAAAACCATGTCCTCATCAAATTCGCCTAATTTTTCCGCCATAACTAAACTCGGAGACTTCATCTCCGACTTTACCAGCTTCAACGACGCATTTTCCCCCAATTCAACTTCAATTTCATCAGCTAAAACTGATTTCGAAGCCGAAAACCTAGATGATCTCCTCAAACCCTCTCCACTCTCCAAATCACTCCTCCTCAATTTCTTACTACTCGCCGAACTTCTCTCCTTAGCATCAACCTTCCTCTTACCATCAATTTTCAAAGCTAATTCCCTTGATTTCGTACACTTAACCATCTTTGAAGAAGAATTCAACATCTTAGAGCTACTGCATTGGCGAGATTTAGCACCATTGTTGAACAAATCAAATGCAGAGTCAGATTTGGATTGATTTATTCTCTCATGCATAGTGTTCGCAGGTTGAGGAGAAAGGAAGGTTCTGGGAGATCTCCTGAGAGATTGATGCATTTTTCGGAGATCTAGTGAGAGTGAAGAAGAAGAATGAAACGTTTTAGGGGGGAAGAAGAAAGTTTGAAATGGGTGAGGGAAATGGTAGTGTTTTTGATAGCGTAAGATGGATGGGATCATAGGAGTTGGGGTCAGTGCGAAGTGGTTAACTAACTACTGCACCCCTGCACGGGGGTGTTCTTTTCCGAGATAACGCTCTACATCGTTTCCTCGTGAGTTTGCTTGTACCGATATTCTACTTATTGTGAATAATCTCTATTATTAATTATTTTTAAATAACTAAATTTTATTATATACTTTTTGGCACATTTTTAATCATTTATTTTAGATAAATACTAACTATTACACTTACTTTTTCTTTCTTCTTATGTTTCTGCGTTGGTTTATCCTTACTCCTCTTTGGTGGTAGGTACCTAAAGTAGTCGGCTAACAAAAAATATGCAAATGTTGAATTATTTAGAAATAACCAATAGTCGGAATTATTCACAACAGATGAACAATAGATTGGATTATTTTGGACAATTTTTTTTTTTTTGGTTTATCTTATTACTTTATAATATTTTTATAAAAAAATTATCAACAACATTGATATTATAATAATTTGAGGTTTTGATTAATAATTAAGATCTCTTACTCAGTGACATTATTGAGCAAATAGTAAATAACTTTTGCAGGTTAATTTGCAAGAGAAATTGTATAAGATTTACTCAACTACTTATTTATCCAATTTAAAAAGTAATACTCTATTTCTTACTCCATTTGAATTGTTTTGTTTTATCTTTTTATCAAATGTTAATGAAGTTCATTGTTTTAAGATGTATTTTGATGCCCTTTATATATGAAGCTTGGAATTAGTTTTTAAAAAATGGGGATAATACAGTTTAGAAACATTATGATTTATGGATATTTCTTTGATGCTCTTGTTACTTGTTAGCATTAATAAATACATGGGGAAGTAATACTGTGTTTGAATTACATGGAATTTAACTACAACTAAAATACATCATCTATTTTCTTATAATCTTATAGGAACACCATCATTCATGCAGCCATGTAAAACCCTAATTACAGTAATGGAGCAGAAGATTTGAAGTGCATATCGTATCGTCTTGATGAACATCTCTAATGATTCTTTTGCATAGCATCTAACTCGACGAAATTTTCTCATGGAGAGCAGTCCAAAGAACCGAGGATGATTACCAAAGTAGAGCGATACAGCAAGGAAATTCCGATAATAAGCTACCACAATGCAGGTTTGAACCTGACAAGCCCCACGCCGATGAAGTTTTTACTCGAATAATATGAACTTCATCAATGTACACATTCTCGACATTTTAGCGCTTTTCGCTCACTTTTGTATGAATGCTGCCTTTTCGTTTAAATCCAGTGAAACGTCTATTATTTCAAAGAACTCAGCCATTAAAGGGTATTGTATCGTCTTTCTCGAAACAATGTATCGACTGGTATGAACTTGCTGCACCTTCAAGAAAAGATATGGCATATATTTCGTTTAATATCTTGTATATATCTTTTGATCGAGGATGAGAATCATTGGCAGCCGAAAATTCATGATAGTCACCCTCCACCTCTATGAAACTATGTCCCGGAGTCTTCTTAACACCCTTATGTCTCATCATGCTTCTAACATTCCTAACGTCCGCCCATCTTTTCTCCTTGGAGCACAGATTCGCTAAAAGTACATATGTCCCGCTATCCTCTGGATTTAGATTGATCAACTTATCAGCGGCAATTTTACCAAGATCAGCGTATCCATGCATCCTACACGCGTTAAGCAAAGCACCCCACGCAGCTTCATCGGGTTCCATAGTCATATTTCCTATCATGTCATACGCTTCTCGTATCAATCCAACACGGCCAAGTAAATCGATCATACAAGCATAATGCTCGCTTTTAGGCTCCAATCCAAAAGTCGGCTGCATGCTACTAAAGTGTTTCTGTCCTTCAGCAACTAACCCGGCATGACTACACGCTGATAGAATGCCAATGAAGGTGATATCATCGGGCTTTATACCCTGATCTTTCATCTTATCAAACAGGATCAAAGCTTTGTTTGCGTTCCCATGATCTGCATACCCAACAATCATGGAGTTCCATGATACTAAGTCTCGATTTGGCATATCATTATAGAGTTGCTCGGCTATATCAATTCTACCACACTTGGCATACATATCAATCAATGCGTTTCCTAAAGAAGCACTAAATTCTATTTGCTTTTGATAAAGAAAATGTTCATGAATCCATTTCCCCAGCTCGAGGCAACCCGATTGAGCGCAAGCAGAGAGCACGGGCACCAAAGTAGCCTCGATGGGAATTAAACCGCCTTTTAGCATATCTTGAAACAATTCTAAGGCCTCCTTAGGCTGATTATTTCGAGCACATCCTGCAATCATTGCATTCCAAGATACCACATTTTTCACAGGCATTTCATGAAAGAACTTCCAAGCCATTTCTAAATCACCATGTTTTGCATAACCATTTACCATACTAGTCCAAGAGAAAACATCCTTTCCCTCCATTTCTTCGAAAATTCGTCTTGCAGTCGTCAAACAACCACATTTGACATACATATCCAACAAGGCATTCATCAAATTTAGAGTGTGACTAACATTAAATTTCTCTATAAAACAATGCATTCTCCTTCCCAAGTTCAAATACCCCTTAAGAGTACATGCCGAGAGCACGGTGATCATTGTAATTTCATTTGGAACTGTCTCACTAGACATGATCATCATCTCAAAAAGCATCAAAGCTTCATCAGGATCATTTCTCTGCACATACCCACCAATCATAGCAGTCCAAGTCACAACATCTTTCATAGGACTTTCATCAAACACTTGATGTGCACAGCTCAAACACCCACTATCTGCATAGAATTGGAGCAAACCATTTTGTACCAACACACTTGAATCAAAACCTACTTTACATATCCTACAATGAACCCCTCTACCCCATCCAATACCCGAAATTTTTCCAATCCCTTTAAGTGCAAAAACAAAGCTTCTCTCATCCATTTCAACCTTCTCTTTAACCATTTTACAGAATAATGAGATACCCATTAAAGGTCTATCAGCTTTAGAATAACCCCTAATCATAGTATTGCAAATGTAAACATTTGGGTTAGGAATGAAATCAAAAACTAAACGAGCATAACTCATATCACCATAGTTAGATAAAGCACAGAAAGCTATGATTCTACTTACAGGAAAGACATGAAAGATGAGACCTTTGCGCGTCATATGAGCTTGTATTTGTTTGAGTTCTGCCATTGAAGAGCATTGTTCCATCAAAAGAAGAACCGGGTTTGTGATTGTTACGTTGTTTGTGCTTGTATTCCATCTGGGTAATGTAGATAATAGTTGGAATTTTGGAGAGATATGGTGAAGGGAGATGTAACATGAATTGAGAAGCAAAGGGAAAAGACCAAATTTTTTCTGGAAGAACATGAATCAATATGCTGTATGTAAAAGATGCACATGTAGTCATTGAGTTGTAGAAGATCATTGAATTCATAAGCTTTCCCTCAATTCATTCAAGCAAACGAGCAAAAATAAACAACAATTTTGCGAGCCTTATTTTGTTCGGCTACTCTAGGGGTCGCTTGGATTCAGAGGTGGAAGAATGAATTAAAACGAAATGAATTAGGTTAAAGTGGAAATTTAAAGTTAGTTAGGTATATAATTAAACAATTTAATTATTAGAGAGGTGAAATAATGAATTATAAGGTAATGAAAATAGAAAAAATAGCAATAAGTTTTCTTCATTTGGGGTTAAGGTATAAATTTACCCTAAGAAGAGATGGAAGAATTCTTTACCTCCAAATGGGTGAAATCAAACTCTTTTTCTCTTCGTCTTTTTTAATTTACTCCTATTCTACCTCTATCACAATTATTTTAATAACTTCATTTGCACTTCTAATTACCTTTGTTGCATTAGTTTGACTTTTTTTACTATCTTAAATATTTACTCTCAATCCAAGCGACTCTTTAGGAGAGACCATCTCTTAACAAAATGACTTCAAAACAAGAACACAAATTCTTATGGGAGACCATCTCCAATTGGGTTGACCTATTGTATATTTTCTAAATTATTGTAAGTAGGCATTAAGAATGATATAAGTAAACATTTAAGATATTAAAAGTAGGTATTAAAGATACGGTAAATAAGCATTAAGGATAATGTAAGTAAATATTAAGAATACGGTACGTCTTTAATGGGTTGGGCTTGAGATACGTCTCTCAAAGAGACACGCTCTCTAAAGACTAGCTGAAACAAGAAACCTAAATTCTTAATTTCTCATTAATATGTATTAATTGGGCTATTTAGCCCATATATTTAATGTGTCTCTCAGTGAGACCGTCTCTCACAATAGTTTGTGTATTTTTGTTTTATGTTAAATTCATTAGTTTGGAATTTAAAAACAAGTAAAACACAATAATTAAAAATAATTTAAACTAATATTTAAGGCTCTGTGCAATTAAGCATTTTAAATATGTTAAAAACCATTCCCGGTAGATGAGTAAAAATTATAAAATTTAATATATTTTATATAATTTAAATAAATCAAATTAATATTTCAAAATAAAAAATTTCCAAAAAATAACAAATGCTGCCAATAGTTTGATCGTTTATATTTGTTTAGTTTTTGACCATTTGGTATAATTTCATTATTCTCTAGTTGGTGTGGTGCCTTAGGATTTTCTTTTAGACACCATTATGTTCGTTCAATAAAATATTAGTCATGTCTTTTATGAAAAGTTATATTATAATCATCGGGGATAAAAGAGACAAAATTGTGCATAATAGCTCAAGAAAAAAGTCATTGTTGTAAGTACATGCCTTAACAACTTGCTGATAAAACAATATTTGATTTTGAACTGATCGAAAAACTTGATATGAAATGGATCGATGACCCAAATGAATAACTCTAGTTGACTCTTTGGCTATTTATTTGCACAAAAATTTGGGTGAGGCCGACTCACTTGTAAGACGCATCTTATTTGACCGGCCTAATTGTATATATATTTTTTCACCAATTTTACAATTTAAAATGTCAATTTTAAGAGTTAAAAGACCAATTTGAAGATTAAAAAGACCAATTTCAAGGATTTAAATTTGACATTGTAAGTCACAGAATTTGACAGTTTTAAGACTTAAAAGGTCAATTTCAATACTTACAAACAATTTTAAGACTTAAAAGACCTATTATAAGACTTAAAATTCTCATTTCAACTTTAAAGTAGAATGACTCAAATATTAAAGTTGATATTAAAAACTTTGAAATTAATCGTTTAAGTTTTAAAATTGGATTTTTAAGTTTTGAAATTGTCCTTTTTAAGTTTTAAAATTAATATGTTAAAATATTTTTAAAAAAATTATTGGACATTGGTCACTTGCACAGCGAAGGCCGTATCACATGAGGAAATTGAAAAACTAAGATCATTTAACAACTTAATTCCAAAAATCAGCTTCGAGAAATCTTAATTTCCAAAATAAGCGTCCGTACATCCAAACCTAGGCTCGGGTTAAATCGCTGTTACTAACAGCAAAAGAACAAATAAATAAATAAATAAAAGGCATAAGTCGCTGTTAGTAACAGCGACTTATGCCTTTTATAATTTTCCAGTTTCCTTCTCCCTCATTTCATTTGACGTGATTTTTTTTTCCTCAATCAACCTAAGAAATCTCCCTTTTCTTTCCACCATTAAAATCAACTTCAATCCTTCAACTAAACTCATCAAATTTCAAGTTTGTACCACTAATTAGTTATGTCAATCTTCCTACATCGACCTAAGGTACTATTTTTTTGTGTTTTTTTTTCCATTTTCGAAAAATTAGGGTTTACTGAAATTTAATCACCTTTCACGTTAATGTAGGTTTATAAACTTGCAATTTACTAATTCTTGTTAATCTATAGCTTATTGAGGTACGTTTTTATTATAATGTTTTTTATTTGGTGTTGATTTTAAAATGTATGTCATGTATGGTGGTCATTTACACTTAACAATCTTATTAGAAATTGTGTTGCTCAAGACCCATCAATTAAGGTCTCTATTGTGCGTCAAATGGTGAAAGACCAATTCGATGTCGAAATGACCTATAAGCGGGCATGGTGTGCTAAACAGCAAGCCCTTCTCTCCATCTATGGTACATGGGAAGATTCTTATCCTCTTCTTCCACGCTTCTTGAAGGCACTGCAAGTTTCAAACTCCGGGACTGTAGTTGAGTGATTCTGTAAGGAAGATAATGATGTTGGTGTGTACGTCCGTCCTATTATTAGAACTTTCCAACGCGTGTTCTGGGCTTTCCAACCTAGTATTGAGGGATTCAAGTATTGCAAACCCCTTATTGACATTGACGGAACACATCTGTATGTTAAGTATCGCCATACGTTGTTGACTGCGATTGCCCAAGATGGGAACAAGGGAATCTTCCCGCTTGCCTTTGCTTTGGTCGAGAAAGAATGCATAGCCGCCTGGTCTTAGTTTATGGCATATGTTCGTAAGCATGTGATGTATAGTCCAGGGTTATGTGTTATTTCAGATAGACATGCGAGCATTCTAGCAACCGCGGAGGAGCCGGAATGGCAACCTCCGAACGCCCATCATAGGTTTTGCTTGCGGCATTTGTTAAGTAACTTCAACCGTCAAATGGGTAATGTGAAGTTGAAGAAGATGTTTGGACGGACTGCAGAGCAAAGAAAAGCACATAAGGTCATCGAGGAATTGAAGGCCATTGGTGTTGTTAATCGAGAGGCTCTTTTTTAGATTGATCAAGTTGGTGATATGTGTAAATGGACAAATGGTCAATATGTCATGATGAACAGTACAGGTATGGTGTTACTAATACCAACTTAGCCGAAGTTTTCAATAACGTGATAAAGGGTGTACGTTTCTTGCCCATAACTACTCTTGTGGAGTTCACTAACTATCGTGTTAATGATTACTTTGTTAAAAGACGCGAGAATGCAAACGCGTGGCTAATTGGGGGAAATAAGTACACTTCACACGCCACTAGAATTATCACCCGTAACACCGAGAAGGCAAACTACCATGAGATCGTCGCATTTGACTACAGACGAGGCCTTTTCCAAGTTAAGACTGGACGTGGTAATAGAAGATCCGCCAAGGGTGGTAAAATACAAAGTGTGGATATGAGAGAGATGAAATGCACTTGTAACAAACCATCCATATATCACTTACCTTGTTCTCATGTTCTTGCCGTATGTATTAAACGACACTTATCCTACGAGCGCTTTGTAGACTCCTGCTTCACGACCCAGAGCTATGTCAACACATACGAATCCATTTTCTTGCCGTTGATTGATAAGAGGTCATGGCCTCAATACACTGGTGTTGAGGTGATACACGATCCAAATCACATACGTGGACTAGGAAGACCTAAGTCTAGGAGGATCACGAACGAAATAGACGAAGGATCACGGAGACGCAACGCTTGGCGACGGTGTGGTAGTGACGGTCACAACACTAGAACTTGCACGTCAAGGTAAACAGTACCTGTATTTGAGTATATAAACGTATAGGTTATCAAACAAATAAATAACATGACTACTTCTTAATAATTTTTACAATAAATAGCGCTTAGTTATTGTTGAATTGCAGCAGAGTTGGATCCAGCAGCTTCAGGGCCTCGCGACCCTAGTGTGCTTACGATGCAGGCGGATCATAGGAGCACTATGCTATGGGATGTCCAGGTTATTGAATTTACCCTTTTTGAATTTATATGCCTTAATACTTTAACTTTAAGCTAACATAATATTTGCGTTTAGGTGTCCGACACGGAGACCCTATACACCAGGCATCCCGATTCAGAACCGTGGGCGATCACTAATCGTCCCGTACCTTCAGCTTGCGAGGTTGTATGACTTCCACCTGATCGCGTACGAGAGAGTCGATCGGGCACTAGTCACGGCTTTAGTCGAGCGGTAGCGCCAGGAGACTCATACCTTCCACCTACCTCTAGGTGAGGCTATCTTCACATTACTTGACGTAGCTGTGCTTACACGGCTTCCCATCGAGGGACATGCCGTGTGCAACGATGGACGCCAATTCAAAAGCTGGCAAGACAAAGTCCATAGATTATTAGGACTCCGACCTCCGGCAGAGGTAACCAAAGGGAGTAGCCTGCGCGTAACATGGCTTGCGTAGAACTTCTCGGACCTCCCTAAAGGTGCTGATGACGCCACCATTGAGGGCGTATCTCTCATATCTGATTGGTGCTGTCTTGTTCTCCGACAAGACTGGCAACCGAGTACAACAATTGTACTTGACGTTACTTGATGCGCCATGAGAGGTCATATCCGAGTACAGCTGGAGTTCGGCAGCCCTAGCATATCTGTACAGGAGACTTTGTGAAGCTTCACGGAAGAACGTGAAGGAGATCGCTGGGCCCCTCATTATTCTGCAGGTAATAGTAAGTTTACATGTTACCGTTTTGTTCCTTTTATTTAATGTTTTTGTGTTTCTTTAACTTACTTATAATTGTAATTCATAGCTTTGGGCATGGGAGCATGTTCTCATTGGTCAACCGATGAGGAATGTGGGACGTGGTGCATTTGCGCCACCAATTCTTCCACCCCCACATGTGCCATATGGATCGCGGTGGTCCTTTGAAAGATGAACAAAGACCCACACAGGATCGGGCATCGGGTTCTACCCCGATCAAATCGATCTACTACGATCTGACCAGGTAACAACTTCACTACAGCTTGTTTTGTAACTATCACATTGTGTAATTTATTAATTGAATTTTCACGTTTAGTTTCGATGGGATCCTTACCCCGCTGAGGCATACGCTGCATTGCCTCAGCACTCAGGCATATTGTCAGGGGCGTGGAGAGCATCTGTACCTCTGATCTGCTTCGACATAGTCGAAGTGCATCTCCTTGAGCGCGTACTGCGCCAATTTGGGATGGTACAGGGCATCCCGCCGCCATGTGACACAGAGGCGGAGCTCCGTCACTCTCGCAAGGGTCGGGATCCCAAGAAATGGCTCGAGATCAACTGGCGCCATGTCGCTCGTTGGGAGCACAGGCTAGAGCTGCTTGCCCAAGGTGCGTCGATCGAGGCTGTAGGCGCACCTACTTCGGCGGATTACATGCCGTGGTTCCTCTCCATCACTCGTCAATGGATGATGTATCATGGCGACAGCCCAGTACGCTCCCGCAGCACCGACGATGACAAACTTTGTAAGTATTCTTCAACATTGATTATTATCCATAGAACTTACACGTTATACATTTCATTAATACTTAAGTCTTACTGCAGGCACAAGGCATTGCATCAGTCATCAACTCCTTCCAAAATGAGCCCGTACGGGAGATTGCCCAGGGCATACTCCTAGGGACGCAGTTTCAACACTTCATTCCGGAAGTGACTGCGCTCCACAGTACTATGTACGAGTACGGGTCATCTCCTCATCCTGTTGATGTTCATTTTGAGGAGGTTGACTTAACGTGCCCGGACTACGGTGCCGGGTCCTCACGCGGTGCCACATCATCACAGTATCAATGACCTCCTCTACCCGAGCGTCATGCGACGACCTCTTACTATCGTAGGAGGCGTCGTAAACCGTCACAGTTAGACATGGTACATGAGGAGGATTAGCAATAGAATATTGTTTGTATATATTGAACATTTGTACATACTCTATTTTTGTAACATTTGGTCTTTTGTGTATAAATTGTAACATATATGTAGATGTATATATTTTTATCGTATTGTCATATGTTTATTATGAATGAAATGATGTTAGGTACTCAGAGTTTTCGACGATGAATCATTCCGCCAAGAATGCAGTATGAATTTAATAAAAAAAACAAACAATCATATTCAAATAGGAAAAATGCTCTTGAAAATTCTACACAATTTCATTCATGTTCAACGAATACATATCAAATTACATAGTTCATTCGTTAACTTAAACCACCGAAGATAACTAAGATTGCTTCTTAAACTTTCTCATAATCCTTTCAGTCTCTTCTTTCCTATGTGTCATATCATCTATTTGTCTCTTGAGATTACAATCCTCATCTTTAAGCTCTTGTTTTTCTTTTTCAAGCCGTATTATTAGGTGTCTCTGCCATTTGGTACCCTCCCGATCAATCCATCTAAAGTATGTGCATCATAATCCTTCAACCAAGTAGAAAGGACAAGCAACAAAATCACGCCCAGGATCGAAGTCGCTCCAATCACAAACCTCTTCAACACAATGCTCCTTTGACATCTACGGAAGACATATAATATAGTAACGTAAGTAAACTTTCAAAAATAATGTTAACATTTCTAAATTGAGAGTAAGACTAACATAATACCTTATGTTACCTTTAAAAATTGATTCAATAGAACAAGAATGATGTAGATTGGATATAATGAAGTAGGGAAATGATGGAGTTATTTATAGAACATCATTACAACGGCTATTTTCAAGTTCGTAACGGCTAGTTTAATTCGTACAAAATAAATAAATAAATAAAAGGCATAAGTCGCTGTTCGCTGTTAGTAACAGCGACTTATGCCTTTTATTTATTTATTTATATTTTTGTTCTTTCGCTGTTAATAACAGCGATTTAACCCGAGCCTAGGTTTGGATATACGGACGCTTATTTTGAAAATTAAGTTTTTACGAAGCTAATTTTTGAAATTAAGTTGTTAAATGATCTTATTTTTTTCAAATTTTCATCGCATGAGAGTATCTGATTTATTTGGGCTGAACTGGGCCGGGTAGTTCAAGATTGGGTCACTTTCGCACCCTAACTCGAGTGAGAACCCAAAACTCAAACAAAAGCACAAATCAGACACCACCAGTCGCCAAAACTCCCAGTGAGAAAGAACGATGCAGAGATTTTGTTCAAAGCTTCGAGCTTTGGCTCATCTCAAACCTCCTTCTACTTCTTCATCTTCCCTTAACCGCTTGTACCAGTCATCTAATTTCCAGCGCCCTTTTTCAGCTTTCTCTTCGATTTCTCCCCAATCCAACTCCCATTTCAATTCACCCATTACTTCTTTAGTGCTAATTAGAAATGGGGGTTCCTGCTCCTTCTCCTTCTCCCTCTCCCCTTCTTCTGTAAGTTCTTTATTTTGTTTCATGGATTGCTTTTTATAATGAAATTATGTATATTTGTGGATAATATACAAGTTTTGATGTGGGTTTCTTTCCTTTTGATTGCTGTGTTTTGATGAGTGATGTTTGACATTTTGATTTAAGACTTGTTTGTGGGGATAGTTTGTAACATGATTATGAATCAATGGAAATAATGTTAAATTTGATGTGGGTTTCTTTCCTTATGATTGCTGTGTTTTAAGGATTGATATAGGGCAATTTGATTTGAGAAATACTTTTTGGGGATAATTTGTAAAATGATTATGAATCAATGGAAAGTATGGTAATGCTTATAATTGCTATGTTTTGATGGAGATGAATGATAATATGATTTAAGATCATTTATTTGGGGATGCTTGTGATTAGTGAATTAGTGGAAAATATGTCAACATTTGATCTGGGTTCTTTTCTTTTTGACTGATTTTTGTCAGTGAATGATAAGCTTTTGATTTAAGTCTTTAGGCTGCTTTCTTTTTGATGGATGAGAGTTGTGATTTGGTGTATTTTGGTTAATGTGGTGATTAGTATGCACAAGTGAGGAACTTTTCAGCTAAATCTAAGGAGAAGAAATGGAAGAAGACTACTCCAGCTACCTCAAGAGTCAAGAAGATCAAGATCAAGGGCTATTCGTAGGTTAATCTTGTCCCTATCTTCAATTTTAGATGATATGTTGTAAGTTTTTGAAATGAGGCGGGCAATTGGCATTGGTTTGTCTTGATCAGGTCATATAAAGGAAGGTTCAGGACTTTAAATGACGGGACAATTAGGCGATGGAGGGAAGGCAAGCGACATAATGCACACTTGAAGGTACATGTGCTTTCTTTTTATGCCATTTGGAGCTAAGCTGCTAAATTTAGCTTACATCTACAGAAAAATATGAATGATTCATCTATGTTGCAGTAATATCTGATGTTTGCTTCTCAAACAATTGTTAAGTAGATGTCTGTCTGCTAGCTTAGTGTTACTACTCATTAGTATCCTTCATTGTATAGGATTTTCAATTGATCCTCTTGAGAAGATATATTGTTATGAAATCTTGCCTCCGGAAAATTTCATTTGTGTCTTTGTATGTTTATTTTCTAGTAATTTCTTTTCCAGCTTGTCTAGAATCTAATCCTAGTAAGAATTAACAGAGTGGTGCATAGAGTAGAGGGGGTGGAGTATTAAGGCATTTTTCTTTAAAAGCAATTGTCTGAACAAGACTTGGGTCCATCTATATTGGTAATGAGGTATTTGAAGTTCAAAGCAAAGGTTATAAATTATTTCTAAAGCTCAATGATCACCATGTGTATTACTCTACAACAATAATGTTAAAGCCTTAGTCCTAAAAGATTAGTTGGCTATTATAATAAAACATATAGATTTCATGTATGTTTGGCAAAATAGCTTATTAGGAAATTTTGGGTTGAGTGGTCAAACCAAATGCTAGTGTTTGGTGAATTAGTTGGTTGAAACAACTTATTGTTATGAATAAATTGTTTTAAACAAGCTGCTTATGGAAGTAGGTTTAAAATCAGTTGGTCAAATCAACCAATGTAATTAGGTAACAACTATTTGCCAAACACCCTCATTCTTTCATTTGTATAGGTGCTTAAGGAGTTATGATCTTTAGCCCAACCAATTTAACCTTGTTAGTGATATTTTCAGAAAATAAGTAATAAAAAATAGACCAAGGGGTTTTAAACTTCTTCTCTAGTAGAAGTAAGAATCAATATTAGACTTACTGGTGGATTTGTCATGTTGCAAATGCATGCATAAGAACGGGAGGAAGAAGAGCATGAGGGATGCTGAAATACAATTGTGTGAAAAGCCTGTCTGATGGTTTTGTTGCATCTTGATGAGAGGAAAACTGTCTATTTTTGGCTGCCTCAAGCTCTAGTTTGAGTTATCTTCTATTCTTATTCTCAAAGGTTTAAAGGAAGCCTTTGCCTGTTCTTTAAATCCTTTAATCATTCTTTACAAATTGTGTGAATAGCTTTAATAAGATAAGATATCCTATTAGGTTTGGCGAGTTATTGACCATGTCTACCCAAATTGTCTATGGTCTTTTAATTTATACCCAGTTATTCTGTTCTTTTTGACGGGAGAGGGGAAGTCTAGATTAGCATTGAGTCTTCAGATTCATGGAATGATATATCATCCTTGAAATTTGACTATGTGGTGGCCTGGTGAGTTGTTTTAGCTGAATAGCATGTTCTTCAGGCAAGATTAATGGTTTGTGCAGATTCCTCTCAGAAAAAAAATAATCAAGAATGCTGACAAGACATGCCTGGGAGCAAGCTTCATGGAAGAGGACGACTTCATAAGTTTCTTTTTTCCTCGCTATCTTAAAAGGTGTCAGGAGGCCATTTGTCACTTGCTTCAATATAGAGAGTGAACAGATATTCTAGGCATAAAAAGGGGTCAGTAGTGTAGCCATTCACGAGGATAGAAGAGGAATAGAGGATATACAATTCAATGATCTTTGATGTTCACAAAATTATTATCAAAGCCAATTATGTGTTGGGACTTTTGATGAATGTCATTTAAGTTTGTTAAAGACCTTTTCAACATGACTTTTGAATTTTGATGCAAACCAAACCTTTCTTACCTTTTTTTGTTGACAAGGGAGTGGATGACTTCAGTTGCAAACTTTGCCTGAACCTTTTTCTGCTAGCATTGGGTAGATATGTTTCATGTGGCCAACTTTGCCTGAACCTTTTGAACAATATTCTTTACTTTCGGAGGAAGGGGAAGCCTATATAAGGACTGCGTGTTACAATCTATGGAATAGAAGATTGTCCTCAGCAAACATCATGGATAGTGTGGTGGGTATTTTTGTAAAGAAGAGGAGTAATCTTTTGTTAAGATGAATGATTTTTCCACACTTGTAACAAAAAACGATACTTTTCATAGAAATGCATGTTTGGACTTGGAGGAGGCTTCACCGAAGAAAATAACTTCAATGGCAAAGAGGAGTGGTGAAAGATTTCTGGACGGATGGCTGCATAAAATTACGAGTGGAGAGTAATTTTAGGCAAATATTAAAGAGGGAGTCGTCGTGTCGGTTTCACTTCCTAATGCCTCCGATGGGAAACATAGGGTTAAACACCAAGCCATGTTTGTCCTCGATTATTTGTGCTTGTCATATTGGACTCCGGTTGCTTAACATTGCTACGCTGTGTTCAAACTGTACAATGTAGTCTGTTCGTCATCTACAACTTCGAGTACTTATCAGTTGTCTAAATGTCGTCTACGTAGAATTGTTCTGTGCAATTAACTTATTATATCATCGACTGTTTCCTTGTCTACTATTTAAAATTTGTTGCATTTCATTCTCATTATCTCTCTATCCCGAAATACTTTACTGCATCTTTATTCAAGGTCATTTAGGGATCACATTAAATCAAAACGTGACATACTATCTCGGAACAAAGGGAGGTATGATTTCGTATGAAGTTGATAGATTATGTTGTTTAATGCAGTCAAAGAAAGCTAAAAGAAGGCTAAGAAAACCAGAGATCGTGCATTTGGCTTACGCAAAAGTGATGAAGAAGCTCAACTTTTGTGCAAATTTATGAAAACTGTATGCAAAAGATGCTGATGTTCGTAACGGATATCATGTGTGGAGGTAGTTCATCCTTCTTGAATACTAGTTTAGTGTATTTTGTTCTAAACTCCAAGATCTAGTTAGCTACTCCTGCCTTACTGTCCTTCGAGACGTCTTTTTTTCGTGTTGCTATCGATCATTGTATGATTTAAAACAGATTTTAGGCAATCTGTAACAGAATTTTGGAGTGATCCGTGGAAGTTGCAGATTAAGGCTCCTAATAAGGCCACCTTTTTCCGAGGCTTCTGTTCTTTGTGGATTGATAGAATTAGACAAATGATGAAGGGAACTCTAATCCTTTATCTTTGTATTGTTTATTTACCATCATAATTTAGAATGTGTCTTAGATTTCAAAATTCATTCTTCCTTACTCTTGTATTCCTTCTATTTTCTGTACAAGCAGGAGTAAAGCAGCAAGTAGCAAGTAGCAACCCATTAGCCTAGATTGAAATTTCTTCTACTTTTTGTTGTTTTGTATTCACCCTTACATTTTATTCTTTTTTTGGGTTTTTTGATGGGTTTTTTTTTTTTTTTAAATTTTAAATAGATATAATTATTTTTTTTGGTATAGGGTAGGTTGAGGAAGGGGGTTAGAGAAGGGAGCTGTGCTGGTAAAAATCGAACTCGAGACTTTGCTATTAAATAGTAATATATGCTCCAACTGAGATTTTACACCTTGAAAGGGAAAAGTAGTGAGAAAAGAGCAAAGAAAATTGCACTTGTATTATGCTACCTTTTCAAATCATAGTCAATAGGAGTAACATTGAAGATAGTTGAGACATGAGAGTCAATTGTGAAAAAGGATACAAGTAAGAAAATAGAGTATTCCAAAATCTAGATGAAGACAGTATGAATGTTGTGCAATGCATATGGGCCATGGTGGTGGTGTGTGGAAAATTTGAATAAAATAAGATTATTTAACAAATTAATTTCAAAAATAAGCTCCGTGAAATTTTAATTTCTAAAATAAGCGTCGGTACATCGAAACCTAGGCTTGGTATAAGTCGCTGTTAGTAACAGTGAAAGAACAAAAAAAATAAATAAATAACAGCCATAAGTCGTTACTAACAGCGACTTAAAAAAATTTTTTTTTTTTCAAGTTGCTGTTAGTAACAGCGACTTAATGAATTTTAAGTTTTCAGTTCTCAGTTATTTCCTTATTCCAACCTACGAGATTAAGGAGTTGATTAGTTAACCTTAAAGTCGCTATTACTAACAGCGACTTATGACTTTAAATTTTTTTTTTTTTTTTGTCTTTCGCTGTTAGTAACAGCGACTTACTCCAAGGCTAGGTTTGGATGTACGGACGCTCATTTTGGGAATTAAGTTTTCACGAAGCTTATTTTTGGAATTAAGTTGTTAAATAATCTTATTTTATTCAAATTTTCGTGGTGTGCGTCTCTATGTCACCGGGCCGAAAGAATAAAATCAATTACTAAGTATCATGACCACTCAGATAATTTTTGTTTATTGCAGGTAGGTAGAGGAAAGAGGAAGGATTAGGTGAAAATTGAGTCTAGAATCTTAGAATGTAGTACATAGTTTTTAATTGAGACAAGATTTGATGCTTTTAATAGATATTTAAAATTTATTTTTTTAATGACAGTCATGGAACTTAAATCAATTAAGGGACAAAATGTGTGTCAAAACATAAGAAGGATAAGAATTGGGTTTTGTTTTAATTGAAGAGCAAGTATCATTTTTCATATTCTCATTCAGTCTCTTCCTTTTTCAACCCAACCTATAATCATACGTGTGTGATATTTAAAGTGTTTTTGCAAAAAAAAAGTGGAAAAAAAAAAAAGAAAAGTGAATTGAGTTTTCCTTTTTCTATATTTCATATTTCATAAAGTATGTATACAAGTTAAAAATTATATTTTGTCTCAATTGAGATATGTACTTGTTTTTCAGAAGAAGTCGTGTGTATAATTTTTATTGCACCTTTCTTTTCTCTTGACCGACTCAACATAAAAAATAATATGTAGATAAGTTTTGCACACCCTATCCAAATACCATAGATCCATAAATAAAATAGAGAATAATAATTAGTGAGGAGTGAGTATTGAGTAATAAATGAGTGGTGAAGCGTTTGCAAAGATTTTAGCGGCTTTATTTATTTTTACGATATTTTTTAAAATGGGGCCTTTCATTAAATCATTTACAAACAAATTATTTAATGCTATGTTTGGGAATGATGATTTCATTTGAAAATATAGATTTAACTCAAATTTATTATTAGGCAAATAAAAAATTTTCAAATTTGTATTTGAGTCAAATCTACCATTGTTATAATAATAGTTAAAGATGAGGATTTGAGAATAATTTTTCAAACCCTGTCATTCTCAAATTCTTCATTAATGATTTCATAGTTGAAATCTACAATTTAAAATAAAATATTTGTTCCCAAATGCAACCTAAAAGTGTTCCTCAAAAATAGACCAGAATATTCAATATTTGAGACTCATGTTTTTGAAGGCCCTAAACGATGGGCCACCCGAAATATGCTAAAACTGGTTCAGCCTATTACCTAATGGTCGAAATTTTAAGGCTAACTTTATTAGAATTAGACCCATTATTATGAGCAAATCTAGACTTAGAAAATAATAATACAAATTAAAATTATAAATTTTTTTTTTTTTTGAACTCATCTGTCTTTGGAATAAGAGCTGATAAAAATAATGTGATTTTGGGAGAGGATGATGCGGATGACTTTGGACTTTTTGGAAAAGGTGACAACTAAAATGGGGTTGTATGGGAAAGAAGCTTATTGGTGAATGGTGGATTCCCATTACCCATCAATGTTTAATGTCAAAAAGCATTAATCATCCTTGGATGGATATGTTAATGTTGTTTCAACTCAAAGAAAAAACAACAAGAAAAAATACAAGTAAGTGCATAAGATTATTCTAATGGTACAGTTTTGCATACTTCCATCTAGACCTGGGAAAACGGTCGGTCGGTCGGGTTTTGGGTCGGATCAATTTCGGTCGGGTTATTTTCGGGTCGGGTCAGTTTCGGATCAGGTCAGTTTCAGGTCGGATCACTCTGGGTTTCGGGTAGGTTCGGATTGACCCAACGGGTTACCATAAAACATTAGAATATCCAATCGACTAATTCAACATAAAAAAAATCATTAAAATGTCTAAAAATAATCATTAGAAAAATTACATGTACGATTTTCAAAAAATAGTTGGTATGTCAGGTTCATTTAAGTGCAAGAAAAATAGGGGAATTAATACTTATTTTGAAAGACTTGTAAGATACGCGCTTTATAAAAGTTATTTTGTTTATTATAATTGTAACGTTAGATAAAAATGACGTAAAATTATCTTCACAATATTGGAAAGATATACAACTAACTAAGTACTTATTTCGTCTTATAAGATACGCGTTTTATAATTTAGGGTAGCGACATTCGTTTTTTGAAAAGCTCATTCAAACGTGCGAAACGTTCGTATAAATTATATTGATTTGCTTACTGAAATATAGAAGAATTAAAAACTCATTTGACTGATTTAACAAGATACATGTATTCAATTAAGATGATTATAACGTCCTGTTTTTAAAGAAAAATAATTACGATGGCTAAAAAGACGTTAAATACGTGTTTTTTGAGATCTATTGATGAGTTTTAGGGTTCAAGTGATATACTCAATATGTTGAGATACTTTGAAAACTAAAATTTTATTTGAAATGAATTCTAACATTGAAATTACTCTAAAAATTGATATTAAATCGGTCAAAACGGGTCGGTTTCCGGTCGGGTAATTATCGGGTCGGTCATGTTTCGGATTAAGTCGCTTTCGGGGTCGGTCGGGTTCGGGTTTTGTCGGGTCGGGTCCCGGGTTTATTTTCGGGTCGGATCAAATTTTCCCAGGTCTGTTCCATCCCACAGGACCACACACTAAGGCTGAAAGGGGTTGGCGTGCCAGTTTGGAGTTTGGACTAGTCCCTTTGTCCCTCCCATAACGTATTATTTAACCCAGAAGGCTCTTGAGGGTACAAAAGAGTTTCTTTGTTAGGCTGGTTGAGTAATGGTAGTGACTTCGTGTCTATGAGTGGGGAGTATACTTGATATCCTACTCGGAGAATGATGTGAATGATGTTGAATCAGATATCTGATATCCAATTCAATCCGATTTGGATATAAAAAATTTTATTCTTATTATCATCGAATATCCGAATTTACTTATAGTATGCGGATATTCGATATCCAACTACACAAAAACTTCGGATACTTGAATATCTGAATCTCATTCAGGTCATCAAATAGTTTTGTTTTAACCATAGAGTAGGGAGTGGTAGAATAATCATATAAAATGGAAAAATATAGTTTTCAGGGTTGAAATACCACTTAGAATCTTAGACTAAGTAAATTTAAATAAATCTTGATCTCAATTGGATTACATATGTATACGAATATGAGACTTTTTATGATAGAAAGTTTAATGAAGGGATATAGTAAATGTTTATGATTTTGAATCTTGTGAAGTACAAGTACTCACTTTTTGTTTTTATTTGCCATATTTTTTATTTTGAATTGTTATATAATTTTGCCTCATTCTCTTATTTGAAAATAATTTCTGCCATTTTTTAAGATTTCATCTATATATTTCAATTCTCATTCAATACTATTCACACACTTTTATTTGCTTTCTCATCTATTTTAAATTTCTGATTTTATGGAGTAATATATATACGATATACTCTCTTTACAAATTGCTTTATAATTTAACACAAATCATGAATTTTTATATCAAAATTGTTCTTCAATCATGATTACTTATAAGACATGACTCAAAATTGAACATGGTGCCATAATCTCATAATCACTTTAAAGTCACTTTTCTTTCCCTTGTTTAGACTTTTCTTATTGATCCATCATTTTTAAAACAAATACAATGGTATTATTAAGCTTCGCAGTCCTTTTCATTTTGTCGTCATTTTTTATATAATAAATTTTCAAGATTGCCTCTGACTACTTTTCAAACCTTTAATGTCTAATATTTGTCTAAAAACTCTCTCCGAACACTTATTGAACTAAAACAAGCTAAAACTAAAAATCGTTAATTTCAAAAAAAAATGCTTGTGTTGAAATTTGATACATATTCACTCTTTTAGCCAAAATTTTTGATAGGAAAATCACATTACTGCAATGTTTGCAGCATTAGAACTTAGACTTAAAGATCTTTCCAATGATATATCATATGCCTAATTCCGATAACTAAGCGAGAAATGACGATCGTTTAAAGTTTGTTTGTGCTGAAATTTGATACATGTTTAATCTTTTGGGAATAACTTTTTATAGAAAAATCTTATTAATGCAAGGTTTGCATCATTAGAAACTAGACTTCAAGTGCTTTCCAATGACATATTATATGCCTGATTCCAACAACCGATTCTGGTTGCACGGTTTACGAGACCATACCGCGGTCTGGTATTCATTTCTCGCTCGCGACTGGATGTTAGAAATCGCTGCAAACTTTATGTGATATTCATTTATCACTCGATTGTCAGAATTGGGCATATAATATGTTGTTGGAAATCACTTAAAGTCTAGTTTTTAATGACGCAAACCTTGCATTAATAAGATTTTTCTATAAAAAGTTATTCCCAAAATATTGAACATGTATCAAATTTCAGCACAAACAAACTTTAAACGATTGTCATTTCTCGCTCGATTATCGGAATTAGGCATATAATATATCATTGGAAAGATCTTTAAGTCTAGGTTCTAATGCTGCAAAAATTGCAGTAATGTGATTTTCCTATCAAAATTTTTGGCTAAAAGAGTGATCATGTATCAAATTTCAACACAAAACGTGTGATTAGGTTTATTTTCCTATTTAAAAAAAACTGTTTTCTTTAATTAAATTAATATTTTTTAATTTAATTTTTATTAATAAATTTAGATAATGATGGTTGATTTTATAATTAAAAATAGATTTAAAGGTATTTTAGTAATTTCATTAAAAAGGGGTGGCGGTATAATAAAAAAGGTAGCGAAGTTTAAGAATTGGTTAAATTGATCATAATTCACAAAATAATATATTCTCTCCTATTTAGCTAAATGTCAAACATATTTAGTAATACGCAATTTCTATCATCAATTAATAAATTTAATTATACATAATTAAAAATTATAATAAATTAATATTAATAATTTTTATATTAAGACGAATCAAATAAAATTCTAGAAGACTATATTATAAGTTATAGATTTTAACAATCGATGAGTACACATAATTAATTACTTAATATTGGGTGCATGTGACGAGGAATTGTTTAGTCCTAATCTCAAATAAGTTATCATTGGATTGTTTCGAAAGTGCGGATTAATAATGACAGAGAAGAAGACAAAATGGACAAGCAAAGTAAGTCTAACAAACATACAAATCGAATTGGGATTCCAATCCAATCCCATTTCTTTCGGGTTTTTTTTTATTGATTAATTATTACATAATGGGTTAAAGAAAAAGGAAGGTTAAACGAAAATTAAATTTATGATTTTTTTCGAAAAGTTATATTTTTTCTGCTTTTTTAAACGTTTTGATTGTTTTTTAATACTATTTATCAACTACTTTTAATTTGTAATTTATTCTTAATCTATAAATTAACATATAGTTAAATGAGATCTTGTTTAATTCATCTCAACATAAAGTGTATAAATATTTATTTTTTTATAATTTTTAAGTATGCACAATTAATTAGAAATATTAAAGATCAAAATTAGTGCATTGACAAATATGTAAAAAGCACATAAGACATTTAAAATAAAACAAAAAAAAAGATGAATTTTAATTCTATTTTTTAATCGTCTTATTCATTTTCTTTAGCTTTCTATTTCGTCTTATTCATTTTCTTTAGCATTGTTCTTACACTAATTTTGAGTATCCTATGAGGATTTTGTCACCAAATGCCACCATATAAAATACTCCTTCCTATTCATATTATCCAATGCAATTATTCAATGCTTAATATTTCTTATTATACATAATGAAATATTATAAAAAGTAAATATTAATAATCTATGCGTTGAAACAAATCAAATAAGATCTCACTTGACTATGTTCTACTTTATAGATTAAAAATAAAATACAAATTAAGAGTAATAAGTGAATAGTGTCAAAAACTAAATTTCCTATTATCTAATAAAATGGAGTACAACCTAAAAAATTGTCATTCACATTAAACCCTTCATCTTTGTATACAAAAAATATCCTTATCTATCCTTTTTTAAAAAATTGTACTCCATATACTTGTGATTTTCTTTTCAAAATATAAGTTTTAAGTTAGGTTTAGGGTATGTTTAAATTGAGTGTAAATATTTAAAAGGGAAATAAAGTCAAATTGATGAAATAAATGCAAATAGAGATGCATTTGAAGTAATTGAAATAGTTGTGAAAAATGTAAAAAGAAAATGATTCCCCCTATTATGGAGGTAATACATTCCCCTACCCTCCTTTAGGATAAATATTTATCTAAAAACTTAAAAGCTCTTTATTTTTCATTACTTTACAACCATTTTTTCATCTCTACAACAATCAAATTTCACTAATTTCTCATTTAACAACTTTGTTTTCTTATTTTGACTTTTTTTACCCCTTAAATATTTACATCTAATCCAAGCATGTCTTTTGTAGTGAAAATTAAAGTCATATAGGTATATATATAGTACTCCTGAAATTAGAGCGTTAATGAAATACTTCTATAACAAATATTTTGCAAGATTATATCATATGTTTGCCTATTTCTGTAAATGACTAGTATTCTATCAATGAATTTTACTTACAGCAATAAACACATATAGTAATATTAAAATTTTATTCTTATAAAATTTTTTTTGATCTCTAATTACCATTTATTAATTAATAGAAAATATAGGCATTAAAGGATATATAGAACACCATTATCTAAATTAATGAAGTTAATAATTGTCATCAAATCATATACAAATATACATGATTAATACCTATTTAGAAGTATTTCCATTCTAACTCCTTTATTATAATTGAGCAGATAGTATCTCTATCTCTAAGAGTAGAAAGAATATCATTTTTCTTTCCATAAAATTTTTTGTTGCCACAATAATATTAACTTTGTTTTTATTTGTTCTTATCATTTATTTTTTTTCACAGATTTTAATGTAAATTTAGAAGTCAAATAATTTTAATTATGAGTTTTTAAAATTTCTAGAAAATTATTTAGAAAATATAAATTAAGAGGTAAATTTGTTTTTTCATATTGATCAATAAAATCATACTTAAAATTTAACATTAAAATTCGTAAATTTTAACCTAAGCAGTACTCTCTCCATTCTTTTAAGTTTGTCCACCTTACTATAACGGATAGTTTCAAAAATTTGTCCACTTTAGAATACTTTTCATTTTTGGAAATCTTTTTTCCCCAATATACCCTCATTTCTCTCTCTCATACCCTTATTTCTCTAGTATATTCACTCTATCACTCCTTTTTTGTTCTTTAAATTTTGTTTTATTTTAATTTTTCTCTCTTATACTTTCAATACGATTATTACTTTACACCACTATCTAATTAAAATAATATCCACTACAATAAAAAATTTTATTTTACTTAATAAATGTAAAAAACTCAAATTGGACAAATTTAAAAGAACGGAGGGAGTGGTATTTTATTTGTAGAATAGACTATACAACCAATATTCAGCTGTAAATCCCCCCAAAAAATACAGAATTTATTCATTCTGTTATACTCCTATGTCTCAAGTCTCAACCCACCTCCTTGTCTCAATCCCTCTAAAAAAGTGCCTTTTCTTTTCACACTTCCCACCATCTTCTTCATTCTTCACCTTCCATTCTTCTTCTAGAAACTGCACCTTCTTCCTGAAGCTCAACAAAAATGGCGACACTTTCAGATATAGGCGTTTCAGCATTCATAAACATACTTACTGCTTTTGCTTTCTTACTTGCATTTGCACTTCTCAGAATTCAACCCATTAATGATAGAGTTTACTTCCCTAAATGGTACTTTAAAGGCCAAAGAAAAGACCCTGCTTCTACTAACTTTGTGGGTAAATTTGTTAATCTTGATTTTAAAACTTATTTCACTTTCCTTAATTGGATGCCTCAAGCTCTTCAAATGTCTGAAAATCAACTCATTCAACATGCTGGCCTTGATTCTGTCGCTTTTCTCCGCATTTACCTTCTTGGGTACTTCCTTTTTGAATTATGCTCTTTAATTTTGCCCCTTTTTTTGTTTTGTTTTGGTGTAATTTTAGCAGTGTATTTTTTTGTTGGGTCATTTGTATTAGTCATTAAGTAATTGGGTTTTCCATATTGAATTGTTTTATGTGTATTTCTTTTTCAATTCCTTATTGAATTATATTCTTAGATTTTTCTTTTTTAATTTGTTTTTGGTAATTTTGTTGTAATTTTAGTAGTGTATTTTGGGTCATAAAGATTTAGACTTTGCTATTGTAGTATTGTATAAGTCATTTAGCAAATGGGTTTTCCCCAATTGAATTGTTTATGGGTAGATCTTTTTTCACTTCCATCTGAATTACACTCTTCAGTTTTGCATTTTATTTGTTTTGGGTGTTTTTGGTGTAGTTTTAGACAGTGGTGTTTTTTGGGTCTTAAAGACTTGGACTTTGCTATTGTATCAAAGCAATTGGGTTTTTCCCAAATTAAATTATTTTTTGGGTGGTATTGTATAGAAATTTTAGAATTTGAAGCTTTTCATTGCATAGATTTTAATTTGAATTGCCTTGTTTGGTGTATTAATGTAAATTCAGTAGTATGAATGTGTTGATTTCAGAACTGTTCATACTGTTTCTGGCTTAAGTTTAAATATTGCTTTTGACTTTAATTATGTTTGGTAGATAGGGATGGGTGGATTTTTGGCTTGCTGGCTTTTTATTTGTTTAATATTTTGGAATTATGAACTTGATAAAGATAGATTGCACTCAATTGTTTGGGACTGTATTCATAAGTTTGCTCAATGCATTGTTGTCATGGTTGCTTATTTTACATCATACCAAAAAAATTCTCACTTCGATTTGTGCAATGTTGCGAATTTAAAAGGACAGAGGAGCATTGTTGTGTTGCTACTTACTACTTCTGAGTAATTTTGGAACTTCGAATTTTGTCATTATTAGTGATGACTTGATGAAGTCACTGTGTTGTATCAGTTTTTATGTTGACTTCCACTTGGTTGAGTCAATGTCACAGCTAATCTCCTTGCGAATCACAGAGAAAATTGAATTTGGTTGGCTTTTGGCCATTTTCGGGCCATTTTGCGCGAATTGAGAGTTCAAAAACAAATTAGTTGGTGAAATATGTTACAATAGTCGAGTCTTTCAATTTTGAGACAAGTTTTCCCCAATCCTCCTTTTTTCTAATATTTGAGTTGAACTACTCTGAGACCTCTTTACGTGTATGGTTATTTTTACCGGTGGCCACTTCTATGAACTGACGGCCTAAATCCTTCCCAAGATATGATCCCATTGAAGGCTGAAGTTTTCTTGATAAATTTTTGTCTGATGCCTGATTGTGTCTTAACATTATCGGTTTAGACTCTAGAGCTTCTTTAAGCGTTAAAATACACATTTTTGAGCTGTGATGCATGTTTTTTATGTCATGATGTTTTGTGTTGCGTTTGCCTCTATTTCCCTTATGTGGAAATGAAATGGTCTTCTTTATGGAACCTTGTGAATAAATGTTTGATCCGCCAAGGTGTGCAAATTGCTTTTTAATTGCTAACAAGTTTATGTCTTTAGTGCTAATTGATTATAGTCTTTCCTCTGCAGCTTGAAGATTTTCATCCCCATGATGGTTTTAGCTCTTCTTGTACTGATACCGGTCAATGTTTCTGGTGGAACATTGTTTTTCCTACGGAAAGAACTGGTTTTGAGTGATATTGACAAACTTTCAATATCAAATGTTCCTCCTGAATCATATAGGTGAGATTGAGTGTCAATATTTTGTTCTTTGGTGCCATTTTTAGTCTTCTCGTTATTGAATGGACTGAACTACCAATAAATATCATGATCACACTACTTGTTTTTGGTTTTGGGGTGCAACTTTTACATAAGCTGTGCATCACTGACGTAGCCGTATATTAATGGGTTCTTCGAAGTCGAGAAATTATGTTTTGCAATTTCATTAAACTGCATTCGTCTTATTGAATGGAGATTGACTCGAACTACTGAGGAACTTTCAATCCTCGGAATTTCAGGTTCTTTGTGCATATTGCAATGCAATATCTGTTTACATTTTGGACATGTTTCATGCTTTACAAGGAGTATGATACAGTTGCATCGATGAGATTACAATTTTTGGCTTCCGAGCAAAAACGTGTTGAGCAATACACAGTAAGATTTCCTCTCCCATCCATTGTTATCTTGTTAGTGGAGATATATTTCCTGTAATTTCATTTTTTTTGATTCTGTATCGACTAAGAGTTACATATTAAGAACCCTTGATGACTATAGCTGCAATATTTTGTAGTTTTTATGTTAAATAACAGGCACTCCTTGCTCTGAAAGACGAACAATATTTCAGAATTTGCTGTTTCATGGATTCTGATTTCACCACCATTTCACTTTTTTTGGAAAAAGTAGATCTTTAGTTATCCGGTAATAGTGCTTTTTGTTGTGTTTGTGAAGGTATTAGTCAGGAATGTGCCACATGTCTCAGGGCGCTCAATCTCAGATTCTGTTGATACATTCTTCAAGAAAAATCATCGGAATACCTACCTTTGTCACCAGGTTAAAATCTTGTTCTACACCAATCAATGAGTTACAAGCCTTTTCTTCTATTATTTGTTTATTTGTGAAGAGTCTTAAACGGGCTCTCAGTTGTTGTCAATGCGTTTCATTTAAAGTTTTCGTCTTTTTAGGCTGTTTACAATGCGAACAAATTTGCCAAACTTGTAAGGCAAAGGGATAAAATCCAGAATTGGTTGGACTATAACCAACTTAAATTCGAAAGAAAGCCAGACAAAAGGCCCACAACTAAGGTAAAACTATAATGCCATATCTACAAGATGGAACTTGGTATAGTTATCGAGACGTGTGAAGATGACATAAAAATGTTCCTGTGATTGAAACTTATAAACTTCGTTTTGCATTTTTATTAGACGGGATTTCTTGGTCTTTGGGGTGAAAGAGTTGATGCCATTGACTACTACAAAGAACAACTCAAGCAGCTAGAGAAAAGAGTGAGTTATTACTGATTCCACTGGTTTCGACTTGATTCTTTTTTATTGCATGTGCATGGATTTTTCGGAATTAAGGCTTTAGCATTCTTGTTTTGCATGAAATTCTATAATATGTTTAGCAATTGACTTCGTTATTTTCGATTTTCTCGACCTTGATGACTATGAGATACATGTAGTTTATTTACACATGGGTTTAAATAAATTTTTAGATGACGATGGAGCGTCAGAGAGTTCTCCAGGACCAAAAGGCAATCCTTCCGGTTGCCTTTGTTTCTTTCAATTCACGGTGGGGTACAGCTGTATGTGCACAGACACAACAAAGTAGAAATCCTACATTATGGTTGACAAGTTGGGCACCCGAGCCTCGCGATGTTTATTGGCGCAACCTTGCCTTACCATTTGTTTCTCTCACTATTCGAAAATTTTTGATCGGGATTGCTGTCTTTGCCTTGGTGTTTTTCTACATGATACCCATTGCTTTTGTGCAATCTCTTGCAAATCTAGAAGCTTTGGAGAGAGTTGCTCCTTTTTTGAGACCTGTCATCGAAATGTAAGTATGTCTTTTCATATTTCATGATGTTTACATCAGTTCTTCGTTGGTTATACTTTTGAGTAACAACAAGTGTTGACCAAGTTTGTGTGAATCTATTGTCATTCTTTGACACGATCGTTTATATTCTTCATTTATCATTCCCATTACCTCAATGCCATAAAGTGGCTCCTTCCTTGGGTGGGAGGGTCAAATGTACGTAACCTTATCCTTGTTAATGATAAAACTAACAAAGAGGTTATTTCCAATTGACCCATGGTAGCAAACGTTACGTACAACTTACATAAATAAGAACTGCACATGATTTACTGAGTCATTTTACGTTAGTCCATTATAATCCGAAATCAAAAAGCTATAAATCTTTGGCCCATCGAAATAATGGACATATATTCTTCATGTATCAACTTCACTTATTTAGTACTTGTGATTTACGTTTGTTTGTTATCAGTTGTGATTCTTCTCTACACTCTTTGTTGATTGATTCCATGAATTTGATTGCTTGATGAACTTAATTATGTTTAACCACAGGAAAATTATCAAGTCCTTTCTACAGGGTTTCCTTCCGGGTCTAGCACTTAAAATATTCTTATGGGCTCTTCCCGTTCTTTTGATGTTTATGTCTAAGATTGAAGGACATGTGGCCTTCTCTAAACTAGAGCGTAGAGCTGCGGCAAAGTACTATTATTTCATGTTGGTGAATGTATTTCTAGGAAGCATAGTTACCGGAACCGCTTTTGGTCAACTTGATGCTTTCCTCCACCAACCACCTTCCCAGTAATTTTCTGATCCGAATCTCCTCGGTAATTTTGAGTCTCATTTTGATTCGATTTCTAAAAAAATTTATTGTTTCACGAATTTGAGGTTGATCGAGAATCTCTATTCAAGTCTTGTAATTTTTGTCATTTGTATCTCATTGTACAGGATTCCGAGAAATATCGGTGTATCAATACCAATGAAGGCTACCTTTTTCATTACATATATAATGGTGGATGGTTGGGCTGGTATTGCAAGCGAAATTCTCAGATTAAAGCCACTCGTCATTTTCCATTTGAAAAACATGTTTGTAGTGAAAACCGAGCGAGATAGAGACCGAGCTATGGATCCTGGAAGTGTTGATTATCCCGAGACTCTCCCGAGCTTGCAGCTTTATTTCCTTCTTGGGGTTGTCTACGCCGTAGTTACTCCAATACTTCTGCCTTTCATTATCGTGTTCTTTTTCTTTGCTTTCCTTGTCTATCGTCATCAGGTCGTTTTTCCCTCCTTTCCGCCTTTTATTTCTTTTGTTTTGTGCTCATTCTATATCTAAACGTATTTTGTTCTTCAGATCATCAATGTGTATAATCAAAGGTACGAAAGTGCGGCTGCGTTTTGGCCACATGTTCACAGCCGAATCATTGCAAGCCTTTTGATATCACAATTGCTTTTGATGGGACTTCTTAGTACAAAGAAAGCTCTTAATTCTACTCCATTTCTTATCGCTCTACCGGCACTAACCTTTGCATTTCATAAGTACTGCAAAAGTCGTTTTGAGCCTGCATTCAATCGATATCCTCTCGAGGTAAGGTTATCGCATAGATATAGTATCAAGTATCTTGGTAAAAATTTATTTCGAAAGATCTAAGCTTTTTTTGTTTGAAACGTCGTGCAGGAAGCGACAGAAAGGGATGAGCAAGAGCACACAGAAGGAGCCGACCAAAACCTAAAACCCTACCTTGCCGATGCTTATTTGCACCCAATCTTCCACTCGTTTGAGGAAGTCGAGTTTGAGGAAGTGAAAGTCGATGCTGTTCATGTTGACAAACACCATGCACAAATCTCGAGCCCGCCAGCTCAAGTTGAAGAAATATCCTCTTCTTCTCCCCCACACCCGCCTCAGTATTACAGTTACGAGCATGATTTCCATTCTTATAATTATTACCATCATCACGAGGCACAATCCTCGCATTATGAGCATTATTATCATGGTTAACCTTCTTTCTGCTTTACCTAGTGCGTATTAACCATCGGATATGTAGTAGTTATTAGCTAGACACTAAAAGTATAATCGGGTCTGACCGAGTTAGGAAAAGTCTCAGTCTTAGCTTCACCAATTGAACAGGATAGAAGTCGAGAGAGATATAGATCTGAGTTCACCTGTTTACAGAAACCGAAAAGGTATTTTGTTACTAATCATGAAACATTGCAGAACCATGCTTCCATACCTAGAGTCGGACCAGCTTAAAGCCGCTTAGGCCCGCAATTAAGCCCGACCATCATGTATAGGGTCTAACCCATTATGTAGCTATCATGACTCATGAGTAGTGTCTATGCTTCTTAGTTCTTACTACAATTTATAACTCCAATTATTGATCGTGTATATTGGTTTTATGATTATTTACTTATAATATAATTGATTTTTGTTTAATTATATACTTCAAATGCCAAATTGCCTCATCGAGTAGCGGTTTCGCCCTACCAACAAATATCAGCGAATCGCTACTTAGAGCAACAATTTTTTCCAAATGCTACTTTCATCTTATTTTAACAAATCACTAATTGGAGTAGCGGTTTTAATTGGAGCAGCGGTTTTATGCGTTAAACTCCTACTTGGATTAACATTTTTTGCTTCTTAGTGGGATACAATTTGCAAACTTAAGCAATGAGAAAAACAAAAACTCTTGAAGTAGCGGTTTTAATTGGAGTAGCGGTTTTTTCTTTTATAATCTAGGTTGTAAAAAGTTCCTTTTATAGCATGCTTGGATTGAGTGTAAACATTTAAGGGGAAAATAAAGTCAAACTAATGAAATGAAAGCAAATAGAGATGCATTTGAAGTAGTCAAGATAGTTTTAAAGAAGGTAAAATAAGCATGAAATAAAAATAATGAAGGAAAGAGAAGATGATTTTTCCTATTATGGAGGTAATACATTACCCCACCCTCCCCTAAGATAAATATTTACCCTACAAAATTGAGAGCTCCCTTTATTTTTCATCACTTTGTAACCATTCTGAAAATTTGAAAAAAATAAAATTGTTTAACAACTTTATTCCAAAAACAAGTTTCGTTCAAACTTTATTCTCAAAACAAGCGTTCTTGATTTCAAAGCTAGGCCTGGTGTAAACTCGCTCTTACTAACAGCGAATTAAAACAAATGGTCAAAATTTTAGTCAAGGGATATGTCGCTGTTACTAACAGCGACCTAATGTTTGACTGGTCAATAAGGTCAAGTCGCTGTTAGTAATAACGATTTCATGCGTGTTAAATTTTTCAGTTCTCCTTCTTCCTCATTTCAATTTACTTCCTCATTCAACCTACGAGATCTCCCTCTTCTTTCCACCATTAAATCAACTTCAATCCTTCAATTAATCTCATCAAATTCCAAGTTTCTACTACTAATTAGTTCTGTCATCTTCCTACATTCACTTAAGGTACTAGTTTTGTATATTTATTTTCTTTTTCCGAAAAATTAGGGTTCACAAATTCTTAATCAACTTTCACATAAATGTAGGTTCATAAACTTGCAATTTACTACTTCTTGTTGATTTACAGCTTATTGAGGTACCTTATTATTATAAATTTTTTAGTTCTTGTTGTTTTTAAAATGTATGTCATTTATAGTGGTCATATAATATCAAACTTTATGAAAATGTCAAATGTACTTGTTATTTGCCAAGATCTTCATATTGAGATTGTTTGTTCATGAATTTAATGTAGAAAATGTTTGAGTTTAATGTAGAGAATATATGAATGCAAACCTTAAATTTGAGTTTAATTTAGAGAATGTTTGAATGCAAAACCTAAATTTAATCAATGTTGTTATGTAGTATATATTTATGAACTTGATGATGATGTTGATTTTGTACGTATTGTTGTAGAAATGGCTTCATTTCGTGTGACTGTTATATGTTTTTGGAATGGTTCAATTCGATCAAGTAGTAGCAATGTTAAGTATGTTGGGGGAAGACGTAAACTGTTTGCATGCAATTCAAACATGGATTTGAATGAATTTAAACATCTTATATGCTCTAAGATTGGCATTGACACTACAAAAAGTACTGCTAATGTATGTTTTAAGTACAATATGAGTGGAGAATTATTAGCTCTTCCGGTTGAGGATGAGGAGGCTATAGATGCAATGTGGGAGTATTTAAAGTCTACCTCTATTCCTTCTTTAGAGTTATATGTAGAAGAGGTATTCAAAGTCTACCTCTATTCCTTCATTAGAGTTATATATAGAAGAGGTACCCCTAGGGTATTAAGATGTCAATGTTATAGAAACAAATGCATTCCTGAATGTAACTTCTTCTGCTCCTTCTCATACGCCCTTCCCTACCTAAGAAACCCAAAATCCCATTTTGCCATCTTCCTCTTCTCCTTCAAATGAATCCAATCAACTTCAAATTCAAGTCTCAAATGATGATACTTTTAACTTAGAAGATACAAATGAGCCTTGAGGTGATGTTAATAGTAAGAGTAATGAATTCATTGAAGCTCCTTTTGAGGACGATGTGGGTGTTGACGAGGAGGCTCTAGCTAATAACATGAGCTTAGGCAACATTCCAACAATCATTGCTCCTACACCTTATGCACTAGTTGGAGATCAACTGGCGCCATATAGCTCGTTAAGATCACAGGCTGCAGCTGCTGGCCCAAGGTGCCCCGATCGAGGCTGTAGGCGCACCTACTTCGGCGGATTACATGTCGTGGTTCCTCTCCATCACTCGTCGATGGATGACACCACGAAGTATCATCGTGGCAGCCCAATACGCTCCCGCAGCACCGACGATGAAACAGTTTGTAAGTATTCTTCAACGTTGATTATTATCCATAGAACTTATATGTTATACATTTCATTAATACTTCAGTCTTAATGCAGGCACAGGGCATTGCATCTGTCATCAGCTCCACCCAAGAGGAGCCTGTACGGGAGATTGCCCAAGGCATACTCCTAGGGACATAGTTTCAGCACTTCATTCCAGAAGTCGTTGTGCTGACACCACTATGGATGAGCAGGGGTCATCTCCTCATCATGCCGACGTTCATCTTGAGGAGGTAGACTTAACGTGCCTCGACTATGGTGCCGGGTCCTCACAGGGTGCTGGATCATCACAATATCAATCACCTCCCCTACCCGAGCGTCATGCGACGGCCTCTTACTATCGTAGGAGGCGTCGTAAACCGTCACAGTTAGACAGGGTACAGGAGGAGGATTAGCATTAGTATACTATTTGTATATATTGAACATTAGTGACATTTTGTATATATTGAACATTTGTACATATTCAATATTTGATACATTTGGACTTTTGTGTATAATTTGTAATATATATATATATATATATATATATATATATATATATATATATATATATATATATATATATATATATATATATATATATATATATATATATATATATATATATATATATGTAGATGTATATCTTTTTATCGTATTATCACATGTTTTTAATGAATGAAATGATGTTAGGTACTCAGAGTTTTCGCGATGAATCATTCCGCCAAGAATGCAGTATGAATTTAATCAAAAACAAACAGACAATCATATTCAAATAGGGAAAATGCTCTCTAAAATTCAACACAATTTCATTCATGTTCAACGAATCCATATCAAATTACATAGTTCATTCGTTAAGTTAAACCACCGCCGTTAACTAATATTGCTTCTTCAACTTTCTCATAATTATTTCATTCTCTTCTTTCCTATGTTCCATATCATCTATTTGTCTCTTAAGATTAAATACCTCATCTTTAAGCTCTCGTTTTTCCTTTTCAAGCGATTTGGTACCCTTCGGAGCAACCCACCTAAAATACGTGCATCTGAATCCTTCATTCAAGTAGAAAGGACAAGCAATAAAATCACGGCCAAGATCAACGTCGCTCCAATCTGTATTAATTTCAACTTCATAACCACAATCAC
Source organism: Amaranthus tricolor (assembly GCF_026212465.1). NCBI lineage: Eukaryota > Viridiplantae > Streptophyta > Magnoliopsida > Caryophyllales > Amaranthaceae > Amaranthus > Amaranthus tricolor. The sequence goes on from NC_080061.1 coordinate 5,246,662, forward strand.
AAAGCTCTTCAATAAAATGCTCCTGTGACATCTACGGAACACATATGATATTGTAATAGAAGTAAACATTCAAAAATAATATTAACATTTATAAATTGAGAATAATACTAACATAATACTTTATGTTACCTTCAAAATCGATTAACTAGAATAAGAATGATGGAGTTTGGATACAATGAAGTAGGGAGATAATGGAGTTATTTATAGAATATAATAACAACGGTTATTTTCAACTTCATAACGACTATTTTTTCAATTTTACAACGGTTGGTTTAAATCATACAAAACGATCAATAAAAGTCACACCAAATAAAGGGATATGTCGCTGTTACTAACAACGACATTATGTTTGACCAGTCAAACATTAGGTCGCTGTTAGTAACAGCGACATATCCCTTGACTAAAATTTTGACCATTTGTTTTAATTCGCTGTTAGTAAGAGCGACTTTACACCAGGCCTAGCTTTTGAGCCAAAGACACTTATTTTGGAAATAAAGTTTAAACGAAGCTTGTTTTTTGAATAAAGTTGTTAAATAAATTAATTTTTTCAAAATTTTCAACCATTCTTCTATCTCTACAACAATCAAATTTTACTAATTTATCATTTATCAACTTTATTTCTTACTTTGACTTTTTTTCACCTCCTTAAATATTTACACCCAATCCAAGCATGCCCTTAAAGTTAATATATTTCTCTTTTAATTGTCAAAAAAAAAAAAAACAAAAACTCCATCAAAACTAGACGTTAAATTGGGACATATTACATTATATTGTAAACAATACAATTTATAAATTGTAAATTCATGTTAACATTGTACTATTTAAAAAATTCATCATAAAATTGTATATACTTGAAGTTTGAAGAATAAATAGTCAAGTTGTAAAGTGGAGTATATAATATAATACAACAAATAGCAAAATTAAGGAGCCCAAAGAAAAGTACTCTTCATCTTTTAATATTAACGTATTTCAGAATTATATTTTGTTATAATTTGAGCATTTATCAATTTCTTTTGATGAGATTTTAAAACCGATTTTCTCTATCCTTCTCTTCTAAAACTCCTAAATTTTATTTTTTTCTTAGTCTACCTTATACTTTTAAAGAAAGATTGCCCTATTTGATAATAATAATAATAATAATAATAATAATAATAATAATAATAATAATAATAATAATTATTATTATTATTATTATTATTATTATTATTATTATTATTATTATTATTATTATTATTATAATAACAATAATAATAAACTCATCTGCAAAGATCAACTCATTGATTGTGGTTTAAATCACTATTCAAATTCAAACCATATTATTCCCAATTAATTTAATTTATTATCACTCACAAAAAGTCAATTAACCAAGATTTTGGATTTGTAAACGTCATTACACAATTGATTGGTTTTGCTTATGTCAATTATCCAATATTTTTTCCTTAAGAGATGAGAAAAGAAAATGAAATTTTGGAATAATGTAAATACTCAAATCAAATATTAAAATATTTGAGGAACATGGAAATGACATGTGTTAAGTTATTATGTAAATTTTTTTCTTTCAAAATGCTTAAATACAATATTTATTAATAACTAGTATAGAAACTCGTGCAATATAAAATTTATTTTGAATTAAGTTATTTTTGTGACAATTTTTTAACAGTTTTCTATATAAACACTAACATACATGCAATGATTATTTTCCACATATTCAAATAATTCGCTCATTTTCAATAAAATTAAAACACATTATAAAGCTTTTAGAATATTTCATTTGTCATTTTCCAACAAAATTAATAATATGTGTATGTTGAAATTATTTAAGCGATATAAAATAGTTTATATTATAAATGATATGCATTGCTATATAAAATAGTATATAATTGTCACTAAATAGTTTATATTATAAATGATATGCATTGCTATATAAAATAGTACTCCAAACTATTCATCTTAAGTGTCCCATTTACTTTATGCACTCTATCCAATGTATTTATTCAATCCTTAATAAATCGAGTTATGTATAATTAAAAATTATAAAAAGTTGATATTAATAATCTTTACATCAAAACGAATCAAATAAAATCCCACATGACTATGTTTTAACTTATAGATTAATAATAAAATGCAATTTAAGAGTGATAAATGAACAGTGTCTCAAAAGTAAATGGGACACCTCAACTGAATAGGAGGGAGTATATAATTGTCACTAAATCATGTACTGTTGTGTAAATTTTTTAAAAAAAATTAATTAATTATTATACATAGTTGATTAATAAAAACTTTTTTGAAAACATACCTTTGATATTTTATAATTAATGTAACAAAATCTTTTAAATGAAACACAATCACATTTTAAAATGTAAAAATATTGTATTTGAAAAAATAATATAAAATTGTCATTTGTAATTTTTCAATTCTTTTATTATATTATATATATCCAAACTGTTTAGAGACAGATAACTCATTTATGGACCTATTGAAGTTGCTTCAAGTAACAGCTTGCATTATACCCATTCTAAGCATGTCATTTAATAAAACTATTCCAATTTAGCTTCTTCAAATTCAACAAAATACAATTTCGGAATTACTGTCTCAATTCAAGTAAGTTCTACTTTTACAGATTAAGATTTTTAATTTAATTCGCATCATATTCTCTTCTTTTAATCCGGTTCTATTATGTAATCTATGAGAAGGATTTGCTCGATGTTACTAATGGTAAAAAAAAAGAAAAATTAGAGCACATTTTCAGAGATAAGAGGGGTAGAGGTGTTTATCGCGTCATTAAGTTGATTTTGAGTAAGGTGTTTCAAGTCGATTTAAAATTAATGTATCTACATTATTTTTGTTTTTTTTTATTTTTTCTTATAATTAATTTTTATATTTTCTTCATTTCAAATTACTTGCAATGATTGACTATTTAGGTACTTCAATTCATTAAATCAATCGTTGGTATTTTTAATTATGTATAATAAAAATTATATATAATATAGTTATTAATAAATCTTACATTGAGATGTATCTAATAAAATTTCATTCAAGTATATCTTAACATGTAGATGTAAAAAATGTAAAAATCTTAATGTTACAAGTAGTTTGCAAGATGATCCTTCTTACACCATGTTTACTTATAAAAAAGTAATTGAAAAAAAGAAAAACAATGGAATTTAAAGAATATTAATTTTTAATAAATAACTACCTTGGATTTAGTCTTCTTATTATATATTTTAATTTTCTTAGGCTTAATTATTTTATTACGTTTCTTATTTGACTTGTTATCTACATGCAGACTTGATTATGTACGTATCGAGGTGGCAACAAATTGTGCTGACATGTCCATCTATTTGTAGAGGTGGCAACAATTGTAAAATAATTGAAAGAAAGAAAAAGAATGCAATTAATTAAAAGAATAATTTTAATACGTTTCTTACGTTTCTTACTTTACGATAATTGTAAAATAGTAGATGACAACACATTGTGCTGACATGTCTATGTATTTGTGGAGGTGGCAACAATATGTGCTGACATGTTGTGTTATGCCACACGGCACATGCTAGTGGCCTTTGCCCTTGTCCATGTATTTGGAGTATTTCATTCCAAACGCTTTCAAGTGCTAGCAATAAATTTTTTTTGGCGAGAGTTTAGCTAGGTTGCACTAAAACGGACACGGATACGATACGTCTACGGAAAAAACGCCAACTTAAAAATGGCGGACATGGGGACACGAAAATGGTAATATAATAAATATATTTAATTAAAGATAATTTTACAATCTTTCATTTGATATATGTAAATAAACATTTTAAAAACTTAAAACTCACATAAAATGCAAATACGTATCAAATAAACAATATGAGTATTTAAAAATAATCATACAAACCAAATATATGGTTAATATATTTCAATTTTAATTGTTTGGTTCTTCCTCCCTTTTCTTATTTTATTTACTACTACTTCTATTATCTTTTATTTATCTCATTATATGGCAAAAAAAAAGGAAAATAACAACAAAAACAATGAAAAATCAGAATTTGGTCATCTCTATTTTACTGTTCATTATCCCTTCAAATTACTCTTCCCAAATCCTCATCCTTTTTCTCTGATTCTGGAAGGAGGAAAAAAGATTCTTGCCATTGATTTCGAACAACCCACAGCAACAGTGCAGCACCGACAACGTCAAAGGCTCAAAGCACCAGGCAGCAGCGGCGGAAGGCGTCTGTGATGGAGCAGCAGTCGGCCGTGGCGTGGTGCGGGAGTGCGGCAGCGACAGTGGAGGTGGAGGAAGAGTGTCCTTGCCGTGTCCTTGACAGTGGAGGCGTCTGGTTCTCATGTTCTGTTTTTAATTTTTTTTTATTTTTTTTAAAAAAACGTGTCCTTGCCGTGTCTCTTCCGTGTCCTTGCCGGGTCCACGTGTCCGGAAAAACATTAAAATATTGGACACTTTATTTAGCGTGTCGGACACGGATTTTCGCGTGTCCACGTCCGACACGCGACACGCAAATCCAGGGGCGTGTCGGTGTCCGTGTTTCCTAGGAGTTCAGTTTATTACATGTAATTAATTAACTTTTTTTTATTTTATCAGCTATTTTTTAAGAAATCATCTTTTACTGAGACAGCCTTATTACAATATAATATATTTTTAGTGAAATATTTAATGATATTTAATTCTTTAGTACAGTAAATGTAAGATTCAATATACAGTGAAAATTAAATAGGAGTATGTGTCAGTGAGATGTTGTTGGTGGTTGGGTCATGTGAATATATGGAAAATGTATTATGGTGGATCCCCATGTATTGTGCATATAGTGTCCCGTGTTAAATTTTATCAAGTCAAGTTGTGTCGTATGAGTCGTATCATATATGTCCTCCCACAAATGAGGACTAACCATGGAAACGATACTGTGCTGGGTTTTCTCATGTATTGTGCTGATCGTGCCTCGTGTTGTGTTGGTATCATATCATGCTTGTCCTCTTACAAATGAGATCTAATCATGAATGTGTGGTGTTAGGCACCCATATTTAATTTGTGTCTCTTGCTGAATATTGTTGTTCCAAGTTAAACTGTGAACAGTAATTTTCCGTGTAGTGCTGTGTATCATCGCACTATGCCTAGGCAACTCGCGTGCCAACCCGATTTATTTCTTTACTCATATTCGAATGAGTAAGAATATAAAGCAAAATCAGAAATACAAAATAATTAAGTAATAATTAATTTATTATATTCAAACCATTTACTAAATATATAATATAAATATTAATATTGTCATTAAACATTGATCATGTGCATAGTAATAAACAACCAATACAACTAGTAAGTCAACTTGAATTAAACATGGATTTTCGAAAACTATTTTGAATAACCAATACATTTGGATATTCAAATGAAAAAAACAATATAGAACTAAGGATGAAAGCTATAAAGCTAGATAGCCAACTAGAAAATGCTGTATTTCATCATTTCATGGACCAAAACATACAAAACAAACTTGTACGTAGAACAAAGGAAACCTTTAAGTGTATTTATGGCAACCAAAATATCACTTTTTATTGTAAAAGAACATTGGAATCCTTATTATATTTTTAGTATATAATAATATGATTTCACTTGAACACTGTAAATTTTAATATTTTGGTGATTATAATTTGTAAAAGTAAATATTAATGTTATAATTCGCAAAAGTGCATTAAACTACGTAAAAAGTCAAACATTATAAGTATTTTAAAACCAAAGTACATTACTTCCTTCCTTTTTTAGTTGCACCCAAACACTTTTTTATGCATTTATCTAGTTGCTTATATATCCAAAATTATACTCAACTAAAATTATAAATTTGATATATTATGAAAATATATTTGACGAGATGAATAAAATAAGATCCCATATGATATGACTATATTTTTTCTCATATAATACTGCAATATGTAAAATACTATCGAATGATGAATAGTGTAAAAAAATGATTTGGGTGGAACTAAAAAAAACATAGTATTCCTGTTGTGGAAAAAACAATCAACACTCTCAATAAAGATGAAAAGAATGCCTTTTAAGATTCACAGTGTATATGAACTACTGGGGAGGTCTGCGTTGCTTTTCCGACTGTTTCATCGTCTTTTCCTGCACAAGGTAGCAAATGAAGTGAGCGCTAATAAAGTTTATAAGGAATTAGAGCTATTTTTGCACGAGAGAATAATGCTTGGTTTTAGTGTAAATGTCACCTCTTTCTTGGTGATGCATGTCACTGTATATTTATAGTGGTGGACCTTAGAAGAGGTTCCCAAAACCGTAATGGCAGTTTAGGCTTTTACCTTAATGGAATCTTTCTCGAGATCAGTGGAGAGAGAGATAGAACATTTCGTTTATATGCAGCGTTTGGTGGTTTGTTGATCTTTATACCATGGTCTCCCTTCCTTGTCTTTTAGTACACCTATATGGGTAGGGTACGAGGTAGGTGTGGTGTCTTTGCCTTATACGAGTGTTGACAGCTTTTCTTAGCATAACTGCAGTTGTCTCATGCCACGTCATTGTTTCCGTTGCTATCGTTCTGCAGGGTTAATCATCCTGCAGGTATTTATGTTCTTTCTCTGTCATGGCCCTTTTGATATGACTCTGCTGCTTCTGTGAGTCATGTTGTTCTGAATCTTAGCTGAGGAGTAAGTCTAATCCTTCAAGGAGCTAATTTGTCCTTCTCAGGGAACTAGGACCTCTGAAGGGGTCCTAACTGTTTTGTCATGTCCTTTGTTTATAGTGGTAATTGGGGTTTTTCCTCTTTTAGAGTTTTGAGACTAAGGATCATGTTTCAATGCATACACATAGAAAAAGTATAAAAAAATTATTTTTATGTGGTAACTTTTAATATTTATTTTTAAAAAACAAGTTGATCATGGATCTCGAGTAGACTTTTCAAAAGGAAAAAGTGGGGTTAACAAAACGATTAACCGTCCCGTTAAAATTTTTTCCAAATATAGTCGGTGGTGAACATCTCCTGCAGCCTTGTTTCTTAAGACTTGTTATTTAAATACACTCATTCATTCTTTCTGCAGTCATGAGTATATTTCTGAAACTCCCTAACAGAAACTCACTTTCTTCCCAATAATTTCTTGCACCTCGATCAAAATTTGTTAAAAATGGCGGAACCCATGAGTAGCACCCAAGAAACCAAAGAAAACCCAGATGCTCAATGTACTTGGTACTGTCCAGAAACTGGAATTTATAGCAGTAAACATCCTGAAATTCAACTTCCAGAAAACCCATTTCTAGATGTTGTTTCCCATGTATTTTCTTACCCCAATATTAATGGAAAATCTGCTTTTATTGATTCATTATCTGGGCATTCAATCCCTTTTTCGGACCTTTTTTCGTATGTGAAATCCATGGCTTTTGGGCTTCATGAAATGGGATTGTCTAAAGGTGATGTAGTATTGATTCTTATGCCAAATTCTATCTATTTGCCTATAATTTTTCTGGGTGTTCTTTATTTAGGCGGCATTGTAACTCCCATGAATCCTCTGTCTTCTTTCTCTGAGGTGAAAAAACAAATACTTGGTTGTCATGCAAATTTAGCCTTTTGTTTTAGTGAAAATGTCCAAAAGTTGTCATCTTTAGGCCTCAAAACTATTGAAGTGCCTCAAGATGTTAAAATTAGTGCAGAAACCCAGAAATTTCCTGACTTTTTCCGGCTCATTTCTGGTAAAAATATTGGGAATGTTTCATTTACAAAGCCTAGAATCAACCAAGATGATATTGCAACAATAATGTATTCTTCTGGTACTACTGGTGCTAGTAAAGGTGTTATACTTACTCATAGGAATCTTATAGCAATGGTAGAACTATTTGTTAGATTTGAAGCTTCACAATACAAAGAAATGAAGAGCCATGAGAATGTTTGTTTGGCTGTTTTGCCTATGTTTCATATCTATGGACTTGCACTCTTTGTGTTTGGTTTATTGTCTTTGGGTACAAGTGTAGTTGTAATGAGAAAATTTGATAAAAATCAGGTAGTGGAAGTGATTAATAAGTATAAAGTCACTCATTTTCCTGTTGTCCCTCCACTTTTAGCAATTTTGATAGCAAAAGCAAAGAGTTTAAGTGATTGTGGAAGTGTTAGTTTAAGTGGGTTATGTAGTTTGAAGCAGGTTTCCTGTGGTGCTGCTCCTGTGACCAATAAAGTTATTGCAGATTTCTTGGACACTTATCCTGGTGTTGATTTTATTCAGGTATCTTTTCTTTTCTTCTTGAGCTACTCTCGTGAGAGACTTTGTTTCAGAGTGACCCATAAAACAATGAGCTCATATGCTAATAATTCTATTCGTTGGGTTGTTCAGTCCATGTAAGAAGAATGTCTCATAATGAGACCGTCTCACACAAGAATTTGTGTTTCTTCTTTGGTTTTATATTCTCTGTTTTTAGGGTGTTTTTATCGAGTATATTGTAGGTATTGGTAAAACCCATATAAATAATTGACTTTACCCGAATTCGATTCAAATTGTGGGTCTTGAACAAGATCATTCAACTTTACATCAGGAGAAACCAGCTAGTAGCTATAATTTGCTTTGAAAAACTCATATGTTATGTTGTTTTACCAAGTTTTTTGTTAGCTTAATGCATTCATGTAACAGAGTTACAGAATATTAGTGTAGGGTGTGTCGAATATTCATCCCTACATTTGTACATTTGTACCGACCAACTCTACTGTGATTTTCTAGCTCTATGTTACATGAGTCAATGTTAATAGTGTTTTTAAACTAATGATTATAGAGTTTATAAACAAATGATCTGGGCTATGGCCTAGGTATGCCAGGGACTAGATTCCCGTGTTCGAGGGGTGTTGGAGAATGGAACTCTGGCAATACTAGTGAACTTTTTGAGGTGTAATATGATCGATTCAATTACAGGGTTATGGCATGACTGAATCAACAGCAGTAGGCACTCGCGGGTTCAATGTAATAGGGAAGACTCACAAGTATACTTCTGTAGGTCTACTGGCTCCAAACATGGAAGCAAAAGTGGTGAAGTGTAATACAGGTTCATCCATGCCTCCTGGGGAGGTAGGAGAACTGTTGTTGCGTGGACCGGGTGTAATGAAAGGTAAAACTCATCAGTTCGTCTGTTCTTCAAACTTCTAGAACTTTCAAGGACATCAATTGTTTGCACATCTTGTTTAAGTTGCCAATATATAATATGTTTCACCTCAGTCATGTGATTTGATCCTCAACATTTTGACAATGGGTATGTATGACACTTGAAAATTTATGTTTTGTATGAAAATTCATCGTTTAATAACTAATTCTTGCGTATGTTGACCTTATGCCTCCCTTACATCACCATGGAAAAAAGTCATCTTGTGGTGATGTTGATGTTTTTAAGTATATGATCCATGTATATGTGATTATGTCTGTTAAATTTTGGTGTTCTATTTGATGGATTGATGATGTTACCGAGTCAAGTCAAGTGTTATCGTTGCTCATTGCATGTCATCTAGCGTAAATTCCTGCGTTTTGACAGGTTATCTCAATAACGAAGCGGCTACAAAACTAACAATTGATGAGGAAGGCTGGCTACACACCGGGGACATAGCATATTTTGACCTTGAAGGTTACCTTTACATCATAGATCGGTTGAAGGATATAATTAAGTATAAAGGGTTCCAGGTATAACCCGTAAACTCGAATATATTCTTCTCTATTATTTTGATGTCAATTCCTAGTTCTATCTAATAGGATTGTCCTTGCAGATTGCCCCTGCAGATCTAGAAGGAATTCTGATGTCCCACCCTGATATACTTGATGTTGCAGTAACTGGGTATTTTCTAATCACTTCTGTAGCTCTATTCACATAATTTAGAAGAACGCTTTCAATCAAGTATATGCGGGTTAGTTGTTAGGGGGCACGGGTATGATCTGTACGCTACCCTCCTCCCCTTGGACCCTGACTTGTGCAGGATACTGGGTTGATGACTATGACTATGACTATGACTATGACTATGACTATCTTCCTAAACTGCTACACGAAACACGTTCATATGGATTATGAATTATGAATCAAACTCTATGTTATAAAACATACTTCCATAATTTGGTTTTGAATGAATTGTCAAATGTCAATAAGATTGTCCAAATGTTAAGTAAAGTTACATAGAAAATGGAGTTTGAATAATATAATTGCTATAGATCTATTATCACTTGTCGAATTTCGAGTTGTAATTGTTTATGAGTCAAGCAACATTTTTTTTCTTTCCAAAAAAATCATGTTTTTTACATTTCTTGTTATACTATGCCCTCATCAGTGGAGGAAGTTGACATGTATTAAACTGTGTGATCACAGGATATTTTATCTTTCTTAACAAACTGTCATTGAATTTCACATTCATAACTTTACTGTGTCCAGTATTGCTGATGAAGGAGCTGGGGAGATACCAGTTGCATTTGTCGTGAAGAGGCACGGATGCTTGCTTTCTAAGGATGAAGTTGTCAAATATGTCGCAAACGCGGTTAATACTGAACTCCAAATACTCTAGCTTCTATATTCTTCAAAGAAATACTCGCTTATCCCACTGAGATTGCTACATTTAACCTCAAAATCTCTCACATTGATACGTGTAATGTAGCAATCTCAATGAGACAGAAAGTAAAAAAATTGGTATTTTAGTATTACACTGTTCTGAGGACCGTTCTCGAGCCGATAGACTTTTTCTGAGGATGCTCCTTTATGGGTATGTTTGCCGTATTCCTTCCCTCCTCAGATCCTGGTCATAGTTTCTATGAGCGAAATACACTAGATACGATGATGATGACTATTCTGCAAAGTGTATATTGAAGTTAGTAGTTTCTTGCAGGTGGCTCCTCATAAGAAAGTGAGAAAAGTGGTGTTTGTGACTTCATTACCAAAGTCAGCTGCAGGGAAGTTGCTCAAGAGACAACTGAGAAACTTTCAAATTTCCAAACTCTAATGTTTCTTGCTCATTTATACCAAACCTTAGGTTATAGGTTGAAAATATATGCTGATAGTGATCACATAGTTTATATTATTGGTCGTACGACTGCACGACTCACGAGTGTTATATAGGCCTCAACAACCTCCAGACTCGACAATCGCATTCGAGATTTATCACTATGATCATATGATCTTCTTGATTGAGCTAGTGTGTAATTGGTACTCATGTAAATGTTGTTATTAACTACAATAAAACTGAGCTCTATCATATTTACCTTATACATGGGTGATTCTATACTTGTTTACGTATACGTATGCGTGTGTGAGCTACTTTTGAAGTTCTAGTAGTGAGTCGTAAGGCATTTTCAAATCTTTTCTATCTTTCGGTACTATCATATTTTGAACTTATGAAATGCACCTTTTGAGCTTATAAAATGCACCTTTTAAATTATTTATTAGTGTTTGTAATATACCTTTTGAACTTTATGATGCGAATAATTTGAATGAAAATAAATTTGTTACATTTAAGGGCTTTGATAAATTAATCGGTGAATTAAACATTAAAATGGTGAATTAAACATCTGAGAGCAAAAACTGGATGCTACTATGTGGAAAAAACTTACAAAATGAAGAATTAAACGGAAATTAACAAGAATTTAACGGAAAATGCTATGTCAATTAGATAGTACATAATCTGGATGCTAGTGGAAAAATCTTACAAAAATGTTACCACTGACGTTTCATAAAAACTGGATGTTACCATGTAGAATTTTTCTTATTAATACTAACAATTATGTATATTACGCTGAGTTTCTATATTAATAGTCAATAGATAATACTGTCAAACAAATCTTTAGTATTTTGAAAAAAATATATTACTCTCTCTTGCCCTTAAATTTGACTCCTAGACATCATAGGCATTTGGTGGAGAATTCAATAAAAAGAAAATAAAATTAAATTTTGTTAGGATAGTATACATAAAAAAGTAACTTAATTGTATAAATGCAAATTAAAAAAATAGCATAATTACAAAAAAATAAAAATGCGTCAAAATATACCTCCTCCGTCTTTGCATATTTATTATGTTGTTCCGTTTAATTTAATTTGATCATTTTCATTTTTGGATGATGATCTATCTATATTTTTTTTTAATCTCACCATAAATTTTAACTCTCTTTTAATTTTATTTATACAATTTATTTTTTTCTTTTCAATTCTTACCATTATCCATTTTTTCTTCAAAAATACCTACTTTCTCTTGGATTTAATTTTGGGAGTTATTAAACATCGCCACCCCTATGAAATTACAAATTTAACCCTGGACTTTAAAAAATTACGAATTTACCCCTGAACTTAAAATTTCTTACATGTACTCTAACCTCACTAACTCCTTTATCACACTTAAAAAACAAAATTACAACATAAAATTTTTGGAGTAAAAACTAAGAAATTCATTCCACAAACAATTAATCGCGGTAAATTTTATTCGAATCGTATTATTTTAAATTTAAAAAAATAAAAATAAAAAGTCGCAGAAAAACCGCAAGCCAACCGCAGTTTTCCTCGGTTTTCCTGCAACTGAACCGCGGTTGGCTCACGGTTTTCCTGCGAGTACCTTATATTTTGTTTTTATTTTTCATTTTTTTAAATAATTATTATTAATTTTATTTATATTATTATTAATATTATTATTATTATAATTATTATTGTTATTATTATTATTATTATTATTATTATTATTATTATTATTATTATTATTATTATTATTATTATTATTATTTTTAGTATTATTATTATTATTAATTTTTGTTATTATATTTATTAATGTAAGTAATTTATATTATTAACATTACTATTATTTTGTTACTATTATTTAGTTAAATAATTTTTAATTATATGTTATTATTATTATTTTCTTATTATTTAATATTAATTTTTTTTATTATTATTACAATTATTTTATTACATTTTTAAATTGTTATTATTTTAATATAAAAAATATTAATTTGTATTACTAATATTTTAATATTAATTATTAAAGTAATTTATGATTTTTATTTATCATTGAATGTTTTTATTATTAATGTTTGTATGTATAAGTTTTTAATGGCCTAATGTATGGTTTGTTTCATATTTCAAATTTGCAGGACTTTGAAAACTTAGGAGACAACGTAGATTACTCCGGTAGATTTGTTACGGATAGAGAATTTGATTCCTTAGATGAATTATGATTCCTTAGATGAATTACATAGTCGGGCCGATGTGATATTTCATAGTTATACTATTGTGTACGTCATTACTATAAAAATTGTAGATGAAATTCAATATGTATACTAATGTTGTAAACTAATAAAAGCATTGATGTAAACATGCATTAAATTTAATTTAATGTGAAAACCGTTGGTGTGAATAAATAAACGCATTAATGTAAATTAGTTTAAATACAAACTATGAAGGGTTATATCCCTTAAAAGCTTGCCATTCGGCAAATAAATCTTTAACATCATTAAGGTATACATCTAAAGCATGTCTTTCCCGGGGGTTCATTTCCGCAACATGAGGCAGTCTCGCCAATGGAACGACTCGACTCGGCCATTCATTCAGAAACTGAAAAAAAAAAAGGAAATAGGGTGTGAATAAGATATTAAACAGCATCTAAATAACAAAACGACATAATAGAAAACAAATAAATTCAAAAAACTTACATATTCCAATCTGCTTTCAGCTGGACCAAAATCGGCACTCGGTCCTTCGCCAGGGACGGCGTATAGGTGGGAGCACACTCTGAACCATTCAACGTAACTAGGATCAGCCTCTGATGGAACAGATGCCCGACGAAGTGCCTGATCACCAAGGCGGGCACTATAGGGGAACCTACTCCATGCCTCCAAGTACACAAGCGGAGAAGCAAAGGTCACGGAGTAGGTACCGTGTGCCGGTCGTACAGCCTTGGCTGGTCTCAGAGGAGGGGGGGGGAATAGCCTGCACTAAGCCGACCTGTCGCACTGTCCTCTCTGGCAAATACACCTTGACGATATCAAAGCAAGTGATACCCCCGATGAAGGTGGTGCATGGGTACTCATTCAGCAATGCCCTTGGAGCAGTCATGTACGGAGTCCATTCCACCTGCATACAAGCCAAGTTAACATATAAAAATAATCTAAAATTAAAAATAACATGCATAAGAAAGTGTGATGTGATGTACAATACCTGAGTTTCCGTCATGGAGTCCAGTATACTACGGCAGTCCCTCAGCCTGTTGACCTCACGACCTGGCTTGAGCGTGGACTACATCTCCGCCCTAGTCTTATTATGCACATCTGCTCCGCGAGGATGAGGGCGGAAGGCGGGAACGTACTCGTAGATCCATGTCTGGAGCAATGTCAGGCAACCCGCAATGGTCTTGCAACCAGCCCTAGATGCCATTCCCAGCTGCCAATACATGTAAGCCAGGGTTACCGCACCCCAGGCGATCTCATCTTGATCAACGTTCATGGCAAGTATCAGGTGAGGTCGCATGTCGGTTCTGGTCTTATCCGCCAGCAAGGTAGAGCCGATAATAACCATGTAGTAGGCTGTCGACTGGGTATCCATGGACTGGGACCGATGACAAAGCTGCATCACTTCAGCAACGTTGACGCAGCCGCTGGTGAATATCCCTTTGCGTCGTAGTTCGGACATGGGCTCCCCAAACAGATTGGTAATACCGACCTGCCACTCCACCTCAGAAGGCTCAGCCGGTAGAGAACCTTCAATACCAATGCCAATTATGCGTTGCACGTCGTGCAACATAATCGTCATCTCCCTCCATGGCATGTGGAAGGTGTTCGTATTCGGCTGTCACCTCTCCACGAAGGCCGATATCAAAGCACAGTCGATGTGCTCGTGCATAATGTACGGTAGACGACCTAGGGGAGTAGCAGGTAGAACATCGTACAGCGCATTGGTTATATCCCGCAGTCCAATGATCACCTCTAACGGCATCTTCCTACTACGGCATTCCAAAACTGGAGGCGTACGCTCAGAGCCGTCAAAAATAAGTTTAGCTATGTGCCCGCCATAGCTGGGTATCAGGCGCGTATCTGTGGGCCCCCCGGGCTGGGGTGATGTTACTAACCAGTCCCTGCCAGCGGACTGTGAGCGCGTGCTCCCCCGTGGCGGCTCATTATCGACGAGACTACATCCTGCGCGCTCAGATGCGCCTGAAGAACTAAGGTCGGGACGTGCAAATCTCTCGTCCGACCCTCGGACAACAGCCCAGTCCACTGGGCGAACAACATCGCCTAGGTACTCAACATCATCAGCATCATCATTTTCACTAAAACCCCTCAACTACTCTGGAGGCTGCTAGCCTGGTCATCAAAAGGAGTACGCACTTGGTTCAGCGTACTCGACCGTTGGGCCTCACTGTGTCTGGCAGCCTCTTCCTGCCTAGCCCTCATAGAAGAACCCGTTACCCCCCTCTCATGAGGGTCCCCTCTGAGCAGGGTAGGCCTAGAACTATTACCGCTCAACAACTGTTTAAAAAAACACTTTACTTTTCCTTGATTACCAGCCATTTACTAAAATTTTTGATAATTTAATTAACTATTATTAATGAATAAACATAATCAAATGTTACGTTAAATTAACCACATGAACAAAAGACAATAATTAATTAGCAACAACAATATTTAACTAATCATTATCAAAAAATATAATGTAAGAACATATTTATTATTATTATTATTATTATTATTATTATTATTATTATTATTATTATTATTATTATTATTATTATTATTATTGTAATTAATTTTCTAAATTGACAATAATCATAATAATAATAACAATATTAACAAAAATAATAACATTAATAATAATCATAATAATAATAACACAAACAATAATAATAATCATAACACTAATAACAAAAACAATATTTAAAAATAAAATTAAAGAAAAATTTAATAACAATAACAATAACAACAACTACAACTACAACATCACCAACAAAAATAATAAAAATAATATTCAAAAGAATATAAAAAAGTTAATAATGATAATAATAATAATATAATAATAATAATAATACTAATAATAATAATAATAATAATAATAATAATAATAATAATAATAATAATATTTAAAAAATAAATTAAATATAATAATTAAAACAAAAATAAAAACTTAATAATAATAATAATAATAACAATCACAATAATAATAATAATAATAAAATTAATAATAATTATTCATAAAAAGACAGAAAAAAAAAAAGGAAAGTCGCAGGAAAATCGCGAGCCAACCGTGGTTCAGCCGCGGTTTTCCTGCGACTGAATCGCTGTTGGCTCGCGGTTTTCCTGCGACTGCTTTTTTCTTTTTTTTAAAAAAAAAATTCTTTTTAAATAATACGATTCGAATAAAAATTACCTCGATTAATTGTTTGCGGATTGAATTTCTTAGTTTTTGCTTAAAAAATTTTATGTTGTAATTTTGTTTTTTGAGTGTGATGAAGGAGTTGTTTAGTGAGACTGGAGTATGTATAAGAAATTTTAAGTCAAGTAGTAAAATCGTAATTTTTTAAAATTCATGGGTAAATTTATAATTTTATTAGAGGTAGCGATAGAATGAGAAGGTCAGTGTCTAAGGATTGGGTTAATTTTAGGGAGTTACTAAATTTCGCCACCCCTTTTCATTTTATCGCCACCCCCCTTCCCACGAAATTACGTATTTACCCCTGAAGTTTAAAAAATTACAAAATTGCCACTCCTTACAAATTTCTTATTTACAATAATAATAATAATAATAATAATAATAATAATTAACTTTTTATATTCTTAAACAAAATATAAATAAAATTAATAATAATAACAGTAATAATAATAATAATAATAATAATAATAATAATAATAATAATAATAATAATAATAACAACAACAACAACAACAATAATAAAATTAAAATTAATAATTAAAAAAAAAAATTGAGTCGCCCAAAATTAGGCGATTGAACCATGGTTCAGTCGCCCAATTTTGGGCGACTCAATTTTTTTTTTTTTTTTTTCTTTTTGGAAAATAATAATAATAATACTAATGCTAATAATAATAATAATTTATAGCTTAATGTGGCCTATTAGCTCAGTTGGTTAGAGCGTTGTACCAATAATATAAAGATCACAGGTTCGAGACCTGCATAAGTCATTATTTAATAATTATTAATTTTTTATGATAAAAAATTAATCTATAAATTATTATTATTAGTATTAGTATTATTATTATTATTTACCAAAAAGAAAAAAAAAATTGAGTCGCCCAAAATTGGGCGACTGAACCGGGGTCCAGTCGCCCGGTTCCGGGCGACTGGACCCCGGTTCAATCGCCCGATTCTGGGCGACTCAATTTTTTTTTTCTTTTTGGAAAATAATAATAATAATAATAATAATAATATTATTAATTTTATTTATATTCTTTTTGAAGAATATAAAAAAGTTAATTATTATTATTATTGTTATTGATATAATAATAATAATAATAATTATTATTATTATTATTATTATTATTATTATTATTATTATTATTATTAATATTATTATTATTATTATTATTATTATTATTATTGTTATTATTATTATTATTATTATTATAAATAAGAAATTTAAAATGAGTGGCAAAATTGTAATTTTTTAAAAATTAGGGGCAAATTCGTAATTTCATTTGGAGGGGTGGCGATAAAATGAGAAGGGTGTCGAAATTTAAGTATCGGGCAATTTTAATGGGAAGAGTCAGTGAAACACAATGGTGTGTGTCCACAATCCGTTCAAAAGATGTCAGACAGCAGTACTGAAGCAGCTGTATCCTCCAATCTCTTTTCTCTTTCTCTTCATCGTTTTCTTCAATGGTTTAAAACTTTAGTTTCTTAGTCTTAACCTTAAGACTATTTCCCCAAAACTTCAAATTGTTTTCTACTCTTTTTCATCTGCAACCCAAATTCAACTCTGTAATTGGTGATAAATTTTGAGCTGAAAGGTTGAACCTTTTGTATTCCAATTTCTGGGTATTGTCAATTATCTCTTCTCTTTTCTTGTTCATGTATAGTTCATCTTTAAGTTTATTCCTATTCAGGTTTTAGCTTATGGGTATATGGATTTTGTGGGGGGTTTTATAATTTTATTTCAGTTTTAAGCTGAAAATGTGGTAATTTGATGGATTTGATCCCTTTTACTTTACCAATTGTATTGTGTTTATGCTTCTATATATTCTAATTGCACCTTTTTGAAATGGGGTTTTTCTTTGTGTGGGTCTTGTTTGTGCATTTGAGGAAATTTCATTGCTTTTGTGGATTTAAGATGTTGGGATTTCTGAAATTTAAGCACAAGCTTAATGGGTTCTTTGCGTATATTTCATCTTTATTGAATTGGATTTGGTTCAATTGGATTTTATTATGATTGATGTATTCATGTGTTTATGCTAAAGTGATGTTATTTGATGTAATGAAGGATTAATTTATATGGATATGGAATTTGGTTGATCTTCTTGCTTAATCACTTGTCTCATTATCTTGTTGGTACTTTTTAGGGTAACTTCATGTTATGGACTAAAAACGAGATCTATGTGTAATGTGCTGGTATGCTTTTATTACTATGTACTTTCTTCGTCTCATAAGTCACAACATGCTACTTTTTTCACATTTGTTTGTCCTAACCAATTTGCTGCATTTCTATTTTTAGACATAGACCCACAATCCTGCTTTTGATCATATTCACAATCCTGAATTTCTCTTGTTCATCTCGTTCACCTATGCAAATTCTTGCAAATTGGGGGGGACAGAGGAGTACAAAATAACAATGTCTTTTACATTCTTATCGACTCACCGGGAGTCCTAAAATCTTCACAATCATCATTCATGTATAGAAACATACTTACTAAAAGTGTTAGTTGGGTATATCTAGAGATTGGAGTGTGATCTTTGGTCATAAATCATGTCGATTCGAAGTTGTATTTTGCTATTCCGAATCCTTTTATTGTAAATTAATGCCACATTGTCGTTTGGCTCGTCTCCCTGTCTAGGTTTTCTCGAAACATATGCTCTTGACCTCCCATTGAAACTCTTCATCAATGATTTTGTGTCATGAGAATAAGTAAGAGTTGGTGAATCACAAGTTATTTGCTAGTTTTATTAGCCGTAGCTTTATCCTTACGATTTGAAGTTTTTCCTTTCTGAAAACAAAATTGAAGTTTCCTTGGTTTTTACTTGCGCCATTACTAGGTGATACATTCTCCTGCCTGGAATTTTTATGATAGATCATAGATGTGTAAATAAACGCTACTAGCGGACGCCCAATTTTAGCTATATCAGACAAATCGCGGCTGTAAATTGTAATATTGAAGATGGGATCATATCGCTCTAACTACTCAATGATACCCGAGTCAAACACAACTAGATCTGGCCCTCATTTTTCATGGTTCAACCCAAGTAATTATCTTGCAGTAACGAGAAATGTAATCAATCCATTCCAAGGTACACAAAACAACCCCGAAGGACTGGCTACAATCCCCATTCGGTGCATGCCTATAAATGAGACCGCAAACATTGTTGTGGATCCCGAGCCTACACTATCTAATCCTACTAAGAAGCCGAAAACTTCCAAAAGGACCTCTAACGATGGTGCAGAACCTACATCAAAAGTAAAACAAGGGCGACCCGCGAAGGCTAAAAGTGATGCTTCACCTTCCGCAAAGAAAAGGAGGAAAAACTTGCATATTCGTCGTTAGGATCCAAATACGGATGCTTGTGGTAACCTGGCACCAATATGTACTTGAACAGGTACTGCTCGGCAGCGCTACCGGTGGGGTTCCGGAGGATGGCAATCAGCCTGTTGCACAACTAATGTATCAGAATATTCGTTGCCTATGAGTACCACAAGACCTGGTTCACGTCTTGCTGGTAGGAAAATGAGCCATGGAGCTTATGATAAGCTCCTTCAAAGACTTACCGCTGAGAGTTACGACTTTACACTTCCGATTGACCTGAAAGATCATTGGGCGAAGCATGGTACAAACATGTTCGTAACAATTAAGTAAAAAGATCAAGTTTCTCTAAGGAGGTGAATCGGTTGCTTGCTTTCCATTGCATTATTTGTATCATTTTCATGTAGGCATAATCTTATTGTTTATATTCAAGCACTTTGTTGAGGTTGAAACTTATTTATTTCATATCAGTGTATGTTAAATTTATGGCCGTTTTCAAATTGTTTTATCTGAAGTCACTTTGTTGTTTTTTTTATCTTTCGCTCTTATTTTAACTACCTTCTAATGATCTACGGCACCAAATACATAATCCGTCATTCTATGTCGAAGAGGATCGACAGCTAAGTTCTATAATGCGCGAGGCGTATCATGGAACTAAAGGTCACTAAAGGCCTGATTTAGGCAACAAATGATGTTATTGTAAAGCTAAGATCAAAAACCGATATGGGGTGCCCGCTTTCAGGCACTAAGGCGCTTACCCTAAGGAATCTCGTAGCAGCATAATCCTGTTGAGTGTTGTGAATGTTGTCTGTTGTTTTTTTGCAGAACATTAGTGAACTCGACTTTGAACTTGGGGCTACTTTGCATCGTGCAAAATTTTCGGTGTGAGTACAATCAAAGTGGACGGGATTGTGGTTGTATCGGTCCTATGTGGGTCCTAGAAGCTTAAAACCTTTACAATATGTTGATGCGGCTTGAAGGTAACGAATGCAAATTACTCCAATTTAAATCATGTTCAGGTTAATCCATATGAAATATTGTGAGTATTACAGTTTTACTAGAGTTGATTTCAGATGCTTGAATTTCTTTTAAATTGCATTTTTCAAATCGTGTTCTATCAGTTCATGTCTATGTAACAACTGAATTGGAGAGTATCCTACAAAAACAGCTTATAAATTATAAATTGGTAGGTACTGTAGAGCCGTCTTGGAAAATTTGGAGGCCGTATACAAAATTTATATTTTGCGCCTTATTTGTAGTAAATATATTTATTTTATTAATAAACTTAACATATATTTTTTTTATCAACTTTTTTTTATACGGGAGAAAGTAGAGCTCTGTGCGATCGATTATCTCGCACACCCTCAAAGACCCCCTTGGTAGGTAGTGGAAATTACAAATGAAGAGGAGGAAAATTTTGAGTTTCAGACAAGCATATTGAACATTGATCATGTGTTGATGTGAGATTACGCCTTAGCAGCTGCTGCAGGGGTCGCAGATCTGCTAGCAACGATCTGCTCGAACAAGTCTCTGATCTTCAATCCGATGATGGTTTGGAAGAAACCGGTTCCATTGTTGCTTCCCGGAAACTCTTGGTGCTTTAACATTTGTTGTGTGACTTCACCATAGAATTTGGTTGATAAGTTGCTCAAATGGCTCTCGACGTAGATCAGTTCGTCTAGTCTGTCAAACACTCCGTCCATCTCAACCACAGTCACCTGCGGAATGGAACACAAGGTCACGGAATGAGTTTTAGACGTATTAAAGAACAAGCATGATACTCGTTGGAAAAATAACCTACATGTAATCCCACTTCGAACAATTAGAGGGAGGTTGACTAACATAACATATAAGCTTGATGAAATACTCCTCATATTACCAATTGATTTTAGGATGAAACCTCATTGGGTTTATGTGCAGTCAGCCATCCTCTTATGCGGGTCTTATTGTGTACAAGCCCGTTAACAAATTTATCATGGTATCAAAGCAATGTGCAGGTTCGAAAAGAATAATGTTCAGCCCAATTAAAAATGGGTTCACAAGTGAGAAAATTTGAAATTAATAAGCAAAAAATTAAATAAAAAATTCTCATAATAGCCAAAGTTTCAAAATAGTTCTCAAAATAAGCAGTTTTTTCCATACCTGTAACTTGGGGTTGTTCGCTGTTAGTAGCAGTGAACAAAGACTGGAGGTCAAAAAAAGTCAAAGAGTCTGTTCGTTGTTACTAACAGCTAACCAATTTTGACTAGTCCTCTTTGTTCACTGTTAATAACAATGAACATGTGCGGGGTTAAATTTATAACTGTCTTCTTCTCCCTCATTTTCCCCAAATAAGTTTGGTCAAAAAAGGTCAAAATTTTTGTTCGCTGTTAATAACAGGACCTTGACTTTTTTTGACCAAGCTTCTTTGTTCACTGTTAGTAACAGCGAACAAGTCAAACCTTTCCTCTGGAAAAAAACTGCTTAGTTTGGGAAATAAATTGAAAACTTGCTTATTTATCGATTTTTTAATATTTTTTTCTTATTCATTTCAAATTTTCCGAAAGTGAGGGGTGTTTTGCAAAAATAACCCACATGTAATCCGCATCAAACAATTAAAGGGAGGTTGACTAACATATAAGCTTGATGAACTACTCCTCCCATTACTAATTGGTTTTAGGATGGAACTTCATCGGGTTTATGTGCAGTTAACTCTCCGCTTATACGTGTCTTGTTGTGCACAAACCCGTTAACAAATTTATCACGTAACTATTTTTATTACTATTTTGGCCATTAAATATCAACAATCAAACGGATAGTAACGGTGAGATTTAGAGGATGAAGGGGATGATAATTGATACCTCATTGCCAAAGTAGGTGTCTGGGCCATAGGAAAACTTGATGCCAGGGTAAGAGCATGTCAATTTCCTACCACAAGGAATCCATTCAATGGTGGATCCTTCATCAAACAAGTAAACTGGGTTGAAGAACTTTACTCCTTCCTTTTGTATCATCCTAACTCTCAAGACTTTGCCTTCATCATCATCAGGAATTAGTTGGGTTGGCAATACTTCTATCACAACATCAGCATACTGTTTTTGTGTATCTGTATTCAAGTTAGAAACCCAACATTAGTTCTACACTCTATGGACTATGAAAAGGGCGAAAAAAGATAGCCCGTGGGCTGCTACATCATGTAAGCATGTGCGAATCCAGGATATTAATAAACAGATTGTCTTACAGTTAACACTCATCTTTGTATGCATGCTGATTGAACTCGATTATCAATCTTTATGCGTTATATATTACACAATTTAGTATTAATCGAGTTTTTCTAGGCAGTCTTGAATCTAGAATAATCACAACATATATTATGTGACCGAAGAAGTATATTGTTGATCATATTAGAGTTAATTGTTGCTTACAAAAAAATGAAGCCTTGCCCAATTCATGTATGGCCCATATCGTTGTGAACGTATTGGACCGAGTGGGCTTTTTGACCAAAATTGTTTTAAAGGTATATTTTAGGCAGCTCTTCTTTAAAGTCGGCTCACTAAAAGACCGATAATCTTGTAGTAAAATTACAAGAAAATGAGTACGCAGAGTTGGACGTAAGAAATTACCAATGTAAGCATCAAAATCTGGCTTTCTGGCTTCAATGCTAGCTTGGATGCTTTCTAGACTGTGTCCTCTTTCCTTCATGTCTCTCTGATATGCATTTTAATTAAAATAGCTTTAAATTAGTTTTTATATTGTACGGTATAATCACTACTCTCTCCGTTTTTTTTGATCTTCTACTTTGTGTTTTTCACACATATTAAGGAAGATAGAATCTTTGAGTTGTAGTGGGTATTATTTTAATTAAATAGTAATGTGAAGTAATGATTGTATTGGAAGTATGAGATTGTAGTGGGTATTATTTTAATTAAATAGTAGTGTAAAGTAATGATTGTATTGAAAGTATGAGAGAGAAAATAATTATAAATAAAAGAAAAGGGGTACATTAAAAGAAAATGGGGGTTTTAAGGGGTAAAAGTGGGATAAAAATTTTCTAAAAATAAAAAGTATTCTAAAGTGAAAGAACTTTTGAAACTACCAGTTATAGTAATGTGGAAGATCAAAAAAGAACGGAAGGAGTATTTCATAATATAATTACATCATAATAATGTTTAAACTAATAATTGAAAAATCTTAATTTCAAAGCACGAATGGACTACATATATCATAATCGTCTTTGTTAATGAAAACAATAAGTTCTTTCAAAATTAACATAAACTATTTTAATACCTGAATTTTCCAGGTAAATTTGACTTCATTGCTGATATCCAAGTAAATACTGAAGTCCAACAATTCTCTTACACGTGGGTCATACCTAAAAATATATTATAAAAATGCATTAATAGAAGTCAAAAATTTATTATTCTTCGACTTTATTAGATTATTATATTAAATTAGAATATAATAGATTAACTAATCAAATTAGATGTGCACATATGTTTATGTAAAATTGTAGATTATTAATTACAGTCGATTATAAATAACTTATTTATGATAAAATTATGTATATTTAATCTTTAAATCTTGTCTATATTAAGCTTAGAAAGTAGATTATATGAAACTGAAATTATAATTAAAAGTCACTAAATTAATAAGATTAAGTTAAATGATTAGCATTATTGTTTTTTTGTTTATTATTTATTATTTATTATTAATATTTATTAATATGACAAAGGTACAAAATCAAGTAGATAAGGACATACACTTGCAACTTGAGAAGGTATATGATTAGTGAATAAGAGAGTGATAACTTGATAAAGACATTGCCATAACCTCAGCCAACCATTTTAAAGACATTTTATCTCCTTATCTACATTTCTTACTTCCTAGCCCTTAGGAGCTCAACAAACTTCCAACCTTATGAAATCTAGTTTTTTTAATAAAAGCTTTTTGATATTTATTCATAACGTTAAAATAACATTCAATTTATATAGAAAGAAAAAATATCATACTCCAATAAATGCAAAAAGATAGTTATTACTCTAGCTGATAAAGTAGTTAGATACAACAAAAATATTCCATTACTCCAATATCGTTATTTGTAAGTGACGGAGAGTTAGATATATGTAATATTATCCTTATTAATAATAAAACTGATTAAAAGGTTATTTTCGATTGTAATGTAGCTAGTAATACTTAGCTGTGTAATTTTTTAAACGATAAAAAAGTTAAACTAATGCAATAAATGTAAGTAGACATGCAAATAAATTCGTAACTGAAATAATTGTAAAAGAGATAAAATAAAAGTAAACTAAAAAGGTTGAATGAAAAAGGATGATGATTTTCCTTATTTGGAAAAAAAATATTTCCTCACCCTCCTTTACGGTAAATTTATACCCAAAATAAGGGAATCAATTACTATTTCATCCGTTTTCATTACTTTCTAATCAATTTTTTCACCTCTCTAACAATCAAATAAAATTCTTTTAAATTTCTATGTAAGTAACTTAGTTTTCGTACTTTAACTTTTATTTACTTTTTAAGCATTTACACTTGGTCCAAGCTAACCCTTACATAGTGCAAAATGCATAGAAAAATTATGCTAGCTAAGATAATTATTAAGTACTTACATAATTATCTTAACTAGCATAATTTATACCCAAAATAAGAAAATTAATTCCTATTTTATCTCTTTTTGATTATTTTCAGACTAATTTTTCCACTTCTCACAATCAAATAAATTCCATTAAATTTCTATCAAACTAATACTTTGATTTTTATTTACTTCTTAAGCATTTACACTCAATCCAAGTATAACCTCAAAAGCTAACATGGGTGTAAAATGCATAGAAATAAAATTATGGTAGCTAAATAAGTATTAATAAGTACTTACATAGGGTGTAAGCCTTCAATAACCAAGATCTTAGGAGGTTGAATAAGCTCAGGAGGGTCCAACAACCCACTAACATGATTATAAATAGGTTTATCCACAGCTTTCCCTTCTTTCAAATCCTTAACTTGTTGATACATAAGATCAAAATCATTAGCTTTTGGGTCTAAAGCAGTAACACCCTTTTCTTTCCTTCCTGTTCTATCAAGTGAATGAAAATCATCCAGACATATAACAGTTGTCGTATCACTAATCAAAGTGTTTGAATCTGGGTTTCCTCCCTTTGGTGGTTCTGCTGCACCCCCAAATACACTTGTTAATCTTCTCATGAAAGTACTCTTTCCACACCCTGAATCTGCTGCTAGACCAATCACTACTGTCTGTGAGTCACCTGCTGTGCATGTTATCACATAAGTATTGGGTGATGATGATCTTTTGTAATTGGGTGTTTTGGTTATGTTATTGTAGAAAAATACTTGCTTTTTTTGGGTGAATCCTAAATGGGTTGTTGTTGGAACTGTGTATACTGTGCACACTGCCATTTTTTCTCCTCCTTTTTACTTGTTCTTAGTGTAGGAGAGGAGAAAGATGAAGGAATGTGGAAGATTTGATAAGTGGGTGTTTGAGATTTTTGGTTATTTAGGTTGTAGAAGTTGTGTATTAAATGGGTATTTTTTTCAAATGGGAATAAGATTAATTTGGACCATAAATTTGGATTAGGAAAAGCAAAAAGGAAGAAAATGTTGTTTTCAAAATCCAATAATAAAGTTCAATCTTTAAATGATTGGTGGAACAATTATTTGATATTATTATTACTCTTGATAGGGAGTGTAAATTTTGTATTGTTATTATTGTTTGAAGAAAGAAAAAGAAATGGTGGGATTTTGTCGATGAGGTTATGTTTGGTATATGTGATGGACAGAGAAGATTGAAGTTTGCATGGAGGTGATCTACTGAAAATTGGATATTTGAAATAACACGTGGCAATAAGAAAGTGGTTGATTGAAGATGAGGGTTTAAGGATGTGGAGTGGAAGAAGGGTTCAATGTGTGTCATTCATATTGGGGTTTTTGGACTCTCTAGTCTTTTCTTTTTCTTTTGGGTTCTTTTTGTTGAGTGGAGAAGATTACAATTATTATTTGACAAAATTCTTGTCAAGACCATTTTTAATTGGATCAATTTATTATATATTTTTTAAAATATCATAAATAGATATTAAGAATAATGTAAGTAGACATTTAAGATATTAAAAGTATTCATTAAGGATATGTTAAATAAGCATTAAGAATATGGTGAGTAAGCATTAAAAATAATGTAAGTAGGCATTAAGAATAATGTAAGTAGACATTTAAGATATTGAAAGTAGTCATTAAGGATATGGTAAATAAGCATTAAAAATAATGTGAGTAGGCATTAATCTTTAATGGGCTGAATTAAAATATGTCTATTAAAAAGACGATCTCTCAAGAGACTAGTTGTTCTTATGATTTTTATTTTGCTACATTGATACAAAACATAAAAGATTAGTTATATTCTTATGTTAATTTATTTTGCTACATTGATACAAAACATAAAATGAAAATATATGGTAAAAGATTTAATTAGGCTTTAAAAAGTTTATGATTTATTTATAGATTTTGATTATCAATTGTAATATCTATATATACGACATATGTTTTAACTAATTTAATAGAATTATATAAGTCAGTGATTAAAATAAATATAAAGCACATTTTCTATTTTTATTGGGCTATTTCTTTTCATTTTGTAGTTCGTAAGAGTATGTTTTTGCATGGAATGACCTCGAATTGATTAATATTTGTTGCAATGAGCCAAACAGGGGGATAAGACCAGATCTTGTGTGCAGCATTTGATAGCCCATGCTAACAAAACTAAACATTATGAAATTTTACGTTCAGTCTATTTATGATCAAAGACAAAGTGGAGCTCTAAAGGATACTACTTGTTCAAAATAAGGTTTTATATGTGTCTACAACAAGCTGATCAAATTTTAGCATGATCTAATATTTGAAAGTTCGACAAATGACTTTTCCGTAAAGGTTGTCTAAGTAAATTCAAATTGCACTCATTTTGTTCGCTTTTGGTTGTTTAATTTATTTGTTGTATTTGAAGTTTGTTTATGATAATTTTGTAAGTAAAGAGTTATATTTGACGGAAAAAAAAAGTTTTTTTTATCTTTATTTTGATATATTTAATACAAATAGACTTAAATGAGATTAAAATATATATTAAGTAACAAAATTTAAACCCGTTTTCAATCGTAGACCTTTCATACCTTAAGGATTTAAGTTTCCAACTTTCGTAGACCCAGTGTGTTTGAATTCGAATTTGATGTTGAGTTCAAAAATAAATCAAGGTGTCAGAAACTGAATCTTATAAGATTCAACCTATGATCATCTATAGTCTATTATCTATTAGTAAGATTTATGAGATAATGGTTGAAGGGGTAGGGCGTATCTTCGACATATACAAATAATTATAAAAGTTGGTATGTGTGTTTGATAAACGACTAATAGCTGATTAAAGTGATTGATTAAATTTGCTAATTTTATTTACTAGTTTGACCGGGTAATTTTGAACACGTTTTTAAGAATACTTATTCAAAGATAGTTGATTCATGATAAAATGTTTTGACCAACTAATTTATCAAATGTTAGTATTAAAATATTTGAACACACGTACAATCACCTAATTAGATAAAAGTGTCCGATAAACTATCTTATGTTGCTATGTCCCCATTGAAATATCATGTTGATTAAGAAAATGAATCAATGCGCAAAACCAAACTTCTTAGTC